>NC_059199.1:21145088-21457588 GCF_020615455.1 Coregonus clupeaformis | reverse complement strand
ACAACACTAGCACCAACCTCTAAACATAGAGGGAAGAAGACGTGTGTGTGTGTGTTTCTCTGTACATAGTGCATTCGGAAAGTATTCAGACCCATTCACTTTTTCCACATTTTGTTATGTTACAACCTTATTCTAAAATTGATTACATTGTTGTTTTTCCTCATCAATCAACACACAATACCCCATAATGACAAAGTAAAAACAGGTTTTTAGAAATATTTGAATGGAGCAAAGTACAGAGAGATCCTTCATGAAAACCTGCTCCAGAGCGCTCAGGATCTCAGACTGGGGATAAGGTTCACCTTCCAACAGGACAATGACCCTAAGCACACAGCAAAGACAACGCAGGAGTGGCTTCGGGACAAGTCTCTGAATATCCTTGAGTGGCCCAGCCAGAGCCCGGACTTGAACCCGATCGAACATCTCTGGAGAAACCTGAAAATAGCTGTGCAGTGACGCTTCCCATTCAACCTGACAGAGCTTGAGAGGATCTGCAGAGAAGAATGGGAGAAACTCCCCAAATACAGGTGTGCCAAGCTTGTAGCGTCATCCCCAAGAAGACTTGTGGCTGTAATCTCTGCCAAAGGTGCTTCAACTAGGTACTGAGTAAAGGGTCTGAATACTTACGTAAATATGATATTTCAGTATTTTTATTTTGAATAAATTAGCAAAAATGTATACAAACCTGTTTTTGCTTTGTCATTATGGGGTATTGTGTGTAGATTGATAAAGGGAAAAAAAACAATGTAATCCCTTTTATAATAAGGCTGTAACGTAACAAAATGTGGAAAATGCACTGTATATATGTGTGTGTGTGTGTACTACACACACACACACACACACACACACACCTCTTCTCCCAGCTGTGCGTTAGCCCGTATATCCTCCTGTAGACCTCTCTGTGCCTCTCTCAGAACGCCTAGCTTCTTACGTAGACTCTCCATCAACTGCCTCTGTAAAGGGGGGAGACAGGGGGGAGGGGAGGGGGGAAATGGGGGGAAGAAGGGAGAGAGGGGGTAAAGGAAGAGTAGGAAGAGAGTGTTACAGAGAGCGCAAAGTCAGTTACAGTCAGCTTCGATCCTGTGTGTGTGTGTGTTTAGTATACAAGCTAGGATTTATCTTGAAAGAGTGTGTTGTGTGTTGTGTGTGTACCTTGTAAGACAGTTCATCATCATCATCAGTGTCTCTAGTGTCTGAGCAGTAGTCTTTCATCTGAGTGAGGAGCTGAGCTTTGGCTGCTGAGGTAGAGTAGTAGGACGAACAACTGGAGCTGGCACCAGAACGCCTGGAGAAAGGAGGAGGAGAGGAGAGGAGAGAAGGGGGGAGGGTAAGGATAGAGTTGATTACATTCAGGATCTATGTAAAACTAAAAGAATATGTGCATGATGGCTAAACATTGGTGCAAGAAGAGATGCTCCCCCCTGACAATGTTAAGTTATTTGTGGAATCTAGTGGAATTTGAGAATCTAATGGAATGTGCTACGTACAGTGGGGGGAAAAAGTATTTAGTCAGCCACCAATTGTGCAAGTTCTCCAACTTAAAAAGATGAGAGAGGCCTGTAATTTTCATCATAGGTACACGTCAACTATGACAGACAAATTGAGGAAAAAAAATCCAGAAAATCACATTGTAGGATTTTTAATGAATTTATTTGCAAATTATGGTGGAAAATAAGTATTTGGTCACCTACAAACAAGCAAGATTTCTGGCTCTCACAGACCTGTAACTTCTTCTTTAAGAGGCTCCTCTGTCCTCCACTCGTTACCTGTATTAATGGCACCTGTTTGAACTTGTTATCAGTATAAAAGACACCTGTCCACAACCTCAAACAGTCACACTCCAAACTCCACTATGGCCAAGACCAAAGAGCTGTCAAAGGACACCAGAAACAAAATTGTAGACCTGCACCAGGCTGGGAAGACTGAATCTGCAATAGGTAAGCAGCTTGGTTTGAAGAAATGAACTGTGGGAGCAATTATTAGGAAATGGAAGACATACAAGACCACTGATAAACTCCCTCGATCTGGGGCTCCACGCAAGATCTCACCCCGTGGGGTCAAAATGATCACAAGAACGGTGAGCAAAAATCCCAGAACCACACGGGGGGACCTAGTGAATGACCTGCAGAGAGCTGGGACCAAAGTAACAAAGCCTACCATCAGTATCACACTACGCCGCCAGGGACTCAAATCCTGCAGTGGCAGACGTGCTTAAGCCAGTACATGTCCAGGCCCGTCTGAAGTTTGCTAGAGTGCATTTGGATGATCCAGAAGAGGATTGGGAGAATGTCATATGGTCAGATGAAACCAAAATATAACTTTTTTGGTAAAAACTCAACTCGTCGTGTTTGGAGGACAAAGAATGCTGAGTTGCATCCAAAGAACACCATACCTACTGTGAAGCATGGGGGTGGAAACATCATGCTTTGGGGCTGTTTTTCTGCAAAGGGACCAGGACGACTGATCCGTGTAAAGGAAAGAAACGAATGGGGCCATGTATCGTGAGATTTTGAGTGAAAACCTCCTTCCATCAGCAAGGGCATTGAAGATGAAACGTGGCTGGGTCTTTCAGCATGACAATGATCCCAAACACACCGCCCGGGCAACGAAGGAGTGGCTTCGTAAGAAGCATTTCAAGGTCCTGGAGTGGCCTAGCCAGTCTCCAGATCTCAACCCCATAGAAAATCTTTGGAGGGAGTTGAAAGTCTGTGTTGCCCAAAACATCACTGCTCTAGAGGAGATCTGCATGGAGGAATGGGCCAAAATACCAGCAACAGTGTGTGAAAACCTTGTGAAGACTTACAGAAAACGTTTGACCTGTGTCATTGCCAACAAAGGGTATATAACAAAGTATTGAGAAACTTTTGTTATTGACCAAATACTTATTTTCCACCATAATTTGCAAATAAATTCATTAAAAATCCTACAATGTGACTTTCTGGAAAAAAATTCTCATTTTGTCTGTCATAGTTGACGTGTACCTATGATGAAAATTACAGGCCTCTCTCATCTTTTTAAGTGGGAGAACTTGCACAATTGGTGGCTGACTAAATACTTTTTTCCCCCACTGTAAATGCAGTTAATTGTGAAGTTTATGATATGTGTATACCATATAAATATGAAATACACATAACCCACACACGCACACACACTCACCTATCCAGGCTGTCGATATTGTGCTCCAGGTTGGGGCTACGGTAGGCCCCTCTCCAGCTCTCCATGCCCGCCTCGCCCTCACTGCTCTGGGGAAACAGCTCCTCCATAAGTTCTTCTCTGGTCCTCATCCCCTGGTCCTCCATTTCTCCATCCAGAGACCCATTCTCCACTGTCATCCTACCTGCCGGCGAGGCCTCCTGATCAGGGAGCGTGTCGATGTCAGTCTCCAGCACCTGTAATGGAGGTAAGATCGTACCGGAAAGCTCACTCCACAGCATAAAATGTCTTGAAATGTCTCAACTCGCGTCGCCGAATTGATAGCTTTCTGGTGGCGGAACTGGCCAAAAAGTTGTCAAGTGGGTGGTCACATTTGTTTGCAAAGCAGAGGATCACTAGTTCGAGTCCAGTATAGTTATATAGGTTAGCAACAAGCTCCGGGGTGAAGGTTCCGCTAGGTACAGATCTAGCACTAGTTTCCCCTCCCCAATCCTGACCTCAGTGGCAACTTCACCCTACACCCTAGCAGTATAGTGAGTTATGTTACACACCGTGACGGGCAGGGCGAAACATTGTAGCTCCGTCCTTATTGGCTCTTCATCCTCGGGAAGCCCCTCCACCTGGAAGTCGTCGATGTCCGTTTCTATGGGGATGTCCACTTCCTGTTCCAAGCTCTGGTCGGGGCTCGGGCTGAAATCGGATTCCGGTTCCAGTTCCGGTTCCAATAATTCTTGTTCCAATTCCGGTTCTGGAATGGGAATCAATCAATCAATCACTGAATCATATTTTATAAAACCCTTTTTACATCAGCAGTTGTCACAAAGTGCTTTACAGAATTGTATGGCGTTACTTACTGTTGTTATTGTTGTGGGGGTGATTCCGCAATCTATTCTGCTGTAACTGTTGTTGTTGTTCATAGCTCATCGCGAAGTAGGACTCTGGTGAGATAACACCATTCTCTATGGTGAGTGGACCTGAGACGCTATGCACCCTGGGAGACGGAGTTCTCTCCCACTCAGACGTGGCCCTCTGCTGTCTATGAGAGATAGGCTTCAATACAGCAGGACGATCTTGGTCATCCATGTTGCACAACCTGCAGAGGGACATGTAATATACAGTTAAACAGGTGTGTGTTACGTCATGTTAAAACGGAGGTGCTATAATAATAATAATAATAACTCAGAAAGGAAATGCCACACATACGTTTAACCATTTATTCGAAAAGATAATGCATAGTCTTGACTCTGCTCCTTCAGGGTAGCTCACTGCCAGAGCGAAGCGTCATATGAAGATGATAATATAACTTTAGGCAGTGAGCACGATATGCTATATCAAATCCCCTGAAGGAAGAGACACATAACCCAGACAGGTGGATGCTGGGGTGGTGGTGGGATATCAGAAACAGCAAGCATAGCAAGTAATAGCTAGTTACAGACGCAACGGCAGCAAGAGACACCAGCAAATGATATCCAGCATTGAGGAAGCATGTGTAGAATTGGTCAACTTAAATAGACCGCTTGTAAGTAGTGTGAATCCAATTGGTACAATGTCCGCTGATGCAATCAGCTGATGCCACAAGACTCTGGTTTCCCTTCTGAATTGTCTCCGCTTTATTAATAATAATATAATATAATAAGATGTATAAATGGCTCTGACCCCATAGTGTTTCACATGCAGAAACCCGCATACAGTGCATTCGGAAAGTATTCAGAACCCTTGACATTTTGTTACATTACAGCCTTATTCTAAAATTTATTAAATTGTTTTTTTTTCCTCCTCATCAATCTACACACAATACCCCATAATGACAAAGCAAAAACAGGTTTTTAGAATGTTTGCAAATTTATAAAAAATACAAAACGGAAATATGACATTTACATAAGTATTCAGACCCTTTACTCAGTCCTTTGTTGAAGCACCTTTGGCAGCGATTACAGCCTTGAGTCTTCTTGGGTATGACGCTACAAGCTGGGCACACCTGTATTTGCGGAGTTTCTCCCATTCTTCTCTGCAGATCCTCTCAAGCTCTGTCAGGTT
Source organism: Coregonus clupeaformis (assembly GCF_020615455.1). Classification (NCBI taxonomy): domain Eukaryota; kingdom Metazoa; phylum Chordata; class Actinopteri; order Salmoniformes; family Salmonidae; genus Coregonus; species Coregonus clupeaformis. The sequence continues at coordinate 21,452,398 of NC_059199.1, read as the reverse complement.
GGATGGGGAGCGTCGCTGCACAGCTATTTTCAGTGAATCGATGACGTCCCCCCCACAGTGACCGTACGTACATACCCCAACCAGAAGCCATGGATTACAGGCAACATCCGCACTGAGCTAAAGGGTAGAGCTGCCACTTTCAAGGAGCGGGACTCTAACCCGGACGCTTATAAGAAATCCCGCTATGCCCTCCGACGAACCATCAAACAGGCAAAGAGTCAATACAGGACTAAGATTGAATCGTACTACACCGGCTCTGACGCTCGTCGGATGTGACAGGGCTTGAAAACTATTACAGACTACAAAGGGAAGCACAGCCGCGAGCTGCCCAGTGACACAAGCTTACCAGACGAGCTAAACCACTTCTATGCTCGCTTCGAGGCAAGCAACACTGAAGCATGCGTGAGAGCACCAGCTGTTCCGGATGACTATGTGATCACGCTCTCCGTAGCCGATGTGAGTAAGACTTTTAAGCAGGTCAACATTCACAAGGCTGCAGGGCCAGACGGATTACCAGGACGTGTACTCCGAGCATGTGCTGACCAACTGACAAGTGTCTTCACCAACATTTTCATCATGTCCCTGACTGAGTCTGTAATACCAACATGTTTCAAGCAGACCACCATAGTCCCCGTGCCCAAGGACACTAAGATAAACTGCCTAAATGACTACCGACCCGCAGCACTGACATCTGTAGCCATGAAGTGCTTTGAAAGGCTGGTCATGGCTCACATCAACACCATTATCCCAGAAACCCTAGACCCACTTCAATTTGCATACCGCCCCAACAGATCCACAGATGATGCAATCTCTATTGCACTCCACACTGCACTTTCCCACCTGGACAAGAGGAACACCTACGTGAGAATGCTATTGATTGACTACAGCTCAGCGTTCAACACCATAGTGCCCTCAAAGCTCATCACTAAGCTAAGAATCCTGGGACTAAACACCTCCCTCTGCAACTGGATCCTGGACTGGGCCGCCCCCAGGTGGTAAGGGTAGGTAACAACACATCTTCCACACTGATCCTCAACACGGGGCCCCTCAGGGGTGCGTGCTCAGTCCCCTCTTGTACTCCCTGTTCACCCATGACTGCATGGCCTGGCATGACTCCAACACCATCATTAAGTTTGCCGACGACACAACAGTGGTAGGCCTGATCACCGAAAACAATGAGACAGCCTATAGGGAGGAGGTCAGAGACCTGGCCGTGTGGTGTCAGGATAACAACCTTTCCCTCAACGTGACCAAGACAAAGGAGATGATTGTGGACTACAGGAAAAAAAAGAGGACTGAGCACGCCCCCATTCTCATCGACAGGGCTGTAGTGGAACAGGTTGAGAGCTTCAAGTTCCTTGGTGTCCACATCACCAACGAACTATCATGGTCCAAACACACCAAGACAGTCGTGAAGAGGGCACGACAAAGCCTATTCCCCCTCAGGAGACTGAAAAGATTTGCCATGGGTCCTCAGATATTCAAAAAGTTTTACAGCTGCACCATCGAGAGCATCCTGACTGGTTACATCACCTCCTGGTATGGTAACTGCTCGGCCTCCGACCACAAGGCACTACAGAGGGTAGTGCGTAAGGCCCAGTATATCACTGGGGCCAAGCTTCCTGCCATCCAGGAGCTCTATACCAGGCGGTGTCAGAGGAAGGCCTTTAAAATTGTCAGACTCCAGTCACCCTAGTCATAGACTGTTCTCTCTGCTACCGCACGGCAAGCGGTACCGGAGCACCAAGTTTAGGTCCAAAAGGCTTCTCAATAGCTTCTACCCCCAAGCCATAAGACTCCTGAACAGCTAATCATGGCTACCTGGACTATTTGCACCCCCACTCCATCTTTTTACGCTGCTGCTACTCTGTTAATTATTCATGCATAGTCACTTTAACTCTACCCATGTACATATTACCTCAACTACCTGAACTAGCCGGTGCCTCCGCACATTGACTCTGCACTGTTGGTTAAGGGCTGTAAGTAAGCATTTCACCGTAATGTCTACACCTGTTGTATTCGGCGCATGTGGCAAATACAATTTGATTTGATTTGATTTTCAGGTCTCTCCAGAGATGTTCGATCGGGTTCAAGTCCGGGCTCTGGCTGGGCCACTCAACGACATTCAGAGACTTGTCCCGAAGCCACTCCTGGTCTGAGAGTCTTTAGGTGCCTTTTGGCAAACTCCAAGCGGGCTGTCATGTGCCTTTTACTGAGGAGTGGCTTCCGTCTGGCCACTCTACCATAAAGGCCTGATTGGTGGAGTGCTGCAGAGATGGTTGTCCTTCTGGAAGGTTTTCCCATCTCCACAGAGGAACTCTGGAGGTCTGTCAGAGTGACCATTGGGTTCTTGGTCACCTCCTTGACCAAGGCACTTCTCCCCCGATTGCTCAGTTTGGCCAGGCGGCCAGCTCTAGGAAGAGTCTTGGTGGTTCCAAACTTCTTCCATTTAAGAATAATGGAGGCTACTGTGTTCTTGGGGACCTTCAATGCTGTATAATTTTTTTGGTAACCTTCCCCAGATCGGTGCCTCGACACAATCCTGTCTCTGAGCTTTACGGAAAATTCCTTCGACCTCATGGCTTGATTTTTGCTCTGACATGCACTGTCAACTGTGGGACCTTATATAGACAGGTGTGTGCCTTTCCAAATCATGTCCAGTCAATTGAATTTACCACAGGTGGACTCCAATCAAGTTGTAGAAACATCAAGGATGATCAATGGAAACAGGATGCACATTAGCTCAATTTTGAGTCTCAAAGCAAAAGGTCTGAATACTTATGTAAATAAGGTTTGTATTTGTAATACATTTGCAAACATTTCTAAAAAGCTGTTTTCGTTTTGTCATTATAGGGTATTGTGTGTAGATTGATGAGGACAGAAAAAAATAATCATTTTTAGAATAAGGCTGTAACGTAACAAAATGTAGAAAAAGTCAAGGGGTCTGAATACTTTCCGAATGCACTGTATAGACACTCTGTAGAGTAGTGAGTAATATAAGTGCTGACACACTTGTGTGTCGTGCCTCTAAGTCTCATCTCACCTGACACAGTTCTCTGATGGCGGCAGTGTCTCGTTGTAGTGAGAGGGAGTGTCTTTCTCTCTTTGGGGCGGGGCCACCGGCCGGAAGGCCCTGCTTGTGAACCCTGGACTAGGTGGATCCTGGGAAAAGGGCCATTCCTGGACTTGGCTTCTGCTGCAGCGCTGGCACTCCTCTAGCTCCTCCCTCTGGGGCGGAAGGCTGTAGGAGCGCTGACGCGTCATTTCGCTCTTTTCAGGGTGACAGTGGTGAGATGAAGGGTGAGAGGGGTGAGAGGTGGGACCCTCTGGTGGAGTGAGAGGGAGAGGAGGGGGGGTGGGGTTTACTGACGGATGGACGGATGAAGAAGCAGAGGTGGAGAAGAGAGGAGGGGCAAAGAGGGTGTGGTGGGAGGCTCTCCTGTGGTGGAACTGCTCCCATTTGGGGGGAGGTGGCCTCGGAGGGGGTAGAGTCTTATTTTTGTTAGCCACTCCCCTAAGTCCTCCCACTCCCACTCTTCCTCCTTCGACCCCGCCTCCCTCCTCCAGCTCGGACAGTGGTGTCCCCATAGCAACCGAGGGTGAAGCACGGCGGTAGGTGGAGTCAAAGTGTAGATCATTCTCGGACATAGCCCTGCTTCGTAGTAGTGATGAAGATGAATATGATGATGATGTGGGGTTAACCACCATAGACGTCTGGTGATGGTCCTCCTCGTCCATACTACAGGCAGACAGCCGGCCACTCCAACAACTTCCACTTTGGGAGACTTGCTGGTGGTGGTAGTTAGGTGTTACTGTTATAGCACAATCTGGTGGCCTGGTGGAGGAATCACGTCTGTACCGCGGGTAGTCCCTGAGGGAGGGAGAGAGAAGGGGGGTAGAGCAAGAGAGACAGCAATCAGGCCAAAGAGGAAGTCTACTGGGACCCATTCTTTTTTTCTTGGTCTATTTTTTTATTTATTTCTCTTAAAGTGAGTGTAGAGTGTAGAGGCAGGAGGTGGACAGGAAGTGACATACGTCTGGGTCAGGCTGAACTTCCTGTTGATCTGTGTCTGTTCCCGTGGTAACGGTCGAGACGCAGCAGGATACGCCTGTGGAACACATCGGCCAAGTTATTCAACTGAACACACACACACGGAGAGAAGTAAGAATGTCGCTTGCTCACCCAAGGATCTGTTTTAAAGAATAATGCTTGTTGACACTAACGCTCATTACCTATTTAAAAAAGTTATATAAGTGATGATAAGGTCAGTAATTTAAGCTTCTGGAACAAAGAGGAGGAACTATTAGAACAATAGAACCCTTTTAGAACCTTTGAATGTGTAGAATATGAAACCTTTTCCAAAATTCTATTTGGAGGACAGACAGCTAACTGAGTGACAAGATATTAATAATAAAATGCATGTAGATTCAGTTCCCATCTCAAAGACTGGAATCGGTTGATAAAAAAACGTAGTGTGTGTGTGTGTGTCTTTATATCCTCTTGTATTGGCCAACCATCCTCCTTCCTTAGGGTGCTTTAGGCAAGGCCAAGCAAGCTTCAATATACTACATCCTCATTCACATCTGGACCCATTAAATATTGTTGGACATCTCCAGATACTGTATAAAACTTTGGCGTTGAACCAACGGCCTTAATATGAAATCAACCCGTGCATGTGTGTGTGTAGGTGTGTGTGAGTGTGTCTATGTCTTGTGTAACAGTAACCTATACTTGCCTCTGTTGGTGTGTAGCTCCGTGGTGGATAACCCTGGTGAAGAGCCTGGTTGTCCTGGAGGAGAGCGGTGTTGACCGGGTGGAAGGCTGAACGAGGGGCCTCGATCTGGGCTTGGGGATGGGAGTAGGAGTGGGGCTGGGGGTAGGCATGGGGTTGGGTTTGACTGGCATAGAGATCCTGAGCTGAACTGAGTGACTTTATCTCCCTTTCTCTCTCCATCTCCATCTCTCTCAGCCTTGCCCTTTCCTCTCTTTGTCTCTCTTCCTCCCTTCTCCCCTCTTTTTCCATCTCCTTCTCTCTGGCCCTCTCTTCTCTTTCCCTCACCATTTCCTCCCTCTCCAACAACCTCGCCCTCTCTCTCGCCCTCTCCTCCCTTTCCCTCTGCCTCTCTCTCGCTCTCTCCTCCCTTTCCATCTCCCTCTCTCTTTCCCTCTCCCTCTCCTTCTCTCTCTCCCTCTCCTTTTCTTTCTCCCTGTTCCCACTAACCGATTGTCTCCGGGCCTCCATGGTACTAATCGACAGGGGACTTTCTCGCTGGAATCCCCCATGGTAGGAGTACCTCCTCTGGGCTTGTGCCTGTCCATAGCCCCCTCCTTGGTTCTCCAGTATCGACGGATGAGGCTGCCTCTCGTGTCTATCTGGCCTCTGCCTTCGACTCGTCAAACCTGGCAAATTCGACACCAATATACTCCTGCTAGTCTCCTCAAAGAACTTACAGCGGTCCGCGAAAGGTAGAATATCAGACTCCACAGCACGGGAAGAACAAGTGGTGGAAGAAGAAGAGGAGGCAGAGGAGGTGGAGGATGCCCTCCCTCGTCCTGACACCCCCAAGGCCACGCCGACCTTCTCCCCCCGTCGGTCAGTGTCGATTTCTGGTTGGAGTTTGTGTTCGGGTGTCCATCTCCATCGGCGGGCCTTACCGGCTGGTGCTAGCTCCTCCACGACCTGGATACCCATACCCCAGCAGGGAATGGTTGGGTCGGACCTCTGGGGTGTCTTAAATGGGTCTGTAGCTTGGTCTTGGTTCTCTAGTGGTTCAGGGTCTTCATCCCTGGGGGGTTGTAGAGCTGAAACTGGGGCTGGGGAAGGCTGGTGGAGCTGGGGGGTGGAAGAAGAGGATAGTCTGTTCAGACCTCCAGGAGCTGGAGCTGAAAGGCTGACGTCGGAACAGGTGCACACGCCTTGGGAGCTGCTCTCCTTGGCAGGCGGATCAAGGTCCTCAATCTTTTCCCTCTGGAGGTCCTGAACTTCCCGGTCTGGACCTTCTTCTTCCTCAACCGTCTCCCCGCTGTAGAGCAACCCTCCTGGGCCTTTGCTCTTGGACAGCTGGGCCTTCTTGTGCTGTATCTCGTTTCGGAGGTTCGTGGCGAAGCGTTCGCTGCGTCGGCGTGCCCGGGACGAACGGTGACTCCTGGGTTTCTTCATCAGCACCTCTCCTTCATTATCATCCCTTCTTCCTCCTCCTCCTCCTCCTCCTCTACGATTTCCCTCCAGTAGGCTGTCCACACTGGCTGCAGCACTGAGAGGCCCAAAGTCTGTCTCCCATACCCGCTCAGAGCTCACCTCTCCCTGTGTACAACCTCCAGAGGGCTCCCCTGACCCTGGAACACTCACCGGCCTACCACAGGGGTGTTGGACCTGGATGGGGAAGAGGAGAGTACCAGCAGCAGCCACCACCTCCATACTCTCCCCAACCACCACACTCACCTCTCCTGCCTCCCCAATCCCATCAATGTCCACCGATCCTGGGGTAGAGCATCGACTCCCTCCTTCCCACTTCCCCTGGTTCTGCTGGAGGAGGAGTTGGGCATCGTGACTCCCTATATCCCCTCCTAGGTCCTCCCTGGGGCCGTTGAGGGGGGAGTGAGACCACTGGGAGCTGGAGGGGGAGACAGAGCTATGGTCCGAAGGTTCCGAGGGGTCACTGGAAAACTCTAGATGACGTAGCTGCGATAAGAGTTTCTCAGGGGCGCTGTGTCTGTAAAGACCCGACGAGCAGTGCTTGTTCTGGGGGAGGATGTGGTTGGCCTCACCTGTGGGGTCTGGATCTATGGAGCTGTCTGGAGGTAGGGAGCTGGAGCTGGGGATGGAGAAAGGGGAGCTTCTCTCTGGGGCAGGGAGGTGGAGGGAGTCTGGGTAGATCTCCTGGATCTCTGAGTTCTTATTCATAAGGGAATCTTTTTTTTTGGAGATGAGGGTGTAGTATTGCTCCAAGGAATCTCCTTTAAAATTCCCAACCCTATTCCTTTTCCCATTTCCCATGTCTCCCTCTGCCTTTGACGTCTTGCAAGGAGCAGGATAGCCATTCCTGCTGGGAACAACCGGAACGTTATGAGGATCGTCGTCATCGTCCTCGGCATGGCAACGGAAGAGGCTGGGAATTCCGACTGGGGCAGAGATGCATCGTTGATCTTTGACATCTGTGATCCCCAAGCGACCCCTCGTGGCCCTGAAACTGTCCTTCCTGGTTGGGGGCTGGGGGGGGCTTGAAGCCCCCCTCTCGCCTCCTCCTCCACCCCTCTCCCCTCTCCCCTCTCTCCTCTCCTCCTCAAAACAGTACGAAGATGGTCTCTCCTTCGCTTCCGGTTGCCTCACTCTTGGCCTGGTCAGCGATCTCGACTTTAGTAGTAGGGCTGAGATACCGGTCTCATCCTGGGCCTCGCCTGACTCCCTCCCCAGGGATGGTGCATTGCCACAGGCATAAACCCGGCAGGCAGGTCCCCTTGGCCCAAGGCTATGGAGGATATTCTCCATAGAACAGGCCTCACCGGGCCTTAGTGAGACAGTATAGTCTGACATATTAGAACTAGCTGAGAAAGAGCTATAGGCCGAGTCTCTTTTATTGTTCAATGTAGCGGGGTCCACTGGTGAATTGTGGGAATCGTAGTCTCTCTTATTGTTGAAGATGGCCGGGTCCACTGGGGAATTATGGGAATCGCAGTACACTTGGCTGCTAGGAGGGTCCAGGCTGTCCATGCTACCTAGGGAACTGCTTCTGTCTGTGGAGTAGTGTCTGGAGAGCTGGTTCCACTGGATAGACAGATCACTGTAAAGAGGAGGAGAGAGGGTGGGGGAGATGTAATAATTAGTGATTACTAATTTCTGTTAAGTAAATAGCATTATCATCAATACTAGTCATATTTTGGTCCTTTACCCTACATATACCAGATGCTACATTATTTATATCTTAAGAAGTAGGCCTACTGAAGCTGAATCTCTTCTATAGTTGCACTAGTCTAAATGGTAAAGTAAGAGAAGCGTAGGATATACTACTTGATTTAATCTGCCTTACTGTATTCCTATTGGTAGATCTACCTCGACCATGTGTTTCTGAAGGATTATTAAGGAGGAAAGAAAAAAATAGCAGATTTGAACGGTAGCTTCTTTAAGCAGTCAGGGATTACTGCTGCATCGTGGGTAGAGAGGGCGACAGGAAATGATGGCGTAACAAGAGGAAATGACATCCCCTCCCTCCCGAATGTTCCATCCGGGGATGATAAGGAACATGACAGGAATAACAACTCTATGGTGAATTAGAGTGGACACAGACACAGTGTCATCTAGTCGGACTCGAGCCTGACTGTCAGCCTTTGTTTGAGGTCTTGATTAGCTATATAAGGGGTTGTGTAACGTTTCTGGAACTTTTGACGGTACATCCCAAAGGAAGTCACAGACACACACACACACACACTCGCATTCTGTTTATTAACTGTCTTCCTCTCTTTGTCCACATGTTCTGGGAGTCACATGCCATTGTCCTGTTATGCAGAGAGAATATGTCTCAGACATTGCATTGTGTGTGTGTGTGTGTGAGTGTTTTGTGTATGTGGCAATAAAGGCGATGACAGGCCTGCATAACTGTGGGAATTGAAGCACAAAGAGACTACAGCTTTACGTAAACTCAAGCCTATCTACGCCAGTCAAAGCCATTAGTGTGTGTGTGATACATAAACACTGGCCTATCTAAGCCTGTTAAAACTATTAGGGGTAATTGTAGTGAATTATACCATTGATAGTTTTCAAAGGGGAACCACTGCGTGCATGTGTGTGTGTCTCTGTGTGTGTACGCTACAGTGACACACAGCACAGCTAACTGAGGACATTCTAATGTACTGAACATATCAAGGAATCTATTTCCTGTTGTTATTGGCTAGAGTCAGTAATGCACACAGGCACAAACACACACCTTTCACATAAAGCATAGTTATATTACTATACTGAACAAAAATATAAACGCAACATGCAACAATTTCTACGATTTTACTGAGTTACAGTTCATATAAGGAAATCAGTCAATTGAAATTAATTAATTAGGATCAAATGTATGAATTTCGCATAACTGGGCAGGGACGCAGCCATTGGTGGGCCTGGGAGGGCATAGGCCCACCCACTGGGAAGCCAGGCCCAGCCAATCAGAGTTTTTCCCCACAAAAGGGCTTTAATTACAGACAGATATACTGCTCAGTTTCATCAGCTGTCCGGGTGGCTGGTCTCAGACAATCGCGGTCCTGGGCTGGCGTGGTTACACGTGGTCTGCGGTTGTGAGGCCGGTTGGACGTACTGCCAACGACGTTGGAGGTGGCTTATGGTAGAGAAATGAACACTCAATTATCTGGCAACAGCTCTGGTGGACATTCATGCAGTCAGCATACCAATTGCACGCTCCCTCATTGTGTTGTGTTATAAAACTGCACATTTTAGAGTGGCCTTTTATTGTCCCCAGCACAAGGTGCACCTGTGTAATGATCATGCTGTTTAATCAGCTTCTTGATATGCCACACCTGTCAGGTAGATTGATTATCTTGGCAAAGGAGAAATGCTCACTAACAGGGATGTAAACAAATTTGTGCCCAACATTTGAGAGAAATAATATTTTTGTGAGAATGGAACATTTCTGGGATCTTTTATTTCAGCTCATGAAACATGGGACCAACACTTTACATGTTGCTTTATATTTTTGTTTAGTATACAGTATGTATATGCTTTGGAAACATTTCAATGTACTTATTTGTGTTGACTTTAATCAACTAAAATCTCCTTCAAACTATTTTCTCTCAACCAATTCATTGTGTTTTTTCTTAACTCTTATTTAGATTTTCTTTGTTGTTGAAATCATTGGTGCTTTTTGTCCTTCCTCACAGATTTAGGGTCAATCCAAAATTACATTATTCACTCAGGCTAAAAGCAGTGCAGTATGCGGGAATGGGGTACTATTTGGAAAGCAAGACGTATACCCTTTTTATACTATGGTACCTGACCCAAACTAAACTGTGCTGGCTCAAATGTTATTCCAGCAACTTTGGCTCGGCCCGGTTTGGTTCAGTAGTGTGAAAAGCCATTTTGATAGTTTTGGGGTCCTACCATTGGGTGATCAGCCAATGAGGAATGTCTGAATCGATGCCTGTCTGAAAATACACGTTATCCTCCGTGATGCTATTGACTTTAGAACATGATGAGGTCACTAAGCTTCCTGATGATTGTTAGTCTTTGGAAACACGTCACAGGTCAAAATTCCCCTGGTCTGCTCTGTGTGTGCGTGCGTTTGTGTGTGTGTGTGTGATTGCTAGTCTTTGGAAATAATAATAATAATAATAATAATATGCCATTTAGCAGACGCTTTTATCCAAAGCGACTTACAGTCATGCGTGCATACATTATAATTTTTTTTTGTGTATGGGTGGTCCCGGGGATCGAACCCACTACCTTGGCGTTACAAGCGCCGTGCTCTACCAGCTGAGCTACAGAGGACCACAGACCAGACAGGGACAAAATTCCCCTGGTCTGGTCTGCCCAACAATACACTCCCACAAGACTGTGTACCCAGCCTCAAACAAAAACACACACAGCTCAGATACGCACACACACAGCTCAGATACACACACACATGCACGCGCACACACACAGGGGTCCGAAATTATTGACACTCTTGATAAACACCCTTGCTCACAAGTGGCGCAGCGGTCTAAGGCAATGCATCTCAGAGCTAGAGGCGTCACTACAGACCCTGGTTCGATTCCAGGCTGTATCACAACCGGCCGTGATTGGGAGTCCCATAGGGCGGCGCACAATTGGCTGAGCTTTGTCCGGGTCTGGCCGGGGTAGGCCGTCATTGTAAATAAGAATTTGTTCTTAACTGACTTGCCTAGTTAATAAAGGTTAAATATATAAAAAATAAAGATGAGCAATAATGACTGTATAAAATAAACAATTCAAATACTGAGTTATATTGTATGCTCAATTTGTTTTGAAAATTATATCATTTTATACTAACACAATTGCTCAGAGAAAGAGATTTGGTTTAACAAGTAATAATAATTTTTCTCAAAAAGGTAGGGGTCAAAATTATTGACATCCCTAAAGATTCTTATAAATAAAGTAGTCAAAAGTTGAGTATCTGGTCCCATATTCCTAGCACACAATGTCTATAATCAAGCTTGTGACTACAAACTTGTTGGATGCATTTGCAGTTTGTTTTGGTTGTGTTTCAGATTATTATGTGCCCAATAGAAATGAATGGTAAATAATGTATTGTGTGATTTTGGACTCACTTTTATTGTAAATAAGAATATAATATGTTTCTAAGCCCTTCTACATTAATGTGGATGCTACTATTATTACGGATAATCTTGAATGAATCGTGAATAATGATGAGTGATTTAAGTTACATCGGGTCAAAGATCATACCCCCAAGACATGCTAACCTCTCACCATCACCAAAAGGGGAGGTTAGCATGTCTTGGGGGTACGATGTTTTACCCTCTGTAACTTTCTAACTCATCATTATTTACATTTTACATTTTTAGTCATTTAGCAGACGCTCTTATCCAGAGCGACTTACAGTTAGTGAGTGCATACATTTTCATACTGGCCCCCCGTGGGAAACGAACCCACAACCCTGGCGTTGCAAGCGCCATGCTCTACCAACTGAGCTACAGGGGACCCATTATTCACGATTCACTCAGTATTATGATTATCAGATACTCACACAAACGTGGCGCGCGCAAACGTAGCTTGACAGCAGGTTGGGAGACAAGATTCTCCGGAGGAATCGGATAGAATGGGACAGACTGCTCTAAAATCTAATTCACATATAAGCCAGGGTAATTAGTCGTCCCGCATCTTCCCAATATAAATTACCATTACCTGCTGTCTGCTTTGCCAGGGTAGTGTATGGGCCCAGTGTGTGTGTTTGTGTGTGTATGCGTGTGTATATACGCATCTGTGTGTATGTTACCTGTTGTCTGCTGTAGAGTGCCAGGGTAGTGTGTAGGGCCCAGGATAGAGCTGCATGGCAGAGGGGGGGGCAGGGAGGGGAGGAGGGGGGACGGGGGTAGAACTGTGGGGAGACTCCGTTGATGACAGCTTGGTCAGGTGCCACGAGTGAGGCCTGATCACAGGCACACTGCGTCTGGAGAGAGAGCGAGAACACACACATACAGGTGAGGGAGAATGTAACTACAGTAGCTACATAAGGGGTAATGTGATTTGTCGGTTCACCCAAAAGGAATCCGTGTACACCCTAAAGGAAGTACGATAAGCAGACAGTGAGTGTGTGCCTGTGTGTGTGTGTATATATGCCAGGTAGGAGCCTGGAACTTCGGTGAGTTCCCGGGAGATTCCTGCTCATAAATGGCCTATTATTCTGAAGCTATTAATAACTTCGGAATAACGCACCGGGAATAACCTCCTGGAATAACTCAAACGTTTTCCTCTCAGGAGAGAATTTCCACTGATGGTGAAAACAAACTAAAACACGGAATTCCAGGTATATTCCGGGAACATGTCTGAGGAGGAAGAACCCTGATGGAGGAAGAATACGGATCTGGCACAGACGGAAGTCAGAACACTTGGGAATATTTCTGTTTATGATTTAAGGCAATTCATTAAAGTAAACTGAGTAGTTCCTAAAATTGCTCCTTTTGTATTTCTCTCAGGACGATTATGTGTTTGTGTCCGTGCGTGCGTGTCAGAATGATTGTCGGTTCCCTGAAAATGTTCCTCTTGGTATAGTTCAGGAGTTAGGGAGAGAGATTTTGGAAGTTCCCAGATGGTATAAAACAAACACTATTATCATTTATTCCAGGACTAACAATGGAGCTAAGATTAGTTTCGTCCCAGGACTGTTAAAGAGCCCAGATTGGGTCTGGAATGATTGATGACTATGAAAACAAAGCTAAAATAAAATAAAAACACAAGAAGCAAATATAGTGTCTGGGAAAACCGGCCCATACTGTATTTAGAGATATACTGTACTTAGAATCTGATCCATTGAACTACACTAGGAAATACATGAAGAAAAGTTATTTTGAAGTATACTGCAGAAGACAAAAATTAGAGATATTTGATATCCAAATATCATATTTATCTTCTGCAGTATACTTCAAAATAACTTTTCTTCATGTATTTCCTAGTGTAGTTCAATGGATCAGATTCTAAGTACAGTATATCTTTAAATACAGTATGGGCCGGTTCTGAAACATGACATGAAATACATAAGTGAAACAGAGAGTTATAAAAAAAAATATTGAAATGGAAGAAAACAAACACGTTATCTAGAGATGTAATATAGTTCTACTGTACTCAGACAGAGTGTGCACTGACCTAGTCCTAGTGTTACATTTGTCAAGCAGCCAGATACAAAGGAAAGGTTAAATCGCCCCCTTACATACCAAGCCACAGTTAACCTGATTAGCCAGTTAGCGACTGGAACCAATCAGTGTCGGACACCGTCTGACATTCAGGAAATCAAATAAACTTCACAAGACAAGACCGTCCTTAGTTCTATTTATAAACACAGTCTACAGAACAGTAGCTGAATGCTTTACTCTGACTGATGGACAGATTGCAAGATAAACCATTTTCCATGGTTTATGTTTACTTTGACCCATAAAACATTGTGAATGTATGACTGCGTGAAACACTGATACAGAAACAACTGATATGCTGTACGTGGTAGAAGAAACTAGAACAGCTGACTGATACTGACTCCTAAACTAGATTCAAGTTGAAGAGACTAGATTGAAGGTCATTTACTCTGAGTCATAATGACACCGAGTAATGAAATGAGACACATTAAGACAGACACACAAAAACAGAGATCAGACACACACCCAGTCACACCCAGTCACAAGTTCAAAGACACAAAGTGGAGTGAAGGTAGAACAGTACACACTGCACAGAAGGGAGAAGATTAATGGAAGGTAGAGGATCAAAAAGAGAAAAGGAGAGGCACTAAAGAAGGAGATAAGAGGAAACAAACACCCCATACTTTCTAACTGTTTCCGAGTCAGTCTATAACCTACCAGAAAGGATCCACACAGAAGAGGCCCTAGTCACACCTGATCCTAGAACCGTGTCTACTGGGTCACAGTCAGGGTCAGGCCCAACCTTAGTTCAACCATAGACTGGTCTGAGAGCAGTCCTTATAAAGACGCCCAAAGATCTCCAATCCAACACAGACGACAATGGACTTAGCCCAAAGAAGGTGGTCCGGCTACGTAGTACTGTTTATCAAGTCTTCAACTTAACATTTCCACTGCGGTGTTCAAAAGAGGCCAAGACCACAAACAATAAAAACTGTTGGGATAATAAGCTCCCCTAAGTTCTCAATCCTCTTGTCTCCTTCCCTCCTTATTCCAGTTCTCTGGCCTTGCCAGGTGGGTTTGGTTCTGTCTCTAGGAGTAGTTCAACAGTCCAAACCCTAACCCTATTAAGAGAGTTTGGTTCTGTTTCTAGGAGTAGTTATATCCTTCGGAGTAGCCCTACAGTCCTCCAGAATGTGTTCAAAGTCATTTCTCTCTCTGTGGTCCATCTCAACTGACCTAGACTCCAATCTGGAAAAAAAACTACCGACAAATCTCATCTACCCCCTCGTCCCTCTCTCTCCCTTCCTCTCACCGTCCCTCGCTTCAGTCACATAGACCAAACATAGCTCTCTCTCTGCCTTTGTTTCCCCCCATCCTCCCTCCCTCCCCCACTCCCATTCAATCCCTCTATCTCTCTCTAGGCAGAATACTGTGAGTGACTCAGGGGGAGAGGAAGAGAGAGAGAAACAGAAAGAGAGGCAGAGAGGAAGCTATGTTCGGAGCAGATAAAGACTGGGACGCTGTTAAAATAATACCCAGAGTTCCACAGTGTTATTGTTCCACACAGGGAAATACGCAGAGGTACTTCCTGTCTAGAAGAGAGAGAGAGGGGGGAGGGAGGGAGAGAGAGGGAAGAAGAGGGAGGAAGGCAGGGGGGAGGGAGATAGAGAGAGAGAGTGGTGGAGAGAGAGAGAGAGAGAGAAAGAGGGGGGAGTGGGGAGAGAGGGGGAGGGAGGGGGGAAAGAGAGTGGGGGAGTGGGAGAGAGAGAAAAAGGAAGAGACCAGTTTTGGAACTACAGAAACAACAAGAGAGAACATTTCAGAGGGGCACAGAGGGAGAGAGAGAGAGAGAAATAGAGGGGTAAAAAGAGAGAAGGAAGAGAGGAAGAGATGAGTGTTATTGTGGCATCCAGCCAAACTGGTGTTTTCTTGCCCTTTGCTGAGTAGTGATAGTACAACACAGAGATGAGAAGACCTCAGCAGGGTATGTATAGGAGAAAGGGAAAAAGAGAAGGAGAGGAGAAGGAGAGAAAGAAGGGAGAAGTGGGTAGGCTGTAGATTCTAAGTGAATCTGTAGAACTCCTGGTGAGGCCTCCCGAGTGGCGCAGCGGTCTAAGGCACTGCATCACAGTGCTTGAGGCGTCACTACAGCCTCGGGTTCGATCCCAGCCTGTGTCACAGCAGGCCGTGACCGGGAGATCCATGAAGCGGCGCACAATTGGCCCAGCGTCGTCCGGGTTAGGGGATGATTTGGCCGGCTGGGATGTCCTTGTCCCCTCGCGCTCTAGCGATTCCTTGTGGCGGGCCAGGCACCCGCAAGCTGACTTCGGTCGCCAGCTGTACGTTGTTTCCTCCGACACATTGGTGCGGCTGGCTTCCGGGTTAAGCGAGCAGTGTGTCAAGAAGCAGTGTGGCTTGGCAGGGTCGTGTTTTGGAGGACGTATGGCTCTCGACCTTCGCCTCTCCCATGTCCGTACGGGAGTTGCAGCGATGGGACAAGACTGTAACTACCAATTGGATATCACGAAATTGGGGAGAAAAAAGGGGTACAAAAATAAATAAATAAAACAATACAGAACTGCTGAAAATTTACTTTAACAACATCCAGAACAGTGGGAGAAGACTCCCATCGAGAACTCGCACAAACACACACACACCATATTAGTCTGAACCTGGGGTTAAAGAGGATTTCCAGAGGCCACCTTTGCTGCAATCTTCAAACGTGTTTGTGTGTGTGTGTGTGTTTAGATTTCTTACATACCGTGCTTTCTTCAGAAGGACGAGGGTTAACTATAGTCACAACCTCAACACCCCCTTCTCCCTCCCTCCCCGCTCTCACCGCTTCTTCCCCCTCTCACTCTCTCCGTTTGTGTTTAGACTGCAATCAGCGCATATTTGTTTGCTTTATAGGTCCCCAGTTCGTATGTGTTTCTCTATGTACCAGACTGCAATCAGGCAGTTTGTTTGCTTTGTGGTCCCCCACCACACACACACACACACACACACACACACACACACCAGTTAATCAGTGCAGGGAGACTAAGGTCCATTCCAGGGGGCTCCGTCAGGAAGGGTGAAGTCCACAGCAGGACAATACCCTGTTTGTTACTGAGACCGTGTGTGTGTGTGTATGTCTCCCCCCTCTCTCTCCCGCTCTCTCTCTCTGTATATCTCACTTACTTACTCTCTATATCTCTTTTAAAAAGAAAGGAATGTAGTTGAAAATGCCAATGTGACAAACACCACCCCCTCAATTTGGAACCCTCCCCCCATACACACATCCTATTTTGCAATATAGAGGAATTTTCACTGCAGTACAACATGGCGATCTCTGTATTCATACTATTATATATTAACAAACGTTTAGCTTGTAGATCTACAGGTAATTGCCAAAATAAAGGAAACACTTGAGTAAATGAGGGATACAAAGCATAGTGAAAGCAGGTGCTTCCACACAGGTGTGATTCCTGAGTTAATTAAGCAAGGGTCATATATTAAAATGCCCAGTTGCCCATTATTTTGGCTACCATGGCTAGAAGAAGATATCTCAGTGACTTTGAAAGAGGGGTCACAAAGGAGCATAGGGGGTTAAAGAGTATGTGTGTGTGTCTCAGTCACCAGATCTCAACCCAATTGGACACTGGGAGATTCTGGAGCAGCGCCTGAGACCACGTTTTCATTACCATCACCAAAACACCAAATTATGGGATTTCTCATGGAAGAATGGTGTCACATCCCTCAAATAGAGTTGAAGCTGTTCTGGCAGCTCGTGGTTGCCCAGCGCCTATTAAGACACTTTCTGTTGGTGTTTCCTATATTTTGGCAGTTGCCTGTATATCACCATTGTCACTCCAGAGAATAAAACATACGAGTGGTCTAGCCTCTGCCTTCAGAGCAAATTCCAGTGTTCCAGTAATGGCATGAGTTCGAATCATGCCCACACCCTTCTACCATCTCTCTTCCTTACTTTCTTGTGTGTCCTCACCATATCTATCCAATAAACTCGAAAAATATATACGGAACAAAAATATAAACGCAACATGTAAAGTGTTGGTCCCATGTTTCATGAGCTGAAATAAAAAGATCCCTGAAATGTACCATTTAATTTACCATCTGACAAGATCCTATCCCTCTTCCCACGAGACACGCACATCTTGTGGGCATGTGTCGTAGTGTGTGTGTGTGTGAGTGCGTGTGCGTGTATGTGGAGGGTCATGTGTCATTGGAATCCCTGTTTAATAGGACAGCTAATAGAAACCATGAGGAGTCAGCTGCAGTAATTACTATAGCAGGCCACACGCAGAGAGGACACACACACATAAAAGAGAAACGCACAGACACGAAAAGAGACGAAACATACACACACAAAGAGAGAGACAAAGGCATAGAGCCGAAACACTCACTGAGAGACACTAACAAACACAGAAACACAAATACTGAGACACACACACAAAGACGATTTCTGTCTGCTCCGCTGAGCGCTGACAGGGCACATTTAAACTGTGACAGAATCCTGCATCTAAAACACACACACACACCCTGGGTCTGATTAGTGGTAGAGAATGTTATGGTTTGTCTTCCTCTGGGAAACGCATTAAAGAAGAGAGGAGTTGATGTGTTGAGTTAGACTAACTGTGTCCCAAATGGCACCCTGTTACCTTTATAGTGCACTACTTTTGACCAGGGCCCATAGGACTCTGGACAAAAGTAGTGCACTTTATAGGGAATAGGGTGCCATTTGAGACACATTCAGAGAGAGGAAGAAAGAACGGGGGATGAGATGGGTTAAGTTAGAGAGAGGAAGAGGCCTTAGGAATGGCAGGAATGCCCATTGTTTGGTCAGGAGGAGGAGGGAGGTAAGGGGGTTAGGGTATTGTTTTACCCGGTCCTTGGCACAGTGGGGTAGGTGTGAAATCAACTCAAATCAACATATTTGGTTTGATGTTACTTAAAGGTTACTTTTTTTACTTGCACAATTGTCCCTATCACTTCCATTGATGGTTAGCTAGCAGTGGCTAAAATGTATAGTGGCTGTTTAAAGAACCATAGATTACAGTTTGTCTTGGCCGATAGACTACTTTTAGGGTGAGGAATCATCTAACTAGCCTCGCAAGCCGCCTGATCTTGCGAGCTTACATGAATGTTCCCTGCACGGATATCAGTCTGGCCACGACCAGTAAGTGAGAACCTTAGCTGTCCACTGGGCCTTGAGGAGTACCAATAGCCACCAGTCTAATAAATCCATTCAACTAGGAAAGCCTGGCCTCGTTGGACTCCCCTTCGTGCCAATGTCATTTGGTTGTGTTGCCTTGCTGCCTTGGCCCTCATATGTCTCTCACGTAGCCCTGTGTGCCAGACTCCTGCTCATGGTGTTGTTCATGCACTGCTTGAACAGCACGTGTGTGTTGATAGCAGCCAAGTCCCAAAAAATGTAGAACACTGCACAAGGCCAGCGGCGAGTTCCTCCTTTCACCAAGTACGGCCGTGCCATCTGAGTCTAAACATTATCCGACACTCGATCCTTTACCAGATATGGAAAGCCGTTCAGCATGAATCAGAACACTAATCATCAGAGATGTCATGATCCATTTCTTCCCCGCCATCCGAGTCGTTTTGATTCAGATCTTGTAGCAACGCTAACGCAGCATGTGCATCCATTCATCTTGGTCTTGCCATTGTAAATTACACACACTCTCACTGTGTAGCCTACTCCAAGGAAGCCTAGATTAGACTAATAACACTGCTTGGATATAGGGTACATTGTTTTGAGATTATAATTAGAATAGATGAATACATTAGAATGGCCCGCCCTGTTCTTCATTCACAACTCACCCATTCTCCCCCATCATACTATACTTCATTTTTATTTAATCTGTTATATGTGTGAAATTAGTTGTTACAGTTTATGTTCAGTTTCGAGGCAATTATCAGAGTGATTATCAACTGGGCATGGCACATTCAATTATCGGCGAAAGAGCAGAGCAGGCCGGGGAAAACCATTCAAACAATGACATGCCCTCCTAAAACTGGTTATAACTCCAGTTCTGTTTGTCATATTAACATTCTAACAACGATAGTGTGTTATATAGACTTATTTAGAAAAAGTCAAGGACGAGGGGGATATGACTTTAAAAATGACAGAGTAATTAAACATTTAAATTCGTTTTGAGTCTATGATGCTCTCTGCCTTTCTAGTGTTAATACTGTACACACAATCACAAATAAATCCATTCATATTTAGTTTAAGAAGGTAAAAAAAAACATGACACAAAGAAACTTATTGCAAAATAACAGATTAGCATGTTTTGAGTTATATTTATCAGTGCTTAGTAGCCAAGGCTATGGCTGCGCCATGCCAATGAAATCAACTTGTTCATTTAGCAGACATCACAGGCCTTGCCCTACCACAGTCAACACATATTTTATAGTAGGAATATAACAGTAGATAATAGAATGGATATTTTCCCCAAATGGCTATTGCTGATTGTCACCAGTAGCCTACTCCCGAGGAATGCACAGAGCAATGGTTATTCTAGGAAAACGTTACATTTTGAAAGAGAGACCATCCGTGCAAAAATAGGTTAATTAGAAATACTTGGAATCTGCTCTTTCTGATACGGTAAAGCAATCAAAATGTCTGGCCTGCATGGACCTCTGTAGGATGATATGAAATAAGTCCTATTTGGAAAGCTCCTCGCTTCTTTGTCAATGCAATGCTGGTCATTAGTCTCTTTTGACAATAGTCTATTTCATCTTGTTTTTAGGCCACATCTGTTATTATTATTATTATTATTTTGAGAGAAATTAGTTTCAATATATACTGAACAAAAATAAACTCAACAATTTAAACAATTTTACTGAGTTACAGTTCATATAAGGAAATCAGTCAATTGAAATAAATAAATTAGGCCCTAATCTATGGATTTCACATGACTGGGCAGGGGCACAGCAATGGGTGGGCCCGGGAGGGCAGAGGCCCACCAACTTGGGAGCCAGGCCCAGCCAATCAGAATTAGGGCTAGGCGATATGGCCTAAAACTCACATCTCGATATTTTCAAATTTATGGGCGATACATGATATACAGTGCCTTATAAAAGAAAATATTCAGACCCCTTGACTTTTTCGACATTTTGTTAGGTTACAGCCTTATTCTAAAATGAATTACATAGTTTTTTTCCCTCATCAATCTAAACACAATACCCCATAATGACAAGGCAAAAACTGTTTAAATTTTTTTTTGTTGCAAATGTATTACCAACAAAAAACAGAAATATCACATTTACATAAGCACTCAGACCCTTTACTCAATACTTTGTTGAAGCACCTTTGACAGCGATTACAGCCTTTAGTCTTCTTGGGTATGACGCTACAAGCTTAGCACACCTGTATTTGGGGAGTTTCTCCCATTCTTCTCTGCAGATCCTCTCAAGCTCTGTCAGGTTGGATGGGGAGCGTTGCTGCACAGCTATTTTCAGGTCTGAGTAAAGTGACTGAATACTTACAGTTGAAGTCTGAAGTTTACATACACCTTAGCCAAATACATTTAAACTCAGTTATTCACAATTCCTGACATTTAATCCTAGTAAAACTTCCCTGTCTTAAGTCAGTTAGGATCACCACTTTATTTTAAGAATGTGAAATGTCAGAATAATAGTAGAAAGAAAGATTTATTTCAGCTTTTATTTATTTCATCACATTCCCAGTGGGTCAGAAGTTTACATATACTCAATTTGTATTTGTTAGTTTACATATACTCAATTTGAATTGTAACTTCCATCAATGTAATTGTCTGCATCACTTCCATATATATATATATATATATATATATATATATATATATATATATATATATATATATATACACATATACATACATACATACATACATACATATATACAGTGGGGAAAAAAGTATTTAGTCAGCCACCAATTGTGCAAGTTCTCCCACTTAAAAAGATGAGAGGCCTGTAATTTTCATCATAGGTACACGTCAACTATGACAGACAAAATGAGATTTTTTTTCTCCAGAAAATCACATTGTAGGATTTTTAATGAATTTATTTGCAAATTATGGTGGAAAATAAGTATTTGGTCACCTACAAACAAGCAAGATTTCTGGCTCTCACAGACCTGTAACTTCTTCTTTAAGAGGCTCCTCTGTCCTCCACTCGTTACCTGTATTAATGGCACCTGTTTGAACTTGTTATCAGTATAAAAGACACCTGTCCACAACCTCAAACAGTCACACTCCAAACTCCACTATGGCCAAGACCAAAGAGCTGTCAAAGGACACCAGAAACAAAATTGTAGACCTGCACCAGGCTGGGAAGACTGAATATGCAATAGGTAAGCAGCTTGGTTTGAAGAAATCAACTGTGGGAGCAATTATTTGGAAATGGAAGACATACAAGACCACTGATAATCTCCCTCGATCTGGGGCTCCATGCAAGATCTCACCCCGTGGGGTCAAAATGATCACAAGAACGGTGAGCAAAAATCCCAGAACCACACGGGGGGACCTAGTGAATGACCTGCAGAGAGCTGGGACCAAAGTTACAAAGCCTACCATCAGTAACACACTACGCCGCCAGGGACTCAAATCCTGCAGTGCCAGACGTGTCCCCCTGCTTAAGCCAGTACATGTCCAGGCCCGTCTGAAGTTTGCTAGAGTGCATTTGGATGATCCAGAAGAGGATTGGGAGAATGTCATATGGTCAGATGAAACCAAAATATAACTTTTTGGTAAAAACTCAACTCGTCGTGTTTGGAGGACAAAGAATGCTGAGTTGCATCCAAAGAACACCATACCTACTGTGAAGCATAGGGGTGGAAACATCATGCTTTGGGGCTGTTTTTCTGCACAGGGACCAGGACGACTGATCCGTGTAAAGGAAAGAATGAATGGGGCCATGTATCGTGAGATTTTGAGTGAAAACCTCCTTCCATCAGCAAGGGCATTGAAGATGAAACGTGGCTGGGTCTTTCACCATCACAATGATCCCAAACACACCGCCCGGGCAACGAAGGAGTGGCTTCGTAAGAAGCATTTCAAGATCCTGGAGTGGCCTAGCCAGTCTCCAGATCTCAACCCCATAGAAAATCTTTGGAGGGAGTTGAAAGTCCGTGTTGCCCAGCGACAGCTCCAAAACATCACTGCTCTAGAGGAGATCTGCATGGAGGAATGGGCCAAAATACCAGCAAGTGTGTGAAAACCTTGTGAAGACTTACAGAAAACGTTTGACCTGTGTCATTGCCAACAAAGGGTACAGTGAGGGAAAAAAGTATTTGATCCCCTGCTGATTTTGTACATTTGTCCACTAACAAAGACATGATCAGTCTATAATTTTTATGGTAGGTTTATTTGAACAGCAAGAGACAGAATAACAACAAAAAAATCCAGAAAAACGCATGTAAATAATGTTATAAATTGATTTGCATTTTAATGAGGGAAATAAGTATTTGACCGCTCTGCAAAACATGACTTAGTACTTGGTGGCAAAACGCTTGTTGGCAATCACAGAGGTCAGACGTTTCTTGTAGTTGGCCACCAGGTTTGCACACATCTCAGGAGGGATTTTGTTCCACTCCTCTTTGCAGATCTTCTCCAAGTCATTAAGGTTTCGAGCCTGACGTTTGGCAACTCAAACCTTCAGCTCCCTCCACAGATTTTCTATGGGATTAAGGTCTGGAGACTGGCTAGGCCACTCCAGGACCTTAATGTGCTTCTTCTTGAGCCACTCCTTTGTTTGCCTTGGCCGTGTGTTTTGGGTCATTGTCATGCTGGAATACCCATCCACGACCCGTTTTCAATGCCCTGGCTGAGGGAAGGAGGTTCTCACCCAAGATTTGACGGTCCATCGTCCCTTTGATGCGGTGAAGTTGTCCTGTCCCCTTAGCAGAAAAACACCCCCAAAGCATAATGTTTCCACCTCCATGTTTGATGGTGGGGATGGTGTTCTTGGGGTCATAGGCAGCATTCCTCCTCCTCCAAACACGGCGAGTTGAGTTGATGCCAAAGAGCTCGATTTTGGTCTCATCTGACCACAACACTTTCACCCAGTTCTCCTCTGAATCATTCAGATGTTCATTAGCAAACTTCAGACGGCCCTGTATATGTGCTTTCTTGAGCAGGGGGACCTTGCGGGCGCTGCAGGATTTCAGTCCTTCACGGCGTAGTGTGTTACCAATTTTTTTCATGGTGACTATGGTCCCAGCTGCCTTGAGATCATTGACAAGATCCTCCCGTGTAGTTCTGGGCTGATTCCTCACCGTTCTCATGATCCTTGCAACTCCCCGAGGTGAGATCTTGCATGGAGCCCCAGGCCGAGGGAGATTGACAGTTCTTTAGTGTTTCTTCCGTTTGCGAATAATCGCACCAACTGTTGTCACCTTCTCACCAAACTGCTTGGCGATGGTCTTGTAGCCCATTCCAGCCTTGTGTAGGTCTACAATCTTGTCCCTGACATCCTTGGAGCGCTCTTTGGTCTTGGCCATGGTGGAGAGTTTGGAATCTGATTGATTGATTACTTCTGTGGACAGGTGTCTTTTATACAGGTAACAAGCTGAGATTAGGAGCACTCCCTTTAAGAGTGTGCTCCTAATCTCAGCTCGTTACCTGCATAAAAGACACCTGGGAGCCAGAAATCTTTCTGATTGAGAGGGGGTCAAATACTTATTTCCCTCATTAAAATGCAAATCAATTTATAACATTTTTGACATGCGTTTTTCTGGATTTTTTTGTTGTTATTCTGTCTCTCACTGTTCAAATAAACCTACCATTAAAATTATAGACTGATCATTTCTTTGACAGTGGGCAAATGTACAAAATCAGCAGGGGATCAAATACTTTTTTCCCTCACTGTATATAACAAAGTATTGAGAAACTTTAGTTATTGACCAAATACTTATTTTCCACCATAATTTGCAAATAAATTCATAAAAAATCCTACAATGTGATTTTCTGGATTTTTTTCTTCTCATTTTGTCTGTCATAGTTGACGTGTACCTATGATGAAAATTACAGGCCTCTCTCATCTTTTTAAGTGGGAGAACTTGCACAATTGGTGGCTGACTAAAAACTTTTTTTCCCCACTGTACACACATACATACATACATACATACACACACACACACACACATATACATACATACATACATACACATCCTTTAAAAAATATATATTTCCCTTTATTATCTTCCAACCCCACCACCCCTTCCCTAATTGTAGTAAACTAGTGAACAACAACGCTTAGGCCTCTACTTCCAGCTTATACATACTATATACATTTTATGGACACAGTCAATTTTACAATAATTCTATTTTGTTTGTTTTTACTCCTGAACTTCCTCTACCCTCAACCTCTCCGATCATTTTCATGATG
This sequence comes from Coregonus clupeaformis, assembly GCF_020615455.1. Taxonomy (NCBI): domain Eukaryota; kingdom Metazoa; phylum Chordata; class Actinopteri; order Salmoniformes; family Salmonidae; genus Coregonus; species Coregonus clupeaformis. The sequence goes on along the minus strand of NC_059199.1, from coordinate 21,427,695 downwards.
TCCATCCGGTTTACTTCTATATGCCATACCATATCTTTCTAACTGTGCTCTTTCACAAAAGCTCTCAACCTATAACCTATATACTTATTATGGACACAGCATGCTTACATTATTAGTTATCTTGTTGTTATTAGTTGTTGTTAGTTATTATTAGTCCCATCCTTCAACTCCATTCAACACCACCCATCTATCTCTTAACACCATCCATATTGGATTTCTATTTGCTATATATTTTTCAACTGTACTGTGATGTTTTACAAAAGTTCTGAACCTTCCTATTCTCATTGTTTCTACAGATTGTAAATTGAAAATAAACATTTTTGCTAAAAGTATTATTATATTATTGATCAATTGACTATGACTTTACAGATCACCCAGTAATGCTATCTGCAGGGTTAGCTCCAGGTAAATATTGCAATCCTTCAGCCATTCCTGGACCTGTGACCAAAAACAAGCTACAAATGGACAGTACCAATACAAATGATCTAATGATTCTGTCTCTTCACAGCAAAATCTGCAGAGCTGGGAAGATTGTATCCCCCATATAAATAACATTCTATTGGTTGCAAGAATTTTATATAATAATTTTAATTGAAAAATTATAAGTTTTGAATCCGGCGTCATTTTGCGTATCAGTTCATAAACACTATGCCATGGAATTGGTACGTCACAAATCTCTTCCCAACTATTTTGCAATCTATATGGGACGGCTGTCAATCTTTTGGTCCTTAACTGAAACTGGTATACTTTTATATTTATCACAGTTTTCTTTAACCAATTATGTTCTTTAATGCAAGGCCGACAGACAAGTTCCTTACTTTTTTCCCCTTCCACTTTCCTCTTCTATTTTTGCGGTAATGCTGCAATTATTTGGTTGTAATTTTGCGTAGAGCAGACATTTCCATATGTTTTTGTTAGCTGCATGTGCGACATAACTCCACCAGTCCTACCGATGATATCATTTACGAAGATTATACCTTTTTTAAACATTGTCAAAAAATAAAGGTTTTTTGTCAATTAGTATATTTGAATTTAACCACAATATTTGTTGCATTATTTGTTTTCTGTCGTTTCTGGAGGATTAAATTGAAATTGCAACCAACTTTCTATGGCTTGTTTTAGAAATAGTGATATTTGGGAGATGATTTCCTTTTCAAATAACTGAAAGTGAGAGGTTGTAATCTGAATAAAGGGAAAAAGGCCATTCTTGAACATTGCGTGATACAATTTTACTAATTTGAAGGAGAACCAGTTCGGATTTAAGTATAACTTTTGTATGACTGAAGCTTTTAGTGATAGGTCTAATGCTTTAATATTTAATAATTTCTGTCCTCCGAATTCATATTCATTATATAAATAAATAGGTCCGTTTAATTTTGTCTGGCTTGCCGTTCCAAATAAATTGGAATATTTCTTTCTCATATAATTTAAAAAACTGTTCACTAGGCGTAGGCAAGACCATAAGCAAATAGGTAAACTGGGATAATACTAAAGAGTTAATCAGGGTGATTTTCCCACAAATAGACAGGTATTTACCTTTCCATGGTAGCAAGATCTTATCTATTTTTGCTAACTTTCTATTACAATGTATTGGAGTGAGATCATTTATTTCATTTGGGATAAGTATTCCGAGTATATCCACATCACCATCAGACCATTTTATTGGTAAACTACATGGTAATGTACATTTAAAAAAAAATGTGATCCAATACATATAGTACATTTATCATAATTTGGTTGTAATCCAGAGAGGTTAGAAAATGTATCTAGATCTTCTATGAGGCTGTGGAGGGATTCAAGTTGTGGATTTAAAAGAAAACATGAATCATCACCTTTGTTTTTAAGCCCTGGATTATTAGAAATACCTTGATGTTATTGTTGAATCTGAATTTAATAGCTAACATCTCGATGGCCATAATAAATAGATATGCCGATAGTGGACAACCTTGTTTCACTTCTCTTGACAGTTAAAAACTTTCTGAGAAATAGCCATTATTTACTATTTTACACCTAGGGTTACTATACATGATTTTAATCCAAAATTGAAATGTTCCAGGCATTTATATATAAACCCCAGTCGTACTTTATCAAATGCCTTTTCGAAGTCTGCTATGAATAGATAAATTGTTTAACTTGGGTCAAACATTTCGGGTAGACTTCCACAAGCTTCCCACAATATGTTGGGTGAATTTTGGCCCATTCCTCCTGACAGAGCTGGTGTAACTGAGTCAGGTTTGTAGGCCTCCTTGCTCGCACACGCTTTTTTAGTTCTGCCCACACATTTTCTATAGGATTGAGGTCAGCGCTTTGTAATGGCCACTCCAATACCTTGATTTTGTTGTCCTTAAGCCATTTTGCCACAACTTTGGAAGTATGCTTGGGGTCATTGGCCATTTGGAAGACCCATTTGCGACCAAGCTTTAACTTCCTGACTGATGTCTTGAGATGTTGCTTCAATATATCCACATAATTTTAATTCCTCATGATGCCATCTATTTTGTGAAGTGCATGATGCTGCCACCCCCGTGCTTCACGGTTGGGATGGTGTTCTTCGGCTTGCAAGCAACCCCCTTTTTCCTCCAAACATAACGATGGTCATTATGTCCAAACAGTTCTATTTTTGTTTCATCAGACCAGACCTTTTTTATGGTGGTTTTGGAGCAGTGGATTCTTCCTTGCTGAGCGGCCTTTCAGGTTATGTCGATATCGGACTCGTTTTACTGTGGATATAGATAATTTTGTACCTGTTTCCTCCAGCATCTTCACAATGTCCTTTGCTGTGGTTCTGGGATTGATTTTCACTTTTCACACCAAAGTACGTTCATCTCTAGGACACAGAACACGTCTCCTTCCTGAGCGGTATGACGGCTGCGTGGTCCCATGGTGTTTATACTTGCGTAGTATTGTTTGTACAGATGAACGTTGTACCTTCAGGCATTTGGAAATTGCTCCCATGGATGAACCAGACTTGTGGAGGTCTACAATTTCTTTTCTGAGGTCTTGGCTGATTTATTTTGATTTTCCCATGATGTCAAGCAAAGAGGCACTGAGTTTGAAGGTAGGCCTTGAAATACATCCACAGGTACACCTCCAATTGACTCAAATGATGTCAATTAGCCTATCAGAAGCTTCTAAAGCCATGACATCATTTTCTGGAATTTTCCAAGCTGTTTAATGGCACAGTCAACTTAGTGTATGTAAACATCTGACCCACTGGAATTGTGATACAGTGAATTATAAGTGAAATAACCTGTCTGTAAACAATTGTTGGAAAATGTACTTGTGTCATGCACAAAGTAGATGTCCTAACCGACTTGCCAAAACTATAGTTTGTTACCAAGAAATGTGTGGAGTGGTTGAAAAATGAGTTTTAATGTAAACTTCTGACTGTATGTAAATGTGATATTTCAGTTTTGTATTTTTAAAAACCTGTTTTTGCTTTGTCATTATGGGGTATTGTGTGTAGATTGATGATGGGAAAAAACAATTTAATCCATTTTAGAATAAGGCTGTAATGTAACAAACTGTGGAAAAAGTCAAGGGGTCTGAATACTTTCCGAATGCACTGTATATCCAGGAGGTAAGTAGAACTAATTTTTTCCCGGTACGGGACGACCTATCGCGTGCACCAACATTTCCTATGGGCCTAATAGAATTACATATCGAATCCCTATTAATTCAATAGGATCTCTGTGGGCCTAGTTGTAAAGCTTTATCATTTAACTTTTTTAATGTATTACTTTTTAATCATGATGTTTTCATTTGATTGTCAAACAATCACTTCCAAGGGTTCCTTTACTAGGCTACTCGTGCACGTTCATCCACTTGCAACATATTTCCAGCCTCCAAAACAGCGGTGAATGGAAAGAGACATCTGTTACACAAAACACCAGTTTGTAATGACATTTGGCAATTGTCATTAGGCCCAAAAAAATTTGGCCACTCCTGTCCGCGCGCATCTTGGTGTCGACTACTTATCTCTGCCTTGGCTAAATGTAATTGTTCTCATTGAACCACAACTCATTTTTCATGCCTCCGAAATGTGGTAATGATAAAAAAATGTGCAATAGCCTACAGTTTTGTTGACATTTTATTTTAATTATTGTGATAGGTTCATGTTTTACTGGTATGGCATACCCCCACTATTTATTTTGCCGGGAAGCCGTACCGGACCGTACAGCCTCACTTTCACCCCTGTATATATCTCTCTGCCCAAGCAGCTGTGTTATTTTGAAACTCTGTTCTGGGCTTCACTGACCATGTCCTTTTGGACTACACCCCCTCATCTCTCACACACCCCTACACACACCCTCATCTCCCCTCTCCCCATACCGTCACTAAGGGAGGCAGCCTTAACAAGATGTGTGTGGATTGAAACTGGAACATAAATGGAAACATTTATCCTGAATGTAACATTTCTGTGTTTGGTGTTGGTTTAGAAACATACAGTAGGAGTGTGTGTGTGTGTGTGTGTGTGTGTGTGTGTGTGTGTGTGTGTGTGTGTGTGTGTGTGTATGTGTGTGTAGGTTTACCATTGACTGTTATGGGTTATACTGTAGCTATAGCTTGGCATAAACATACTACTAGTAATGGACAGAATTATGTCCCTTACATCATATAACTTCCTTTCATTGTCAAATAACTGACGCTGATGGCCTGTGTCTCACTTAATCCCCCGCCCCCATCTCTCTGACGGTGGGTCCTATTCGTCCTCCGACCTATTCTCTCTGCCAATGGTGTTACACCACTAGCCTAATGGTCACGGAACTCCTGGAACGTTCTCTGGTGCCAGAATCCACTCCCAGCTTGAGAATGACGAAAAGGAATGATTTGTTAGTGAGCATAGACACACGCGAGCACACACACACACACACACACGTACACACAAACACTCTGTACCCACACACACAGTCATTCTTTTACAGTGGAAAAGGTCCCTTTCACCAAAAGCCAACTCTCGTTACCACCTATATTTAAAGGAAAGTGGAATATTTGACGGTTTGATTGGTGTGTGTGTGCGTAAGTGGCTGAATAACTTTGATGCAGTTCCCCGTTTTATTTTTTCCTGTCTGTTAGTTCCCATTCTTCTCTTCTATAAACAGATACTGCATGTTTTTGCATTTTGGGATTCTGGTAAAAAGATGACACTATGACATTATGGGAAAGAACAGGAAGGAATGGAAAGGTGTGTGTGTGTGTGTGTGTGTGTGTGTGCAAAGGAAAGGAATGTGGATGTTTTCAGGTTATTCTGACCTGGAAATGCCTCTTTAGGTTGCATCCCAAATGGCACCCTATTCCCTATTTAATGCACTACTTTTAACTGGCTCTAGTCAAAAGTAGTGCACTATGTAGGTAATAGAGTGCCATTTGGGATGCAGCTAGATTAATCTTCCTGTTATGACAAAGCCTTTGTCCTGGCCAGCTGTAATACATATTGTAGTGTGTGTGTATATGTGTGTGTGTTTGTGCGCGGGCGTCTGTTTGTGTCAAAGAGAAAACATGTTTGTTGTACTAGTTTTGGAATCCTATATCTTTAGGCTTCATCCTATCAGCCATAAGTTTATTCCAATCAGACAATTCCATTCTAACGACTCTGGGTTGGATTAGTGCCGGGATCCACTCGCTATTCTTGCTTTGGTACGGTTCTGTGCAGTGATCTTCTCTCTGGCCTGTGTGGTCCTTTTATCATAAGGTGGGCAGTAGAGGACATGTTTTGGACATTGCAGCAGATACTGTGTGGGTGGGTGTGCATGTGCGTGCGTCCTCCTACAGTAGGTCTGTCTAAGTAACAGGAAGTCAGGAAGGGAAACATTGGGAGTTACAGGAAGTGATGTGATGGTTAAAGAATGTCCCACGGCTGCTGCCCACTGTGAGAAACTGACCACACACACTACCATGGGATCATGTGAAGACAAAACAGTGTATTTACAGCTAGTGACCGTTGAAAAGCCGGAAGACTCTAAAAAGTCACCAACACACCCTTACCGATTGTGTGTGAGTGTGCTCGTGCGTGCGCGTGCATGCCAACCCCCTGCTGAAAAAAACAGCATAGACCAACAGTCTGGTCATGCTGGTCAGGTGCTGGTTTTGCTGGAGACCAGCCTTTGGTGTGTTTTTGCTGGTGCTTCGCTGTGTTTTTGTGATGACTAGCCTTCACTGTGTTTTTGTTGGTGACCAGCCTTCCCTTTGTTTTTGCTATTGCCTTCACTGTGTTTTCAGTGTGACCAGCCTTCACTGTGTTTTTGCTGGTGACCAACCTTTGCTATGTTTTGAACACTGGTTACTAGCAAAACCAGCATCAAGTCACATTATGCTGGCTTGCAAAGGGCCATTTAATTCCTATTGGAATCCAGCCAGAGTGGGGATATCCAACAACTGGAACTTTAGACTGGAAAAACCATCTCAGTAACGGGTGCAATAAGTCCAACTAACAGATTGGATTAGTTTAGAATTTGTATTTATCTATCTTTGAGTAGCATTATATTAATTTATCAAATCAATGTACATGCAAAAACACAACAAACTAAAAATATATTGAAAACAAACAATTCTAAAGAATCAACTGCAATAGAGCATGCTGGGAAATATACAAATGATGGGCATGGTCAGACCAGCTTGACAAGCTAGACCATGCTGGACAGACCAGCTTGACCAGCTAGACCATGCTGGTCAACCAGCATAACCTGATAGACCATGCTGGTCAGACCAGCTAGACCATGCTGGTCAGACCAGCTTGACCATCACCAGACCAGCAAGGACCAGTCTATGCTGATTTTTTCAGCAGGGACATGGCCAAATGTGACTGACCACCTCGATTCAGTCTTATGTAGAAAATTTTGAAATTGTGGTTTTTACATTGGATAAAAGTAAAGATTCAGAGCTACAAAATGGTATATCATACACTGCCGGTGAGGAACAACGGGAATGTAATTCTGCTTTGAAAGTTGATAAACCCACTTGATAGCCCCAGTTTTAACAAAATGGCCCTTGTTTTGATACACCTACTGGAGAGCTCTTCTTTGTCTACACCTATTCAGCATCGTTCACACCCTCTGAAGCCTAAGCCCCACCCATATCTTTAAGGGTTCACATGTGAGGCTATATGCTAAACAGAGTGATTAAGGTAGTGTGGTGAACAACCAAAGATTTCAAGGACTACAAATGGTGAAAATAGTAGCCTATCATAAGGAAAAAAACGCCAGGTAAAAATACAATTCATCTAGTCCTTGGCCTTCAGTGCATTCAGAAAGTAGTCAGACCCCTTGCCTTTTTCCAAATGTTGTTACATTTACATTTACATTTTAGTCATTTAGCAGACGCTCTTATCCAGAGCAACTTACAGTTAGTGAATACATTTTTTTTTTCATACTGGTCCCCTGTGGGAATCGAACCCACAACCCTGGCGTTGCAAACGCCATGCTCTATCAACTGAGCTACATCCCTGCCGGCCATTCCCTCCCCTACCCTGGACAACGCTAGGCCAATTGTGCGCTGCCCATGAGTCTCCCGGTCGCGGCCGGCTGCGACAGAGCCTGGATTCGAACCAGGATCTCTAGTGGCACAGCTAGCACTGCGATGCAGTGCCTTAGACCACTGCGCCACTCAGGAGACATTACAGCCTTATTCTAAAATTGATAAAATAAAATCTACACACAATACCCCATAATGACAAAGCAAAAACTGATTTTTAGAAATGTTTACAAATTTAAACAAAAACTATATCAGATTTACATAAGTATTCAGACCCTTAACTCAGTACTTTGTTGAAGCACCTTTGGCAGCGATTACAGCCTTGAGTCTTCTTGGGTATGACACTACAAGCTTGGCACACCTGTATTTGGGGAGTTTCTCCCATTCTTTTCTGCAGATCCTCTCAAGCTCTGTCAGGTTGGATGGGGAGCGTCACTGCACAGCTATTTTTAGGTCTCTCCAGAGATGTTCGATCGGGTTCAAGTCCGGGCTCTGAAATGGGCCACTCAAGGACATTCAGAAACTTGTCCCGAAGCCACTCTTGCGTTGTCTTGGCTGTGTGCTTAGAGTCGTTGTCCTTTTGGAAGGTGAACATTCACCGCAGTCTGAGGTCATGAGCGCTCAGGAGCAGGTTATCATCAAGGATCTCTCTGTACTTTGCTCCGTTCATCTTTCCCTCGATCCTGACTAGTCTCCCAGTCCCTGCCGCTGAAAAACATCCCCACGCTTCACCGTAGGGATGGTGCCAGGTTTCCTCCAGACATGACACTTGGTATTCAGGCCAAAGAGTTGAATCTTGGTTTCATCAGACCAGAGAATCTTGTTTCTCATGGTCTGAGAGTCCTTTAGGTGCCTTTTGGCAAACTCCAAGTTGGCTGTCATGTGTCTTTTACTGAGGAGTGGCTTCCATCTGGCCACTCTACCATAAAGGCCTGATTGGTGTAGTGCTGCAGAGATGGTTGTCCTTCTGGAAGGTTCTCCCATCTCCACAGAGGAACTCTGGAGCCCTGTCAGAGTGACCATCAGGTTCTTGGTCACCTCCCTAACCAAGGCTATTCTACCCCGATTGCTCAGTTTGGCCGGGCGGCCAGCTCTAGGAAGAGTCTTGGTGGTTCCAAACTTCTTCCATTTAAGAATGATGGAGGTCATTGTGTTCTTGGGGACCTTCAATGCTGCAGAAATGTTTTGGTACCCTTCCCCAGATTTGTGCGTCGACACAATCCTGTCTCGGAGCTCTACGGACAATTCCTTTGACCTCATGGCTTTGTTTTTGCTCTGACATGCACTGTCAACTGTGGGACCTTATATAGACAGGTGTGTGCCTTTCCAAATCAAGTCCAATCAATTGAATTTACCACAGGTGGACTCCAATTAAGTTGTAGAAACAGCTCAAGGATGATCAATTGAAACAGGATGCACCGGAGTTCAATTTCGAGTCTCATAGCAAAGGGTCTGAATACTTATGTAAATAAGGTTTCTGTTCTTTATTTTTAATACATTTGCAAAAATGTCTAAAAACCTGTTTTCGCTTTATGGGGTATTGTGTGTAGATTGATGAGGAATTATTTTTATTTAATCCATTTTAGAATAAATTTAGAATTACGTAACAAAATGTGTAAAAAGTCAAGGGGTCTGAATACTTTCCGAATGCACTGTATATCCTAATATGACTTTGGTGAACCAGACAATATATCAAATAAAATCAACGTTTATTTGTCACATGCAGAGGATTCAGAAGGTGTAAACAGTACAGTGAAATGGTTAGTTGCATATTTGCATAGTAGCAATATCAAAAACATAACGTGTCCAGATCAAAATATTTAGATGATGCTTACCCAGACACACTTGTCTAAATTGATGGGTCATGTGAAAGAAATGCTATAAGCACCCCCCAGCCACATCTAGCTACGTGGATGGGTCACTATTGTCTAGACATGTATACATGTTCATGAAATACAATCGATGGCCATAAACACCCCCAGACACACCTGGCTAACTTGATCGGTCATGTAATCATCTGGCAAAGTGGAGTCTTTTGTTTAGACATGTAGCTATAACTAGCAATGCAAATGGATTTCTGAGATACGAATAACATTACTACACAGATCATACACTTAATGTTAGCTAGCGAGCCAGCAAGCGAATGTTCACTAGCTAGCTAACAGTACACTTTAACTTGCAATGAAAACAACTTTCTGACAATCTGAAAATGTGGCTAGACTCTTACCCGTATACATGGATGAACGCTTCAAGGCAGACTAGAACCACTTTCACTAAGTAAGACATCCGGCTGTGTCGTTTCTGTTTTGTTTGTAGCTACAGCTTGTTTGGCCAATTGTGTCAAGTCATTCCGGTTCACACTGACCATGTGCAGAAAGTAGTCCATCACAACATTTTCCCACTGATCCTTGTCGATAGTGCCTGCTAAATTCAGGGCAGCAACGTTGTTGAGAGCAGTAGTAACACTTCTGCAGTTCTCCATGGCTAACGCTATAACTTTCAAAAAAGCTGAAGTAGCAAAGATGATCTACACATATTGAGCAGCTCATGTTATAGACAGAAGCATGCTACATGGCAGACCAATCCGAACTCATCTCTTGGCATGTTCATTATTTCAGTCAATGACGGCTAGCGGAAAGGTTCCGGTCTTTTTTTTCTGTGGCTAAACCAACTTGGCTCGTAATTTTAAAAAAGGAATAGTATTTACAGATGGCATACAAGTTTGTTATTAAGACACATGAAAGGCATTTCTGTTCCAGAAGGAATTTCTGCCCCAAAACGCATTTTGATAAAACATTTTTTATAATAATTCAAATGCCTCTCCTGTGAAGTATTGACGTGCGACATATGCCTAGCTTCCTGAAATGGGTCACAAATACAGTGACTTCCAAAAGTATTGGGAAAGTGACACATGTTTTGTTATTTTGGCTCTGTACTCCAGCACTTTGGATTTGAAATGATAGAATGAGTATGAGGTTAGTGCAGACTGTCTGCTTTAATTTGAGGGTATTTTCATCCATATCGGAAGGAACTGTAAAACAAATTACATCACTTTTTGTACATAGTCCCCCCATTTTAGGGGACCAAAAGTATTGGGACAAATTCACTTATGTGTATTAAAGAAGTCAAAAGTTTAGTATTTGTTCCAATATTCCTAGCACGTGATGATTCAAGCTTGTGATTCTTCAAATTTGTTGGAATAAATTTTTTGTAAATACGAATAGAATGTTTCTAACACATTCACAGTGATTACAGCAGTGAGTCTTTCTGGGTAAATCTCTAAGAGCTTTGCACACCTGGATTGTACAATATTTGCACATTATTATTAAAACTCTATCAAGTTGGTTGTTGATCATTGATAGACAGCAATTTTCAAGTCTTGCCATAGATTTCAAGCCAATTTAAGTCAAACCTGTAACTAGGCCACTCAGGAACATTCAGTGTTTTCTTGGTAAGCAACTCCAGTATGTATTTGGCCTTGTTTTTTACGTTATTGTCCCGCTGAAAGGTGATTTTGTCTCACAGTGTCTGTTGGAAAGCAGACTGAACCAGGTTTTCCTCTAGGATTTTGCCTTAGCTCTATTCCTTTTCTTTATCCCCCAAAAACTCCCTAGTCCTTTCCGATGACAAGCATACCCATAACATGAAGCAGCCACCACCATGCTTGTAAATATGAGGAGTGGTACTCAGTGATGTGTTGTGTTGGATTTGTCCCAAACATAACGCTTTTGTATTCAGGACATAAAGTCAATGTCTTTGCCGCATTTTTTGCAGTTTTACTTTAGTGCTTTATTTCAAACAGGATGCATGTTTTGGAGTATTTGTTTTCTGTACGGGTTTCCTTCTTTTCACTCTGTCCTTTAGGTTAGTATTGTGGAGTAACTACGATGTTGTTGATCCATCCTCAGTTTTCTCCTATGAAGTTTCATAGCAAAGGATCTGAATACTTATGTGAATAAGGTATCTGTTTTTTTTATTTTTATAAATTAACAAAAATGTCTAAAAACCTGTTTTCACTTTGTCATTATGGGGTATTGTGTGTAGATTGCTGAGGATGTATTTTTGTTATCCCTTTTAGAATAAGGCTGTAATGTAAGAAAATGTGGAAAAAGTCAAGGGGTCTGAATACTTTCCGAAGGCACTGTACAGAAGGCTTGGGATTCACTGGTAGAGATCAGTATATATGTGATTCCACACACAATGTAGGGGAGGAGAAGTCAGGGGGGATAAGAAAACACACCCGATGACTGAGAGAAGAGGGTTGATGATGACTGGAAATCAGTGGGGAAGCATGTCTCAGTCTAATTAACTGGTGAAACTCCTGCTAAGTAACCCACAATGAGTGACAAACAAACACACCATCACAACAGTGTCATAGCAACACAAATAATCCCCCCACACTTCTGAGAAATTCCCTCTGAGTAACACACACATACCAGACACAACGTGAGGCACGCATGCGCGGGAGCGCACGCACTCACACCACACCACTCACACACACCCCCATTTAATACTGCTGATTAACTGCTTCCCAGACTAGAATGGCTTCCTTCTTAGCTTTTTGCAGTGAGAGGGCAGTCCACTACAAACTAACTCCTGTGTCTAGTGTGTGTGTGTGGTGTCAATATACGTGTGTGTGCGTATGTGTGTGTGTTGGAGTGTCAGTGTAGTATGTGTGAGTGTGTGGGTAGAGTCCAGTGTGTGTGCATAGAGTCAGTGCAAGAATGGCAGTCTCCTTCAGAGTGTTTAATCAGTCTCCTTCTCAATACACGCACGGGCGCACACACAGGCATGCATGCAGGTACACAGGCACACACACGCAGCTGTTTAAAACCTTCACTTGAGAAAAGTTAAAAAGGTATCAGAGACTGTCAAACATGTTTAATAGAATGTATCTTAAAGGGATACTTCAGATTTGGGCAATGAGGCCCTTAATATACTTCCCCAGAGTCAGATGAACTCGTGGATAAAAATGTTATGTCTCTGCGTGCAGTTTGAAGGAAGTCGCTAACTAGCACTAGAGCAATTTCTAACTAGCGTTAGCGCAATGACTGGAAGTCTATGGTATCTGCTTAAACAAGTTAGGAGCACCACATGAAATTTAGGGACACCAGAAAATATTGTTTGATTGATTGCGCTACTTTTGAAGCAAATGTTGTTAAGAGGGCACCGACAGACATGGCAGCTCTGCTTCTAGCTCCTAAGCAACTTTGCAGTATTTTGTTTTTTGGTGTGTCATTTCTTACGTTATTAGCCCAGAAATTTTTTTGTGTTATTACATACAGCCGGTAATAACTTTAGGATATCAGAGCGGCAGTAACTCAACAGCATTATGACCAGGAAAACGACTTTCCCGAATTGGATCCTTTGTTCGTACCTCCCAGGGCAATTGAACTTATCCCAGAGGCTGCTCCAAGACGCCGCCAGCGGAGAAGACGTATTCTGAGTGGACTTCTAGTCCGACTCAGGGGGTGTGCACACCATCCACTGCTTCAGAGTATATTACTTGCTAATATTCAGTCCCTGGAAATAAAGTAGACGAGCTCAGGGAGAGCATCTGTTTCCAGAGAGACATCAGGGACTGTTACACAGAATCATGGCGCTCTCCGGATATACTGTCCCCGTCCATACAGCCAGCTGGGTTCTCAGTACATCGCGCAGACAGGAATAAAGAACTCTCCAGGAAGAAGAAAGGCGGTGGTGTATGTTTCATGATTAACTACTCATGTGATTGTGATAACGTACAGGAACTCAAGTCCTTTTGTTCACCCGACCTAGAATCAATCACAATTAAATACCGACCTTATTACTTCCAAAGATAATTATCTTCGGTTAGTCAAAGCCATGTACAGTGGGGAAAAAAAGTATTTAGTCAGCCACCAATTGTGCAAGTTCTCCCACTTAAAAAGATGAGAGAGGCCTGTAATTTTCATCATAGGTACACGTCAACTATGACAGACAAAATGAGAAAAAAAAATCCAGAAAATCACATTGTAGAATTTTTAATGAATTTATTTGCAAATTATGGTGGAAAATAAGTATTTGGTCACCTACAAACAAGCAAGATTTCTGGCTCTCACAGACCTGTAACTTCTTCTTTAAGAGGCTCCTCTGTCCTCCACCCGTTACCTGTATTAATGGCACCTGTTTGAACTTGTTATCAGTATAAAAGACACCTGTCCACAACCTCAAACAGTCACAATCCAAACTCCACTATGGCCAAGACCAAAGAGCTGTCAAAGGACACCAGAAACAAAATTGTAGACCTGCACCAGGCTGGGAAGACTGAATATGCAATAGGTAAGCAGCTTGGTTTGAAGAAATCAACTGTGGGAGCAATTATTAGGAAATGGAAGACATACAAGACCACTGATAATCTCCCTCGATCTGGGGCTCCATGCAAGATCTCACCCTGTGGGGTCAAAATGATCACAAGAACGGTGAGCAAAAATCCCAGAACCACACGGCGGGACCTAGTGAATGACCTGCAGAGAGCTGGGACCAAAGTAACAAAGCCTACCATCAGTAACACACTACGCCGCCAGGGACTCAAATCCTGCAGTGCTTGACGTGTCCCCCTGCTTAAGCCAGTACATGTCCAGGCCCGTCTGAAGTTTGCTAGAGTGCATTTGGATGATCCAGAAGAGGATTGGGAGAATGTCATATGGTCAGATGAAACCAAAATATAACTTTTTGGTAAAAACTCCACTCGTCGTGTTTGGAGGACAAAGAATGCTGAGTTGCATCCAAAGAACACCATACCTACTGTGAAGCATGGGGGTGGAAACATCATGCTTTGGGGCTGTTTTTCTGCAAAGGGACCAGGACGACTGATCCGTGTAAAGGAAAGAATGAATGGGGCCATGTATCGTGAGATTTTGAGTGAAAACCTCCTTCCATCAGCAAGGGCATTGAAGATGAAATGTGGCTGGGTCTTTCAGCATGACAATGATCCCAAACACACCGCCCGGGCAACGAAGGAGTGGCTTCGTAAGAAGCATTTCAAGGTCCTGGAGTGGCCTAGCCAGTCTCCAGATCTCAACCCCATAGAAAATCTTTGGAGGGAGTTGAAAGTCTGTGTTGCCCAGCGACAGCCCCAAAACATCACTGCTCTAGAGGAGATCTGCATGGAGGAATGGGCCAAAATACCAGCAACAGTGTGTGAAAACCTTGTGAAGACTTACAGAAAACGTTTGACCTGTGTCATTGCCAACAAAGGGTATATAACAAAGTATTGAGAAACTTTTGTTATTGACCAAATACTTATTTTCCACCATAATTTGCAAATAAATTCATAAAAAATCCTACAATGTGATTTTCTGGATTTTTTTTCCTCATTTTGTCTGTCATAGTTGACGTGTACCTATGATAAAAATTACAGGCCTCTCTCATCTTTTTAAGTGGGAGAACTTGCACAATTGGTGGCTGACTAAATACTTTTTTTCCCCACTGTATATTCCCCCTCAAGCCGATACCACGACGGCCCTCAAGGAACTGTACTGGGCTTTGTGCAAACCGGAAACAACATATCCTGAGGCCGCATTTTTGTAGCTGGCGATTTTAACAAAGCAAATTTGAGGAAAACGCTACCGAAGTTCTCGACCATTGTTACTCACCCTCTTCCGGGATGGCTACAAAGCCCTCACCTGCCCTCCCTTCAGAAAATCAGATCTTGACTCCATCCTGCTCCTCCCTTCCTATAGGCAGAAACTCAAACAGGAAGTACCCGTGCTAAGGTCTATTCAAGGCTGGTCTGACCAATCGGAATCCATGCTTCAAGATTGTTTTGATCACGTGGACTGGGATATGTTCCGGGTTTCCTCTGAGAATAACATTGACGTATACACGGACACGGTGACTGAGTTCATCAGGAAGTCTATAGGGGATGTTGTCCCCACTGTGACTATTAAAACCTACCCAAACCAAAAACCGTGGCTAGATGGCAGCATTCGCGCAAAACTGAAAGTGCGAACCACCGCATTTAACCATGGCAACGTGACTGGGAATATGGTAGAATACAAACAGTACAGCATTTCCCTCAATAAGGCAATCAAACAGGCAAACCGTCAGTACAGAGACAAATTGGAGACGCAATTCAACGATTCAGACACGAGATGTATGTGGCAGGGTCTACAGACAATAACGGACACCAACGTCTTGATCCCGGACAAGCTAAACATCTTCTTCGCCCGCTTTGAGGATAACACAGTGCCACCGACGCGGCCCGCTCCCAAGGACTGTGGGCTCTCGTTCTCCATGGCCGACGTGAGTAAGACGTTTAAGCGTGTTAACCCTTGCAAGGCTGCTGGCCCAGACAGCATCCCTAGCCACATCCTCAGAGCATGCGCAGACCAGCTGGCTGGTGTATTTACAGACATATTCAATCTCTCCCTATCCCAGTCGGCTGTCCCCACTTGCTTCAAGATGTCCACCATTGTTCCTGTACCCAAGAAAGCAAATGTAACTGAACTAAATAACTATCGCCGCGTACTACTCACTTCTGTCATCATGAAGTGCTTTGAGAGGCTAGTTAATGATCATATCACCTCCACCTTCCCTCACACCCTAGACCCACTTCAATTTGCATACCGCCCCAATGGATCCACAGACAATGCAATCGCCATCGCACTGCACACTACCCTATCCCATCTGGACAAGTGGAATACCTGTGTAAGAATGCTGTTCATTGATTATAGCTCAGCATTCAACACCATAGTACCCTCCAAGCTCATCATTAAGCTCGCTCAGGGTCCTGGGTCTGAACCGCGCCCTGTGCAACTGCGTCCTGGACTTCCTGACGGGCCACCCCCCAGGTGGTAAGGGTAGGCAACAAGACATCTGCAACCCTGATCCTCAACACGTTGGCCCCTCAGGGGTGCATGCTTACTCCCCTCCTGTACTCCCTGTTCACTCACGACTGCGTGGCCAAGCATGACTCCAACACCATCATTAAGTTTGCTGACAACACAACCGTGGTAGGCCTGATCACCGACAACAATGAGACAGCCTATAGGGAAGAGGTCAGAGACCTGGCAGTGTGGTGCTAGGACAACAACCTCTCCCTCAACGTGAGCAAGACAATGGAACTGATCGTGGACTACAGGAAAAGGAGGGCCAAACATGCCCCCATTCACATCAACGGGACTGTAGTGGAGCGGGTCAATAGTTTCAAGTTCCTTGGTGTCCACATCACCAACAAACTATCATGGTCCAAACACACAAAGACAGTCGTGAAGAGGGCACGACAACACCTTTTCCCCCTCAGGAGACTGAAAAGATTTGGCATGGGTCCGCTGATCCTCAAAAAGTTATACAGCTGCACCATTGAGAGCATCCTGACAGGTTGCATCACCGCCTGGTATGACAATTGCTCGGTATCCGACCGTAAGGCGCTACAGAGGGTAGTGCGTACGGCCCAGTACATCACTGGGACCAAGCTTCCTGCCATCCAGGAACTATATACTAGGACGCGGTCAGAGGAAGGCCCAAAAATGTGTCAAAGACTCCAGTCACCCAAGTCATAGACTGTTCTCTCTGCTACCGCACGGCAAGCGGTACCGGAGCACCAAGTCTAGGTCCAAAAGGCTCCTTAACAGCTTCTACCCCCAAGTCATAAGACTCCTGAACAATTAATCAAATGGCCACCCGGACTATTTACATTGACCCCCCCCATAGTCACTTTACCCCTACCGACATGTACAAAGCACCTCGACTAACCTCTATCCCCGCACATTGACTTGGTACCGGTACCCCCTGTATATAGCCTCGTTATTATTTCATTGTGTTACTTTTACTATTTTTTACTTTAGTTTATTTAGTAAATATTTTCTTAACTCTATTTCTTCAACTGCATTGTTGATTAAGGGCTTGTAAGTAAGCATTTCACGGTAAGGTCTACACCTGTTGTATTCGGCACATGACAAATACAATTTGATTTGATTTGATTTTGTGCCCTAGCAACTAATATGCAATACCGTAAAGACATTTGTTTATTATAAAAGCTAAAATGTTGATACGAATACCTGTCATTTAAATTACAAAATCATTGTGTAAAAGCACTATTTTCCTATTGTGTTTTGATGCAGCACATTGAAAATTGTACACTGTCTCTTTACAAACGTCAGGTTTGTGATGATGACAGGAAAGACACCTGTCATTCATTGCTATGATCATTGAGCGCTTGAAGAAGCAATCCATCTTCCTTTCTTTCTATGCCCCCAAATGTTTGGATATACCGGAAAAGTTACTAGGTTGTTAGCTAGCTAGCCAATGAGGTAACATGACTGACCAAAGTGTAAACAAATGGTTAACCACACATTAGTTTTAGAATGGCCCACAACATGGTTTATGAATGTAAAATGCGGTCACAGTGATCCGCTATAGGAAGATAAAAATGTTGAGCCGGTAATATGGGTCTGATCTTTTGACCTGGTTGGACTAGAAGCAATTTTCGCTGTAGTAATGGTGCAACCATGATACTAACAAATATGCACTCGCTTTTTTCTCTACAGCACTCGGAAACAATGGTACAGCGAAGCCTCATCATTACAACAATTATTATCGTTATTTTTCATAGCTGTCTATTTACCACCACAAACGAAGATGGCACTAAGACCACACTGAACAAGCTATAGAGGGCTATAAGCCAACAAGAAAATGCTCATCCAGAGGCAGTGCTCCTAGTGGCTGGTGATTTTAATGCAGGAAAACTGAAATCTGTTTTACATCATTTCTACCAGCATGTCACCTGTGCAACTAGAGGGGAAAAAATCTCTAGATAACCTTTACTCCACACAGAGCTCTCCCTCGCCCTCCATTTGGCAAATCTGACCATAACTCTGTCCTCCTGATTCCTGCTTAGAAGCAAAAACTCAAACATGAAGTACCAGTGACACGCTCAATTTGGAAGTGGTGAAGCGGATGCTAAACTGCAGGACTGTTTTGCTAACAGACTGCAATATGTTCCGCGATTCATCTGATGGCATTGAGGAGTTTACCACATCAGTCACCGGCTTCATTAATAAGTGCATCGACGACGTCGTCCCCAAAGTGGCTGTACGTACATATCCCAACCAGAAGCCATGGATTACAGGCAACATCCGCACTGAGCTAAACACAAGAGTTGACACATTCAAAGAGCTGGACACTAACCAGGACGCTTATAAGAAATCCCGCTATAACCTCAGACAAACCATCAAACAGGCAAAGTATAAATACAGCACAAAAGGTTGAATCCTACTACACCGGCTCTGAAGCTCGTTGGACGTAGCAGAGCTTGCAAGCTATCATGGATTACAAAGGGAAACCCAGCCATGAGCTGCCCAGTGACATAAGCCTACCAGACAAGCTAAATGCATTCTATGCTCGCTTAGAGTCAAGCAATACTGAACCATGCGTGAGAGTACCAACTGTTCCGGACGACTGTGTGATCACGCTCTCCATAGCTGATGTGAGTAAGACCTTTAAACAGGTTCACATTCATACGGATTACCAGGACGCGTACTCAGAGGATGCGATGATCAGCTGGCAAGACTGTAATACCTACATGTTTTAAGCAGACCACAATAGTCCCTGTGCTCAAGAACACCAAGGTAACCTGTCTAAATGACCTGTAGCACTCACATCTGTTGACATTAAATGCTTTGAAAGGCTGGTCAATTTGCATACCGCCCCAACAGATCCACTTGGACAAAAGGAACACCTAGGTGAAAATGATGTTTATTGACTACAGCTCAGCATTCAACACCATAGTGCCCTCGAAGCTCATCACTAAGCTAAGGTCCCTAAGACTAAACACCTCCCTCTGCAACTGGATCCTGGACTTCCTGACAGGCCGCCCCCAGGTTGAGAGGGTAGGCAAAATCACATCCGCCACACTGAACCTCAACACGTGGGCCCCCTCAGGGGTGCATGCTTAGTCCCCTCCTGCACTCCCTATTCACCCACGATAGCGTGGCCAAGCACGACTCAAACACCATCATTAAGTTTGCAGACGACACAACAGTGGTAGTCCTGATCCCCGACAATGATGAGACAGCCTATAGGGTGGAGGTCAGTGACCTGGCAGAGTGGTGCCAGGACAACAACCTCTCCCTCAACATCAGTAAGACAAAGGAGCTGATCGTGGACTACAGGAAATGGAGGGCCGAGCACGCCCCCATTCACTGTAGTCGAGCGGGTCGAGAGTCTCAAGTTCCTCGGTGTCCACATCACTAAGGATCTATCATGGTCCAAACACACCAAAACAGTTGTGAAGATGGCACGACAACGCCTCCTCCCCCTCAGGAGAAAGAAAAGATTTGTCATGGGCCCTCAGATTGTTGTACAGCTGCACCATCGAGAGCATCTTGACTAGCTGCATCCCCACTTGGAATGGCAACTGATTGGCATCCGACCGCAAGGCGCTACAGAGGGTAGTGCATACGGCCCAGTACATCACAGGGGCCGAGCTCCCTGCCATTCAGGACCTCTATACCAGGCGGTGTCAGAGGAAGGCCCAAAACATTTTCAAAGTCTCCAGCCACCGAAGTCACAGACTGTACTCTCTGCTAATGCACAGGAAGCGGTACCAATGCACCAAGCCTAGAACCAACAGGACCCTGAACAGCTTCTACACCCAAGCTATAAGACTTGGGTGTAAATAGTCAAATGGCTATCCGGACTACCTGCATTGACCATTATTTGCACTAACTCTCTTGCAGTGACTATACACACACACACTGGTCTCTACCCACACACTCACACATACATACACCGACACCCCAACACACAAACACACACTACATACTTACACCGACACCCCAACACAAACACACATTACATACAGTTCCAGTCAAAAGTTTGGACACACCTACAGGATTATTTTTTTTTTTTACTATTTTCTACATTGTAAAATAATAGTTAAGACATCAAAACTATGAAATAACACATATGGAATCATGTAGTAACCAAAAAGTTAGCCACCCTTTGCCTTGATGACAGCTTTGCACAATATTGGCGTTCTCTCAATCAGCTTTATGAGGTAGTCACCTGGAATGCATTTCAATTAACAGGTGTGCCTTGTTAAAAGTTAATTTGTGGAATTTCTTTCCTTCTTAATGCATTTGAGCGAATCAGTTGTGTTGTGACAAGGTAGGGGTGGTATACAGAACATCTATTTGGTAAAAGACCAAGTTCATTTTATGGCAAGAACAGCTCAAATAAGCAAAGAGAAACGACAGTCACAAAAACCATCAAGCGCTATGATGAAACTGGCTCTCAAGAGGACCGCCACAGGAAAGGAAGACCCAGAGTTACAGTGAGGGAAAAAAGTATTTGATCCCCTGCTGATTTTGTACGTTTGCCCACTGACAAAGAAATTATAAGTCTATAAGTTTAATGGTAGGTTTATTTGAACAGTGAGAGACAGAATAACAACAAAAAAATCCAGAAAAATGCATGTCAAAAATGTTATAAATTGATTTGCATTTTAACGAAGGAAATAAGTATTTGACCCCATCTCAATCAGAAAGATGTCTGGCTCCGAGGAGTCTTTTATACAGGTAATGAGCTGAGATTAGGAGCACACTCTTAAAGGGAGTGCTCCTAAACTCAGCTTGTTACCTGTATAAAAGACACCTGTCCACAGAAGCAATCAATCAATCAGATTCCAAACTCTCCACCATGGCCAAGACCAAAGAGCTCTCCAAGGATGTCAGGGACACGATTGTAGACCTACACAAGGCTGGAATGGGCTACAAGACCATCGCCAAGCAGCTTGGTGAGAAGGTGACAACAGTGGTGTGATTATTCACAAATGGAAGAAACACAAAAGAACTGTCAATCTCCCTCGGCCTGGGGCTCCATGCAAGATCTCACCTCGTGGAGTTGCAATGATCATGAGAATGGTGAGGAATCAGCCCAGAACTACACAGGAGGATCTTGTCAATGATCTCAAGGCAGCTGGGACCATAGTCACCAAGAAAACAATTGGTAACACACTATGCCGTGAAGGACTGAAATCCTGGAGCGCCCGCAAGGTCCCCCTGCTCAAGAAAGCATGTATACAGGGCTGTCTGAAGTTTGCCAATGAACATCTCAATGATTCAGAGGAGAACTGGGTGAAAGTGTTGTGGTCAGATGAGACCAAAATGGAGCTCTTTGGCATCAACTCAACTCGCCGTGTTTGGAGGAGGAGGAATGCTGCCTATGACCCCAAGAACACCATCCCCACCATCAAACATGGAGGTGGAAACATTATGCTTTGGGGGTGTTTTTCTGCTAAGGGGACAGAACAACTTTACTGCATCAAAGGGACGATGGACGGGACCATGTACTGTCAAATCTTGGGTGAGAACCTCCTTCCCTCAGCCAGGGCATTGAAAATGGGTCGTGGATGGGTATTCCAGCATGACAATGACCCAAAACACACGGCCAAGGCAACAAAGGAGTGGCTCAAGAAGAAGCACATTAAGGTCCTGGAGTGGCCTAGCCAGTCTCCAGACCTTAATCCCATAGAAAATATGTGGAGGGAGCTGAAGGTTTGAGTTGCCAAACGTCAGCCTCGAAACCTTAATGACTTGGAGAAGATCTGCAAAGAGGAGTGGAACAAAATCCCTCCTGAGATGTGTGCAAACCTGGTGGCCAACTACAAGAAACGTCTGACCTCTGTGAATGCCAACAAGTACTAAGTCATGTTTTGCAGAGGGGTCAAATACTTATTTCCCTCATTAAAATGCAAATCAATTGATAACATTTTTTACATGCATTTTTCTGGATTTTTTTGTTGTTATTCTGTCTCTCACTGTTCAAATAAACCTACCATTAAAATTATAGACTGATCATGTCTTTGTCAGTGGGCAAACGTACAAAATCAGCAGGGGATCAAATACTTTTTTCCCTCACTGTACCTCTGCTGCAGAGGATAAGTTCATTAGAGTTACCAGCCTCAGAAATTACAGCCCAAATAAATGCTTCACAGAGTTCAAGTAACAGACATCTCAACATCAACTGTTCAGAGGATACTGCGTGAATCAGGCCTTCATGGTTGAATTGCTGCAAAGAAACCACTACTAAAGGACACCAATAAGAAGAAGAGACTTGCTTGGGCCATGAAACACGAGCAATGGACATTAGACCGTTGGAAATCTGTCCTTTGGTCTGATGAGTCCAAATTTGAGATTTTTGGTTCCAACCGCCGTGTCTTCGTGAGACGCAGAGTAGGTGAACGGATGATCTCCGCACCGTGAAGCATGGAGGAGGTGTGATGGTGCTTTGCTGGTGACACTGTCAGTGATTTATTTAGAATTCAAGGCACACTTAACCAGCATGGCTACCACAGCATTCTACAGCGATATGCCATCCCATCTGGTTTGCGCTTAGAGGGACTATCATTTATTTTTCAACAGGACAATGACCCAACACACCTCCAGGCTGTGTAAGGACTATTTGACCAAGAAGGAGAGTGATGGAGTGCTGCATTAGATGACCTGGCCTCCACAATCACTCGACCTGAACCCAATTGAGATGGTCTGGGATGAGTTGGAACGCAGAGTGAAGGAAAAGCAGCCAACAAGTGCTCAGCATATGTGGGAACTCCTTCAAGACTGTTGGAAAAGCATTCCAGGTGAAGCTGGTTGAGAGAATGCCAAGAGTGAGCAGAGCTGTCAACAAGGCAAAGGGTATAAAATATATATTGATTTGTTTGATACTTTTCTGGTTACTACATGATTCCATTAGTGTAATTTAATAGTTTTGATGTCTTCACTATTATTCTACAAATGTAGAAAATAGTAAAAATAAAGAAAATCCCTTGAATGAGTTTGTGTCCAAACTTTTGACTCGTACTTTATGCTCACAGACACACCGCTGCTAATCACTTTACCCCTACCTATATGTACAGCTGCCTCAATTACCTTATAACCCTGCACATCGACTCGGTACTGGTCGCACTTTAGAGCTGATAAAGGGTCAGATATTTTTCACCCCCCAACGGTAAAGCTTAAGACTGGTTATAGGGTAATCGTATCCTAGATCTTTGGTTAGGGGCAACTTCTTTCTCAAACAGCTTCTGCACTTCGTGACAATTGCTGATGTAAAAAAGCATTTATAAAATATACTGAACAAAAATATGAAAGCAACACGTAAAGTGTTGGTTCCATGTTTCATGAGCTGAAATAAAAGACCCCAGAAATTTTCCATACGCACAAATGTTGTGCACAAATTGGTTTACATCCCTGATAGTGAGCATTTCTCCTTTGCCAAGATAATCCATCCACCTGAAAGGTGTGGCATATCAAGAAGCTGATTAAACAGCATGATCATTACACAGGCGCACCTTATGCTGGGGACAATAAAAGGCCACTCTAAAACGAGCAGTTTTGTCACTCAACGCAATGCCACAGATGTCTCAAGTTGTGAAGGAGCGTGCAATTGGCATGCTGACTGCAGGAATGTCCACCAGAGCTGTTACAATATAATTGAATATTCATTTCTACCATAAGCAACATCGTTTTAGAGAATTTGGTAGTATGTCCAACCGGCCTCACAACCGCAGACCACGTGAAACCACGCCAGCCCAGGACATCCACATCTGGCTTCTTCACCTGTGGGATCGTCTGAGACCGGCCACCCAGACAGCTGATGAAACTGATGAGTATTTCTGTCTGTAATAAAGCCCATTTATGCGGAAAAACTCATTCTGATTGGCTGGGCCTGGCTCCCCAGTGGGTGGGCCTGGCTCCCAAGTCTGTGGGCCTATGCCCTCCCAGGCCCTCCCATGGCTGCACCCCTGCCCAGTCATGTGAAATCCATAAATTAGGGCCTAATTAATTTATTTCAATTGACTGATTTTCTTATATGAACTGTAATTTAGTAAAATCTTTGAAATTGTTGCACGTTGCGTTTATATTTTTTGTTCACAATTGATTGATTGTGTAATTTATCTGATGTAGTTCCCACCCTGGCCACACGGAGGCAATGTGACATGGACAGGACATCACTGTGAGAACCAGACCAGGGGAAAGTCCCTCTCGCCAGCCAAACCCTGGATGAGTCAGAGAGACTTGCTGCTGGGTGGAAACACTGTACAACCATTAGTTATGCTAACTAGGACAGGCACAGCCAGAGTGAGGCACTGAAGAGAGAGTGAGGGGGAGAGCGCGAGAGAGAGAGAGAGAGAGAGAGAGAGAGAGAGAGAGAGAGAGAGAGAGAGAGAGAGAGAGAGAGAGAGAGAGAGAGAGAGAGAGAGAGAGAGAGAGAGAGAGAGTGAGAGAGTGAGAAAGAGAGAAAGAGAGAGAGAGAGTGAGAAAGAGAGAGAGAGAGAGAGAGAGAGAGGAGAGAACAGTGAGAGAGAGTGAGAAAGAGATAGAGTGTGTGTGTCAGAGAGGGGTCAAGGGTGACCTAGCATTCCGTTGACAATGTTAGTCAGACGTAAGCAGACCTCCGATCAGCCAAAACACACAGCTTAGATAAAGACTGACATTGTCACAGGATCACACGCACACGCACACACACACACACTACAGGATGAGAGAGCAGACGCACCCCTGTCCTCACAGCTTCAAAGATTACTGTCGAACCCTAAAAGGTCAAAGGGCACTTCCTATGACACGTTACAAACACACACACACACACACACAGAGAGAAACACAAACACATACACTGTGTGTTCAAAACATTAAGAACCCCTGCACTTTCCATGACATAGACAGACCAGGTGAATTCAGGTGTAAGCGATGATCCCTTTTTGATGTCACCTGTTAAATCCACTTCAAATCAGTGTAGATGAAGGGGAGGAGACAGGTTAAAGAAGGATTTTTAAGCCTAGAAACAATTGAGACATGGATTGTGTATGTGTGTCATTCAGAGGAGGAATGGGAAAGAAAATATTTAAGTGCCTTTGAACGGGGTATGGTAGTAGATGCCAGGCGCACCAGTTTGAGTGTGTCAAAAACTGCAACGCTGCTCAATATTAAGAAGGTGTTCCTAATGTTTTGTACGCTCAGTGTACATACCACACATACATACACACACATACACCAACATGACAAGGATTAAGTTGAACCATGAATAAGAAGACAAGATGGCGCTGATAGACATGGTCGCCTGGTTCCTGGCTCCTAAGCAACTTTGCAGTATTTTCATTTTTGTGTGATATTTCTCACATTATTAGCTCAGAACGTTTTTTTGCATTATTACATATAGCCTAAAATAACTTCTGTATATTAGAGTAGCGGTAATTCACCAGCATTTCAATCAAAAATACACCTTTCCTGATTTGGATCCTTTGTTCGTACCTTCCAAAGGGATTCCACTTATCCCACAGGCTGCTCCAAGACGGCGCCGGCGGAGAAGAGGTAATCGGAGTGGACTTTTAGTCCGACTCAGGAGGCATGCAAACCGTCGAACCCCTTCCAACTGTTGCTCGCTAATGTTCAGTCCCTGGACAATAAAGTAGACGAGCTCAGGGCGAGGATCTCCTTCCAGAGAGATATTAGGGACGGTAACACTCTGTTTCACGAAATCATGGCTCTCTCTGGATATAATGTCCACGTCCATACAGCAGCTGGGTTCTCAGTACATCGCTCAGACAGGAATAAAGAACTCTCCGGGAAGAAGAAAGGCAGTTAAATCCACTGTTGCATGATTAATTACTCATGGTGTGATTGTGGTAATGTGTGACTCGTTTCAGGAAACTGTGCGTATGTTGTGCGTCACTACTTCAGAGGAGAGGCATTTTTTAAATCAAAATGCATTCTTTGGAACATGCACCTTAATAACAAACTTGTACGCCATCTGTAAATACGAATACAATTGTAAATTATGAGTTAGTTTAGCCACGGAAAAAGACAGGAACCTTCCCACTAGCCTGAGATAATGGATGGGCTGGACATGCCTAGAGAGGAGTTCGGATTGGTCTGACATGTAGCACGCTTCTGTCTATAACATGAGCTGGTCAGTATGTGTAGGTAATCCTTTCTAACGCGTTTTTTAAATTATATATATCACGTAGTAGAACTGCAAAAGTGTTGCTATCCACTTTCTGGAGGACCGAGTTTTGAAATCAGTGGAATGCCCGGTGGAATTAGAGTATGATAGCTAAGGAGAGAGAACACACAGAAGGCTGTTGTATAAAACACCTGTCTCCGGATTACATCATCAAACTAAGGGCAACCATGGCATCCGTGACAGAGAGGGGGAAGCGTCCATCCATGCATACGGGTAAGATAGTCTAGCTAGATACATTTTCAGATATTATAAGTTTCTAATTTTGTGAGAAAGCTGTTTCATTTCAAGTTAAAGCGTACTGTTAGCTAACGTTAGCTGGCTGGCTCGCTAGCTAGCTAATATTATTTGTATGATATGTGTAGTAATATTATTCGTATCTCAGAGCCATTTGCATTGCTAGTTATAGCCTAATGTTAGCTTGCTAGCTAACATTGAACCTGGTTGGTTAGCTACCTGCAGATTCATGCAGGGTAGTAACGTTATGAGTTGGAATTATGGTTCATTGTTTAGCTAGCTAGTTAGCTACATGCCTAAACAAAAAATACTTCCCTATTTAAGTAACCATTTCACTACACCTTCTGTATCCTGTGCATGTGACAAATAAACATTGATATAGCATATGTTTACCAGAGACAGTAATGTGAAGAACATGACCTGCAACAAAAGTCAAATTAGGATATAACGTTAGGCCAATGAGACAGTGTCCAAGTTCTAAAATACTCTGGTAGAATGCCCTGCTTTCATTTCATCACACTCACAACCGTAAGCTATTTTCTGTAATTGGCTTGCCTTTAACTTGTAAATAATGACCTATTTTCCTGTAATAATAAAGACAAATGAGCTAAAGTGAAGACGTTGTCAGCTATATGATATGGTCATTATTTCAACTGGCTAGCCAGGTAACTTAACGTTAGCTGGCTAGCTAACAAGCTAGAAACAAACCAAAACATTGTTTATAAAGTTGCTTTTAGTTGCCTGGTTTACTAGATTGACAAAAACTAAATTCATTTTTAAATGGGTGGGTTTATTGGTGTTCAAATACACTAGTTAAGCTATTTTGGACCACCAGGCTGCTGATGACATGCAGACTGTAGTTTTTGTGTTAATACTTTTTCATAACAACAACGACAAGGTTGATGTCGGACGACAATAGAATGTTCATGATGTCACTGCGACAACTGTCGATAGATGTAGTATAAACCAGCCTTTAGTCTTGAAATCTTTGGTTGTTTAGTACATGGCTTCACATGTGAATCCTTAAAGAGATGGGTGGGGCTAAGGCTTAAGAGGGTGTGAACGATGCTGAATGGATGTAGACAAATAAGAGCTCTCCAGTAGGTTTACCAAAACCAAAACCAAAAGTTGATCAATGGGAATTACTTTCCCATTGTTCCTCAACTGTAGTGTATGATATACCATTTTCTAGCTCTGAGTCTCTACTTCTATCAAATGTAGAAAACACAATTTCAAATTTTGCTACATAAGACCGAATCAAGCCGTATATCGAGCAGAGAGGAATAAAGAACTCTCTGGAAAAAAGAAACGCGGAGGAGTATGTTGTATGATTAACTACTCATGGTGTGATTGTGGTAACATATAGGAACTCAAGTCCTTTTGTTCACCCGGCCGCATTACCTTGCAAGAGAATTGTCTTTGGTGATCGTCACAGCCGTGTACAGTGCCTTGCAAAAGTATTCATCCCCCTTGCCATTTTTCCTATTTTGTTGAATTACAACCTGTAATTTAAATTGATTTTTATTTGGATTTCATGTAATGGACATACACAAAATAGTCAAAATTGGTGAAGTGAAATGAAAAAAAATAACTTCTTTCAAAGAATTATACAAAATAAATAACGGAAAAGTGGTGTGTGCATATGTATTCACCCCCTTTGCTAAGAATATGTGGTATGACTTAAAGATTGCTGTACACCAGTGAACCCATCCAACTTGAAGGAGCTGGAGCAGTTTTGCCTTGAAGAATGGGCAGAAATCCCAGTGGCTAGATGTGCCAAGTTTATAGAGACATACCCCAAGAGACTTGCAGCTGTAATTTCTGCAAAAGGTGGGTCTACAAAGTATTGACTTTGGGGGGGTGAATAGTTATGCACGCTCAAGTTTTCTGTTTTGTTGTATTATTTATTGTTTGTTTCAAAATAAAAAATATTTTGCATCTTCAAAGTGGTAGGCATGTTGTGTAAATTAAATGATACAAACCCCCCAAATATCAATTTTAATTCCAGGTTGTAAGGCAACAAAATAGGAAAAATGTCAAGGGGGGTGAATAATTTCGCAATTCCTCCTCAAGCCGATACCACGACAGCTCTCAAGGAACTACACTGGACTTTGTGCAAACTGGAAACAACATATCTTGAGGCCACATTTATTGTAGCTGGGGACTTTAATAAAGCAAATCTGAGGAAAACGCTACAGAAGTTTAACCAACACATTGCCTGCGCTACTCGCACATCAAAAACTCTCGACCACTGCTACTTTCCCTTCCGGGACAGCTACAAGGCCCTCCCCCGCCCTCACTTTGGCAAGTCAGATCACCTCTCCATTCTGCTCCTCTCTTCCTATAGGCAGAAACTCAAACAGGAAGTACACGTGGTAAGAACAGTTGCTGGTCTGAACAATCGGAATCCATGGTTCAAGATTGTTTTGATCAAGCGGACTGGGAAATGTTCCGTGTTGCCTCTGAGAATAACACTGATGTATACACTAACGGTGACTGAGTTCATCAGGAAGTGTAAAGGAGATGTTGTTCCCACAGTGATGGCAGCATTCGCGCAAAACTGAAAGCGCAAACCACCGCATTTAACCACGGCAAGGTGACTGGGAGTATGGTCCAGTACAATCTGTCCAGTTATGCCCTCTGTAAGGCAATCAAACAGGCAAACTGACAGTGCAGAGACAAAGTGGA
The DNA here is from genome assembly GCF_020615455.1 of Coregonus clupeaformis. Lineage (NCBI taxonomy): Eukaryota > Metazoa > Chordata > Actinopteri > Salmoniformes > Salmonidae > Coregonus > Coregonus clupeaformis. The sequence goes on along the minus strand of NC_059199.1, from coordinate 21,398,316 downwards.
CTCTAAATTCAACTTCTCAGACACGAGACCTGTGGTAGGGACTCCAGACAATCACGGATTATAAAGGAAAACCAGCCACTTCGCAGATGCCGATGTCTTGGCACTGGACAAGCTAAACACCCTCGCCCACTTCGAGGAACACACAGTGCCGCTGACATGGGCCACAGCCGTTTCCGTGGACTGTGAGCTCTTGTTCTCCATGGCCGATGTGAGTAAGACATTTAATCTTGTTAACCCTCGCAAGCCTGCCGGCTCAGACGACATCCATAGCCACGTCCTCAGAGCATACTCAGACCAACTTACTGGAGTGTTTACGGACATATTCAATCTCTCCCTATCCCAGTCTGCTGTACCCACTTGATTCAAGATGTCCACCATTGTTCCTGTTCCCAAGAAAGTGAAGGTAACTGAACTAAATGACTATCACCACATAGCACTCACTTCTGTCATAATGAAGTGCTTTGAGAGGCTAGTTAAGGATCATATCACCTCCACCTTACCCGACACCCTAGATCCACTGCAATTTGCATACTACCCCAATAGATCCACGGATGACACAATCGCTATCACACTGCACATTGCCCTATCCCATCTGGATGAGAGGAATACCTTTACAGTTGACACTATGCATTCGGGCAGGTAGCGTTCTCCTGGCATCCGCCAAACCCAGATTCGTCCGTCAGACTGCCAGATGATGAAGCGTGATTCATCACTTCAGAGAACCACTGCTCAAGAGTCCAATGGCGGCGAGCTTTACACCACTCCAGCCGACGCTTGGCATTGCGCATGGTGATCTTAGGCGTGTGTGCGGCTGCTCGGACATGGAAACCCATTTCATGAAGTTCCCGACTAACAGTTCTTGTGTTGATGTTGCTTCCACAGGCAGTTTGGAATTCGGTAGTGAGTATTGCAACCGAGGACAGAATATTTTTACGTGCTTCAGCACTCGGCGGTCCCGTTCTGTGAGCTTGTGTGGCCTTCCACTTAGCGGCTAAGGCGTTGTTGCTCCTAGAAGTTTCCACTTCACAATAACAGCACTTACAGTTTCCCGGGGCATCTCTAGCAAGGCATAAATTTGATGAACTGACTTGTTGGAAAGGTGGCATCCTATGACGGTGCCACGTTGAAAGTCACTGAGCGCTTCAGTAAGGCCATTCTACTGCCAATGTTTGTCTATGGAGATTACATGGCTGTGTGCTAGATTCTATACACCTGCCGCAACGGGTGTGGCTGAAATAGCTAAATCCAGAAATTTGAAGAGGTGTCCACATACTTTTATATATATAGCGTATATCCAATATTTTTTGATGTACTCAAAGGTCCGTTATTTACATGTTTTAACCTCTCCTATAAAAATGGTAGACTATCAGATACTCAGCAAGAAGGTCTGATTTCACCATTACTGAAACAGGACCCAGGTGGTAAATATAAAGATCTAGTCCACCTAAAAAACTGGAGACCCCTTACACTTCAGTGTTGTGATGCCAAAATCATAGCAAAATGCTTAGCGCATATACATTAAAAAGGTATCGTCGGATATTATTAATCCTAATCAGACAGGTTTTTACATGGACGATACATTGGAGATGATATAAGACAAGTACTGGAAACAATAGAACACTATGAAAAACCTGGTAAACCAGGCCAGGTATTCATAGCGGACTTTGAAAAGGCCTTTGATAAAGCATGACTGGAATTTATATATAAATGCGTGGACTATTTTAATTTAGGCGAATATCTTACACAATGGGTTTAAAGTTATGTATAGTAATCCCAGGTGTAAAATGGTAAATAATGGCTACTTCTCATAAATAATTAAAATTGTCAAGAGAAGTAAAACGAGGTTGTCAGCTATCGGCATATCTATTTATTATGGCCATCGAAATGTTAGCTATTAAAATCAGATCCAACAATAATATCAAGAGGCTAGAAATCCAGGGTTTTAAAAAAGTGTCATTAATTAAATCCGCAATTTGCATCCCTGCACAGCCTCAGAGGAGCAAGATAATTTTTCTAACCTCTCTGGATTAAAACCAAATTATGATAAGTGCACCATATTACGTATTGGATAAAAAAAATAAAAAATACACTTTTGCATTACTTTGTAGTTTACCAATAAAATGGTCTGACGGTTAAGTGAACATACTCGGTATTCATATCCAGGAAGAAATAAATTCTCACTGCAATTTGTTTTCATAGAAAGTTTGCCAAATTAGATAACATTTTGCTACCATGGAAAGAACACCTTTCTATTTGTGGAAAAATCACCCTGATTTTAATTTTTGTCATATCCCAGTTTACATATTTACTTATGGCCCTGCCTACACCTAACGACTATTTTTTTTTTTATTATAAGAGCAAAAGATATTCCACTTTATTTGGAACGGCAAGCCAGACAAAATTAAATGGGCCTATTTATATAATGAATATGAATTTGGAGGGCAGATATTAAATATTAAAGCATTGGAGCTCTCAATAAAGGCTTCAGTCAAACAAAAACTATACTTAAATCTGAACTGGTTCTCTAGCAGATTAGTAAGAATGGCTCACCCCATGTTCAAGAATGGCCATTTTCCCTTCATTCAGATTACAACCTCTCACCTTCGGATATTTGAAAATGAAATAATCTCCAAAATATCGACATTTTTAAAACAAGCAATGGAAAGCTGGTTGCAATTTCAGTTTAATCAACCAGAAAATACAGAAGAAATATTAGAACACATTATGGTTAAAAATCAAATATACTAATTGATTTTTTTTTATATACATTTTTGGAGATGTTTTATTTATTTATTATATAATTTTTGTAAATGGTATCATAAATAGGACTGGTGGAGTTATAGCACACATGGAGTTAACAAAAATATGTGGAAATGTCTCCTCTATCCAAATTTATCACCAACTGATTGCAGCATTACCGCAAAAATGGAGGAGGCAAGTGGAAAGGGGAAAAGGTAAGGATCTTGTCTGTCTGCCCTGCATTAAAGACCAAAATTGGCTAAAGAAAATTGTGACAAATAAAAAAAGTATACCAGTTTCATTTAAGGACCAAAAAACGTACATCTGCGCCACACAGGTTGCAAAATAGTTGGGAGGAGATTTTCGATGTACCGATTCCATGGCACATGGTATATGAACTGATTCACAAAACGACACCGGATTCAGAACGTAGAGTTTTTCAGTTTAAATTATTATACAACATTCTTGCAACCAATAGAATGTTATATATATGGGGGATACAACCATTCCAGTTTGCTGAGATAAAACAGAATCATTATATTACTTGTTTTGGTACTACCTACAGTGGGGAGAAAAAGTATTTGATACACTGCCGATTTTGCAGGTTTTCCTACTTACAAAGCATATAGAGGTCTGTCATTTTTATCATAGGTACACTTCAACTGTGAGAAACGGAATCTAAAACAAAAATCCAGAAAATCACATTGTATGATTTTTAAGTAATTAATTTGCATTTTATTGCATGACATAAGTATTTGATCACCTACAAACCAGTAAGAATTCCGGCTCTCACAGACCTGTTAGTTTTTCTTTAAGAAGCCCTCCTGTTCTCCACTCATTACCTGTATTAACTGCAACTGTTTGAACTCGTTACCTGTATAAAAGACACCTGTCCACACACTCAATCAAACAGACTCCAACCTCTCCACAATGGCCAAGACCAGAGAGCTGTTTAAGGACATCAGGGATAAAATTGTAGACCTGCACAAGGCTGGAATGGGCTACAGGACAATAGGCAAGCAGCTTGGTGAGAAGGCAACAACTGTTGGCGCAATTATTAGAAAATGGAAGAAGTTCAAGATGACGGTCAATCACCCTCGGTCTGGGGCTCCATGCAAGATCTCACCTCGTGGGGTATCAATGATCATGAGGAAGGTGAGGGATCATACCAGAACTACACGGCAGGACCTGGTCAATGACCTGAAGAGAGCTGGGACCACAGTCGCAAAGAAAACCATTAGTAACACACTACGCCGTCATGGATTAAAATCCTGCAGTGCACGCAAGGTCCCCCTGCTCAAGCCAGCGCATGTCCAGGCCCGTCTGAAGTTTGCCAATGACCATCTGGATGATCCAGAGGAGGAATGGGAGAAGGTCATGTGGTCTGATGAGACAAAAATAGAGCTTTTGGTCTAAACTCCACTCACCGTGTTTGGAGGAAGAAGAAGGATGAGTACAACCCCAAGAACACCATCCCAACCGTGAAGCATGGAAGTGGAAACATCATTCTTTGGGGATGCTTTTCTGCAAAGGGGACAGGACGACTGCACCATATTGAGGGGAGGATGGATGGGGCCATGTATTGCGAGATCTTGGCCAACAACCTCCTTCCCTCAGTAAGAGCATTGAAGATGGGTCGTGGCTGGGTCTTCCAGCATGACAATGACCCGAAACACACAGCCAGGGCAACTAAGGAGTGGCTCCATAAGAAGCATCTCAAGGTCCTAGAGTGGCCTAGCCAGTCTTCAGACCTGAACCCAATAGAAAATCTTTGGAGGGAGCTGAAAGTCTGTATTGCCCAGCGACAGCCCCGAAACCTGAAGGATCTGGAGAAGGTCTGTATGGAGGAGTGGGCCAAAATCCCTGCTGCAGTGTGTGCAAACCTGGTCAAGACCTACAGGAAACGTATGATCTCTGTAATTGCAAACAAAGGTTTCTGTACCAAATATTAAGTTCTGCTTTTCTGATGTATCAAATACTTTTGTCATGCAATAAAATGCAAATGAATTACTTAAAAATCATACAAATGTGATTTTCTGTATTTTTGTTTTAGATTCCATATCTCACAGTTGAAGTGTACCTATGATAAAAATTACAGACCTCTACATGCTTTGTAAGTAGGAAAACCTGCAAAATCGTCAGTGTATCAAATACTTGTTCTCCCCACTGTATATGTAGCTTGTTTTTGGTCGCAGGTTCAGGAATGGCTGAACCATTTCAATATTTACTTGGAACTAACTCTGCAAATAGCACTGCTGGGTGATTTGAAAAGTCATAGTCAATCGATCAATAATATTATAACTCTTAGCAAAGATGTTTATCTTAAATTTACAATCTGTAGAAACTATGAGAATAGAAAAGTTCAGAACATCACAGCGGAAAAATATATGGCAGCTCAAAACTGGATGGTCTTCAGAGATAGATGGGAGGGGTTGAGGGTAGCTGAAGGCTGGGACTAAAAACAAACAAAAGATAACTAAGGTCCCCAAGAACACAGTGGCCTCCATAATTGTTAAATGGAAGAGGTTTGGAACCACCAAGACTCTTCCTAGAGCTGGCCGCCCGGCCAAACTGAGCAATCGGGGGAGAAGGGCCTAGGTCAGGGAGGTGACCAAGAACCCAATGGTCACTCTGTCAAAGCTCCAGAGTTCCTCTGTGGACAACAATCTCTGCAGCACTCCACCAATCAGGCCTTTATGGTAGAGTGTATATTTGGTCTTGTGTTTTAAGTTATTATCCTGCAGTCTGAATACTTATATAAATAAGGTATTTATGCTTTTCATTTTTTATAAATTTGCAAAAATGTCTAAAAATCTGTTTTTGCTTTGTCATTATGGGGTATTGTGTGTAGATTGATGAGGCTAAAAAACAATGTAATCCATTTTAGAATAAGGCTGTAACGTAACAAAATGTGGAAAACGTCAAGGGGTCTGAATACTTTCTGAATTCACTGTATTTACAAAACAAATAAATGGGGGATTGGAAATGATGCAGACAATTACATTGATAGAAGCCACAAACTATCTGCAATTTTAAAGCGGAATTATGTTTTGTATAGTGGATGTTTTCTTTTTGTTTTTGTGTTGTTTTTGATGTCCTGTATAAAAAAAATAGGGTACATTGATTTTTTTAAATTAAAAATTCTTATTTTGGTGAAAAAGATGATTGAATTATTGACAACAAACTATATTATCCAACATAAATTGGTCAAGCCACATTTCATGACCCATTGGGTAAATTATTCTATATTCAGACTTAATGTCAACTATAAAATAATGCCTATAATAGTAATACAAAACTGTACTTTGTCATTTATTTTCTCAAAATGTAGTCTGAACATGTGGGAAACATGGTGGAAGAACCTGGATCATTTAATAATACTTACCTATCTATAAAAACCATTGAAGCAGAACTAAAAGTAATTTGTGGAATATTGTTGAGATTAATACAAATGCTATGCAATTTACTCTTGACTTCTCAACCGCACGGTAGAGCTCTGTTAATTCCAAAATAAACATAAAGTTTAAAAAAATACTATTCTTATTTGAGTAATTTTATTCAAGAAGAGACATTTAAAGGGTTCAATGCCCAGTGCAGTCAAACATGTGATTTTCCTGTGTTTTATATATATTTCCACACTATTGAGGTTGGAATAATACTGCAAAATTGTGAAAATGATAATGCCCTTTTAGTGTAAAGAGTTGTTTGAAAAGACCACCTGAAATTTCAGCCTGTTTTGGTGGGATGGAGTTTTGGCCTGCCTGGTGAAATCACCAGACGGTAGAAATTAGTTAATAGACCAATAAGAAAAAGAGTTCTAAACCTCTGCCAATAACAGCTAGTTTTCAGTTTTCCCCTCCCCACTCAGACCACTCCCAGACAGTACTAGCAAAATTCTTGCTTCAGAAATGGCTCTATGCTAAGAGGCTATTGTTGTTTCTTCTTGACCATTTTTATTTATTAAACAATCACAGTAAGGTACTTAATTGTAACCCAGAAATGATATGATATTGATATCAAGACGGCTGCATTGGACCTTTAAGCGTAAATATAACCTCTACATTGAAGGAGCTCACCTTTTTTTTAGACACTTAATCACCAAGTCTAGCAGCTCTTCGCTAGACCTGTTGAGGTATTTTACAAGCATTTGAAGATAGGATGGGACACACCACACAATCACAATCGGGATGCATCTAAACAGTTGAAGGCGACTTCCTCTTCTTGTTACATTTCCCTTATCTGTTCACACTCAATCTCCCTCTCTCAACAACACACAGTCACACACACACACACACACGGTCTGTCAGTTCCTACCTGCGTACGGTGATCTTCAGTATCCGGTAGGATCCTTTGATGAGGATAAGGGCTTCCTGTCTTGAACCGTAGAGGGCTGATCCATTTATATTCACCAGTTCATCACCCACCCTCAGCTTCTTACACTGTTCTGCCTTACCACCTTCCTCGATCTGTAGGGAGAGAGAGGTGGGGGTTAAAAAACATGCATTGCACACACACACACACACACACGCGCAACCAAAAGTCAAACAGAGCCAAACACCCACACAAACAAACCAAAGATAAGGTTGTCAGATTCTTGGTTGTGACATCTCATCTGTCCTTTCAGGCTGCGTCTAAAATAGCGCTCTAATTCCTATAATGCAATACTTTTGACCAGGGCCCATAAGGGTACCATTCGGACATAGGCCCAGTCCTCCATTCCAAGTAGGTCACTGTCCCCATGGAAACAATGCCCCGGTACAAAACCGCAAAACATTCTGGAACAAACAGCCAAGTTAGAAACATTTTCATTCTCGTTGCTACATTCCACTTTCTCATTCTGTGGATATTGAGAGATTCTCCTCTGGTTAGCAGTAAGTATCTTGTTACATACACCGGATAAGTGCAGTGAAATGTGTTGTTTTATAGGGTCAGCCATAGTAGTAAGGCCATGTTGGTTATGCGGCAAATGTCTCTCTCTCTCTAACCATCTAAACTATGTGCGCCCACATGGATATGTTGGTTATGTGGTGAATGACTGTGGGTTAGAATAGAGAAACATGGAGCTGGGATGCATAGCAGGGATGTTTTTGTGTGAGGTTTGTGTACTGGAGACAGAGAGGTAGTAAGACAGAGAGACAGAGAGATGATGGGGGGTACAAGACAGAACAGACAGAGAAAGAGATGTTATGGCACCACTCCTCCTCTCTCCCTCACCCTCTCCGTCCCCCAATCTCTCTCTCTCCTCCTTCCCCATCTCTCTTGCTCCTCCTCCCTAAATCTGCCCTGCTGGCAGAGCAGTCTACAGGCGGGCTGGGCAGAGCAGAAGGAATGCATGTAATGGAAATACCGTGCATTCGGAAAGTATTCAGACCCCTTGACTTTTTCCACATTTTGTTACGTTACAGCCTTATTCTAAAATTGATTAAGTTGTTTTTTCCCCTAATCAATCTACACACAACAACCCCATAATGACAAAGCAATAACAGATTTTTAGAAAAAACGGAAATATAACATTTACATAAGTATTCAGACCCTTTACTCAGGACTTTGTTGAAGCACCTTTGGCAGCGATTACAGCCTCGAGTCTTCTTGGTTATGACGCTACAAGCTTGGCACACCTGTATTTGGGGAGTTTCTCCCATTCTTATCTGCAGATCCTCTCAAGCTCTGTAAGGTTGGATGGGAAGCGTCGCTACACAGGAATTTTCAGGTGTCTCCAGAGATGTTCGATCAGGTTCAAGTACAGGCTCTGGCTGGGCCACTCAAGGATATACTCCTGCGTTGTCTTGGCTGTGTGCTTAGGGTCATTGTCCTGTTGGAAGGTGAACCTTCGCCCCAGTCTGGAGCAGGTTTTCATCAAGGATCTCTCGATCCTGACTAGTCTCCCTGTCTCTGCCGCTGAAAAACATCCCCACAGTATGATGCTGCCACCACCCTGCTTCACCGTAGGGATGGTGCCAGGTTTCCTCCAGACGTGATGCTTGGCATTCAGGCCAAAGAGTTCAATTTTGTTTCTCATGATCTGAGAGTCCTTTAAGTGCCTTTTGGCAAACTCCAAGTGGGCTGTCATGTGGCTTTTACTGAGGAGTGGCTTCCGTCTGGCCACTCTACCATGAAGGCCTGATTGGTGGAGTGCTCCAGAGATGGTTGTCTTTCTGGAAGGTTCTCCAATCTCCATATAGCCAGGTGTGTGCCTTTCCAAATCATGTCCAATCAATTGAATTTACCACAGGTGGATTCCAATCAAGTTGTAGAAACATCAAGGATGATCAATGGAAACAGGATGCACATGAGCTCAATGTTGAGTCTCATAGCAAAGGGTCTGAATACTTACGTAAATAAGGTATTTCTGTTTTTCTTTTCATTATTATTTGTAAAAATGTCTAAAAACGTGTTTTCTTTTTGTCATTATGGGGTATTGTGTGTAGATTGATGAGGATTTTTTTGTCTAACTCTGGAGTCCAAAGCCAACCCTGTCAACCCAACCCTTGACGGACGGGACGGGACAGACAGACAGACAGACTCACTCACTCCTTGGGTTAACCGTTAACGCTACCCCCATAGTGAGAGAGAGGCAGTTAAGGTGTGTGTGTGTGTCAGGTAGCCTAGCAGTTAGAGCATTGGGCCAGTAACCGAAAAGTCGCTGGTTTGAATACCCGAGCCAACAAGGTGAAGAATTTGCCGACATTCCCTTGAGCAAGGGACTTAAACCTAATTTGCTCCAGGGGCGCTGTACTTCTATGGCTGACCCTGTAAAACAACTAATTTCACTGCACCCATCTGGTGTATGTGACAATAAAAACATATTTGTTGTGTTTTGTGTGTGTGTGTGTGTGTGTGTGTGTTAGGGCTGGGCGGTATAATTTATTTTACTATAGTGCCTTCAGAAAGTATTCACACCCCTTGACTTTTTCCACATTTTGTTGTGTTACAGCCTGAATTTAAAATGGATTACATTTAGATTCTGTATCACTGATCTACACACAGTACCCAATAATGTCAAAGTGGAATTATGTTTTTAGAATTATTTTACAAATTACAAAAAAATTGAAATCTGAAATGTCTTGAGTCAATAAGTATTCAACCCCTTTGTAATGGCAAGCCTAAATAACTTCAGGAGTAAAAATTTGCTTAACAAATCAGATAAGTCTGAAAATGTATGCACTCACTAACTGTAAGTCGCTCTGGATAAGAGCGTCTGCTAAATTACTAAAATGTCAATGTAAATAAGTTGCATGGACTAACTCTGTGTGTAAAAATGGTGTGTAACATTATTTTTTTAAATGACTACCCCATCTCTGTACCCCACACATAGAAATAACTGTAAGGTCCCTCAGTCAAGCAGTACATTTCAAGGGCAGATTCAACGGCAAAGACCAGGGAGGTTTTTCAATGCCTCACAAAGAAGGGCACCTATTGGTAGATGGGTAAAAAATCAAAAAAGCAGACATTGAATATTATCCTTTGAGCATGGTAAAATTATTCATTACACTTTGGATGGTTTATCAATACAACCAGTCACTACAATGATACAGGCGTCTTTCCTTACTCAGTTGCCGGAGAGGAAGGAAACCGCTCATGGATTTCACCTTGAGGCCAATGGTGATTTTAAACCAGTTACAGAGTTAAATGGCTGTGATAGGAGAAAACTGAGGATGGATCAACATTGTAGTTACTCCACAATACTAACCTAAATGACAGAGTGAAAAGAAGGAAGCCTGTACAGAAAACAAATATTCCAAAACATGCATCCTGTTTGCACTAAGGCACTAAAGTAATACCGCAAAGAATTTGGCAAAGCTATTTACTTTTTGTCCTGAATACAAAGTGTTCTGTTTGGGGCAAATCCAATACAACACATTACTAAGTACCAGTCTCCATATTTTCAAGCATAGTGGTGGCTGCATCATGTTATGGGTATGCTTGTAAATCGTGAAGGACTGGGGAATTTTTCAGGATAAAAAATGTTACGGAATGGAGCTAAGCACAGGCAAAATCCTAGAGGAAAACCTGGTTCAGTCTGTTTTCCACCAGACACTGGGAGATTAAACCTAAAACACAAGGCCAAATCAAAACTGGAGTTGTTACCAAGAAGACAGTGAATGTTCCTGAGTGGCCGAGTTACAGTTTTGACTTAAATCTACGTGAAAATCTATGGCAAGACCTGAAAATGGTTGTCTAGCAATGATCAACAACCAATTTGACAGAGCTTGAAGAATTATGAAAATAATAAATGGGCAAATGTTGCACAATCAATGTGTGGAAAGCTCTTAGAGACTTACCCAGAAAGAGCATCTGCTAAATGACTAAAATGTAAAATGTAAATAAGGGGCTGTTTGAAAAGCGGCCATATTAACATTGCCTTATATTTCTGTACAGGTAACATACCATATCTTCTGTCTGAAATGGGTATTACTGTTACCAGTTCCTGTAATCTGGCTCAGGTTATCAATCAACCTACCAGAGTGTTTACAAATAGTACAAGAACTACATCATCCATGTGTTTTGATCACATTTTTACCAATGCTGCAGAAATGTGTTCTAAATCTGTATCCACACCCATTGGCGCAGTGGTCTAAGGCACTGCATCGCAGTGCTAGCTGTGCCACTAGAGATCCTGGTTCGAATCCAGGCTCTGTCGTAGCCGGCCATGACCGGGAGACCCATGGGAGACCCATGGGGCGGCGCACAATTGGCCCAGCGTCGTCAAGGGTAGGGGAGGGAATGGCCGGCAGGGATGTAGCTCAGTTGGTAGAGCATGGCGTTTGCAACGCCAGGGTTGTGGGTTCGATTCCCACGGGGGGCCAGTATGAAAAATAAAATGTATGCACTCACTAACTGTAAGTCGCTCTGGATAAGAGCGTCTGCTAAATGACTTAAATGTAAATGTTAGTGGCTATATCCAGAAAATCCCAAATTCCAATGGCTGGGCCTAAAATAGTTTTTAAGATATCATAAAAAATGTTTTGTAATGATTCCTACACTGAACAAAAACGCAACATGTAAAGTGCTGGTCCCATGTTTCATGAGCTGAAATAAAAGATCCCAGAAATGTTACATACGCACAAAAAGCTGATTTCTCGAATTTGTAGTATGTCCAACCGGCCTCACAACCGCAGACCGCGTGTACCCAAGCCAGCCCAGGACCTCCACATCCGGCTTCTTCACCTGTGGGATCGTCAGAGGGGGGAGGGGGGGGTGTGGAGGAGTATTTCTGTCTGTAATAAAGCCCTTTTGTGGGGAAAAACTACATTTGATTGGCTGGGCCTGCCTCCCAAGTGAGTGGGCCTATGCCCTCCCAGGCCCACCCATGGCTGCGCCCCTGCCCAGTCATGTGAAATCCATAGATTAGGCCCTAAAGAATTTATTTCAAATACAGTGGGGAAAAACAGTATTTAGTCAGCCACCAATTGTGCAAGTTCTCCCACTTAAAAAGATGAGAGATGCCTGTAATTTTCATCATAGGTACACGTCAACTATGACAGACAAATTGAGAAAAAAAAATCCAGAAAATCACATTGTAGGATTTTTAATGAATTTATTTGCAAATTATGGTGGAAAATAAGTATTTGGTCACCTACAAACAAGCAAGATTTCTGGCTCTCACAGACCTGTAACTTCTTCTTTAAGAGGCTCCTCTGTCCTCCCCTCGTTTCCTGTATTAATGGCACCTGTTTGAACTTGTTATCAGTATAAAATACACCTGTCCACAACCTCAAACAGTCACACTCCAAACTCCACTATGGCCAAGACCAAAGAGCTGTCAAAGGACACCAGAAACAAAATTGTAGACCTGCACCAGGCTGGGAAGACTGAATCTGCAATAGGTAAGCAGCTTGGTTTGAAGAAATCAACTGTGGGAGCAATTATTAGGAAATGGAAGACATACAACACCACTGATAATCTCCCTCGATCTGGGGCTCCACGCAAGATCTCACCCCGTGGGGTCAAAATGATCACAAGAACGGTGAGCAAAAATCCCAGAACCACACGGGGGGACCTAGTGAATGACCTGTAGAGAGCTGGGACCAAAGTAACAAAGCCTACCATCAGTAACACACTACGCCGCCAGGGACTCAAATCCTGCTGTGTCCCCCTGCTTAAGCCAGTACATGTCCAGGCCCGTCTGAAGTTTGCTAGAGTGCATTTGGATGATCCAGAAGAGGATTGGGAGAATGTCATATGGTCAGATGAAACCAAAATATAACTTTTTGGTAAAAACTCAACTCGTCGTGTTTGGAGTACAAAGAATGCTGAGTTGCATCCAAAGAACACCATACCTACTGTGAAGCATGGGGGTGGAAACATCATGCTTTGGGGCTGTTTTTCTGCAAAGGGACCAGGACGACTGATCCGTGTAAAGGAAAGAATGAATGGGGCCATGTATCATGAGATTTTGAGTGAAAACCTCCTTCCATCAGCAAGGGCATTGAAGATGAAACGTGGCTGGGTCTTTCAGCATGACAATGATCCCAAACACACCGCCCGGGCAACGAAGGAGTGGCTTCGTAAGAAGCATTTCAAGGTCCTGGAGTGGCCTAGCCAGTCTCCAGATCTCAACCCCATAGAAAATCTTTGGAGGGAGTTGAAAATCCGTGTTGCCCAGCGACAGCCCCAAAACATCACTGCTCTAGAGGAGATCTGCATGGAGGAATGGGCCAAAATACCAGCAACAGTGTGTGAAAACCTTGTGAAGACTTACAGAAAACGTTTGACCTGTGTCATTGCCAACAAAGGGTATATAACAAAGTATTGAGAAACTTTTTTGTTATTGACCAAATACTTATTTTCCACCATAATTTGCAAATAAATTCATTAAAAATCCTACAATGTCATTTTCTGGAATTTCTTTTCTCATTTTGTCTGTCATAGTTGACGTGTACCTATGATGAAAATTACAGGCCTCTCTCATCTTTTTAAGTGGGAGAACTTGCACAATTGGTGGCTGACTAAATACTTTTTTTCCCCACTGTAAATGTAAATCACTATTGACAACCTACAGTATATGTGCTTTCTTGAGCAGGGGGACCTTGCGGGCGCTGCAGGATTTCAGTCCTTACTTTTACATTTTACATTTTAGTCATTTAGCAGACGCTCTTATCCAGAGCGACTTACAGTTAGTGAATACATTTTATTTTAAATTTTTTATACTGGCCCCCCGTGGGAAACGAACCCACAACCCTGGCGTTGCAAACGCCATGCTCTATCAACTGAGCTACATCCCTGCCGGCCATTCCCTCCCCTACCCTGGACGACGCTGGGCCAATTGTGCGCCGCCCATGAGTCTCCCGGTCGCGGCCGGCTGCGACAGAGCCTGGATTCGAACCAGGATCTCTAGTGGCACAGTTAGCACTGCGATGCAGTGCCTTAGACCACTGCGCCACTCAGGAGACACGGCGTAGTGTGTTACCAATTGTTTTCTTGGTGACTATGGTCCCAGCTGCCTTGAGATCATTGACAAGATCCTCCAGTGTAGTTCTGGGCTGATTCCTCACCGTTCTCATTATCATTGCAACTCCACGAGGTGAGATCTTGCATGGAGCCCCAGGCCGAGGGAGATTGACAGTTCTTTTGTGTTTCTTCCATTTGCCAATAATCACATCAACTGTTGTCACCTTCTCACCAAGCTGCTTGGCAAAGGTCTTGTAGCCCATTCCAGCCTTGTGTAGGTCTACAATCTTGTCCCTGACATCCTTGGAGAGCTCTTTGGTCTTGGCCATGGTGGAGAGTTTGGAATCTAATTGATTGATTGCTTCTGTGGACAGGTGTCTTTTATACAGGTAACAAGCTGAGATTAGGAGCACTCCCTTTAAGAGTGTGCTCCTAATCTCAGCTCGTTACCTGTATAAAAGACACCTGGGAGCCAGAAATCTTTATGATTGAGAGGGGGTCAAATACTTATTTCCCTCATTAAAATGCAAATCAATTTATAACATTTTTGACATTCGATTTTCAGGATTGTTTTGTTGTTATTCTGTCTCTCACTGTTCAAATAAACCTACCATTAAAAATATAGACTGTCCATTTCTTTGTCAGTGGGCAAACGTACAAAATCAGCAGGGTATCAAATACTTTTTTCCCCTCACTGTATGTGTGTATATACAGTTGAAGTCGGAAATGTATATACACTTAGGTTGGAGTCAGACAGGCGGCTATTTGAGACTGCGTTTAACTGAAGTTTTACAGTATATTACTCCTAACTTTCTTTTTATAGGTACACGCCACAGGTGTCTATGTCATTGCTTAAGTTGGTTCAGTTTAACGTCATTTATTGAAACTGGAGTGATTCAAGCGCAATACCTCGTGTGATGACTTTAACTGTGTGTGGGGGTGTGTGTGTGTGTGTGTGCACATGTGTGAGTGATTGAGTGAGTGCGTGCCTGCGTGAGTGAGTGCGTGCCTGCGTGTGTGTGTGCATTCCTGCATGTGTGTAGAGGGCAGTGCCATGGTGACAGTTGCCCAGGCAGGGTGAGGTTATGCCAGGCTGAGGAGAGAAGAATGCCCCGTCTCCGAACACACACACACTGTCCCCGTCAGTCCTCAGGGCATGAGGTCAGCCATCAAAGCTCTATTAATAAACAGGTGTGTCGTGTGTGTGTGTGTGTGTGTGTGTGTGTGTGTGTGTGTGTGTGTGTGTGTATGGTGGCAGTGTGTCCACCATTGTGCCAAAAGGGAATTCCCATAACAGTCATAAGACACTATAGGATTTTGTCTGTCTGCCTGGTAACAACGACAAGGTTTTGTCCTAACCCAGCAGTGAGACCCCTGATCAAGGTGCTTAGTTGAATTAGGTATACTGGCACCAAGCGAAGGGGTGGGCAATCTAATCTGCAAAGTGCGTGGGTGCTTTCTAGCTATTTAGCCCAGAATGATCTATTGCAAATAAAGAATCATTAACAGAAGAGAGAGCCAGCCCAAAACAGTGTTTGTATGTGTGTACATGTGACTGTCCATTAAAATGGCAATCAGCAGTTAAAACAATAACAAAGCATTCTCCCCACCACTGTTTCAGTAAATAGCTGAGAGATGGGGCTGGAGAAATGTAACCACTCTCAAATTCATAGACAGAGCTATGGATGCAAGGACTGACCATCCATGATATCAGCATTTATACAGTGCCTTCAGGAGAGTATTCACACCCCTTGACTTTTTCCACATTTGTTGTATTAGATCCTGAATTTTTTATTGATTAAATTAAGATTTTGTGTCACTGGCACACACACAATACCCAATCATGTCAAAGTGGAATTATGTTTTTAGACATTTTTACAAATAAATAAAAAATGAAAAGCTGAAATGTCTTGAGTCAATAAGTATTCAACCCCTTTGTTATGGCAAGCCTAAATAAGTTCAGGACTAAATATTTGCTTAACAAGTCACATAAGTTGCATGGACTCACTGTGTGCAATATCTTCCTCAACGAGGACTATCCTTGAAGCTGTGCGCCAGAAGAGGAAAGAACTTATCCCAGCCAGAGCGCGTAGGGACATTGCTTACATCCGCTATGACAGGCTCATTGTCAACCCTCCCTCCCAGAAGCCTGGAAGGGATGAGAGAGCCAAGCCTATGGGTTCGTAGCTTCAACCCCGCAGCACACACACACACACCAATTGATTAATGTACTTGTGAATGTATCTTTTTTTTTCCTCTTGCTTTGTTTGCTCTTTTCTCTATTATGTCTATCTCTGATAAACTACCCAGGAAAGGGCTGAAAATAGCCCATATTAATATATGTAGCCTTAGAAATAAGTTCATGAAATCAATAACTTGCTAACATCAGATCACATTAATATATTAGCCATGAGATTAACTTAGATAATTCATTTGATGATACAGCAGTAGCAAAACAAGGATATAACATCTATAGAAGAGACAGAAATGCTTATGGGCGAGATGTTGCAGTATATATTCAGAGCCATATCCCTGTAATGCTTAGAGAATATTATATTTCAAGTGTTGTGGTTGCAGGTTCACTTGGCACATCTAAAGTATTTTATTTTGGGGCGTTGCTATAGGCCACCAAGTGCTAACGGTCAGTATCTAAATAATGTGTGTGTAATACTTGATCGTGTATGAGATGTAAACAGAGAGGTCTACATTCTTGGGGACCTGAATATTGACTGGTTTTCATCAAGCTGTCCGCTCAAGAGGAAGCTTCTCACTGTAACCAGTGCCTGTAATCTGGTTCAGGTTATTAATCAACTACAGGAACAAGATCATCAATCACATTTTTATTAATACTGTAGAACTTTGTTCTAAAGCTGTATCCGTACAAATTGGATGCAGTGATCACAATATAGTGGGTAAATCCAGGAAAGCCAAAGTTCCAAAAGCTGGGCCTAAAATAGTATATAAGAGATCATACAAAAGATTTTGCTGTGATTTATGTGGATGATGTAAAAAATATTTGTTGGTCTGATGTGATTAATAAGGAGCATCCAGACGCTGCACATCATGAATTTATGAAATTACTTCTTCCAATTATTGATAAACATGCACCTGTTAAGAAACTGACCGTTAGAACTGTTAAGGCGCCATGGATTGATGAAGACTTGAAAAACGGTATGGTTGAAAGAGATGGGGCAAAAGGAGTGGGTAATAAGTCTGGCTGCACATCTGACTGGCTGACTTACTGCAAATTGAGAAATTATGTGACTAAACTCAACAAAAAGAAGAAGAAACTGTATTATGAAGCCAACTTTGGAGTGCTTTCAATGAAATTATGGGCAGAAAGACTAAGTTATCAAATCAGATGGCTTATTCATCACAATACCATTTGATGTTGCCAATTATTTTAATGATTACTTAATTGGCAAAGTGGGCAAACTTAGGCAGGAAATGACAACAACGAAGTGAGCCATCGTATTCATGCATAAAAAAACTAATGATGAAAGAAAAGCATTACAAGTCTGAATTTTGTAAAGTTAGTGTGGGAGAGGTGGAAAAATTATTGTAATTATTCAATAATGACAAACCTCTTGGCATTGACAACTTAGATGGAAAGCTACTGAGGATGGTAGCTGACTCTATAGCCACTCCTATCTGTCTTATCTTTAATCTGAGCCTAGAGGAAAGTCTTTGTCCTCAGGCCTGGAGGGAAGCCAAAGTAATTCCGTTACCAAAGAGTGGTAAAGTTTCAGACCTATAAGCTGTCTGCCAGCTCTTAGCAAACTTTTGGAAAAAATGGTGTTTGACCAAATACAATGCTATTTCTCTGTAAACAAATTAACAACAGACATTCAGCATGCTTATAGAGAAGGGCACTCAACATATACTGCACTGACACAAATGACAGATGATTGGTTAAAATAAATTGTTAAAAAGATTGTGGGAGCTGTACTGTTAGATTTCAGTGCAGCCTTTGATATTATTGACCATAACCTGTTTGTTGAAAAAAACTTGTGTTAAGGCTTTTCAACCTCTGCCATATCATGGATTCAGAGCTATCTACAGTTGAAGTCGGAAATTTAAATACACTTAAGTTGGAGTCATTAAAACTCGTGTTTCAACCACTCCACAAATTACTTGTTAACAAACTAGAGTTTTGGCAAGTCGGTTAGGACATCTACTTTGTGCATGACACAAGTAATTTTTCCAACAATTGTTTACAGACAGATTATTTCACTTATAATTCACTGTATCACAATTCCAGTGGGTCAGAAGTTTACATACACTATGAAAATGATGTCATGGCCTAAGAAGCTTCTGATAGGCTAATTGACAATATTTGAGTCAATTGGAGGTGTACCTGTGGATGTATTTCAAGGCCTACCTTCAAACTCAGTGCCTCTTTGCTTGACATCATGGGAAAATCAAAAGAAATCAGGCCAACACCTCAGAAATAAAATTGTAGACCTCCACAAGTCTGGTTCATCCTTGGGAGCAATTTCCAAACGCCTGAAGGTACCACGTTCATCTGTACAAACAATAGTATGCAAGTATAAACACCATGGGACCACGCAGCCGTCATACCGCTCAGGAAGGAGATGTGTTCTGTCTCCTAGAGATGAATGTACTTTGGTGCGAAAAGTGCAAATCAATCCCAGAACAACAGCAAAGGACCTTGTGAAGATGCTGGAGGAAACAGGTACAAAAGTATTTATCTCCACAGTAAAGCATGTCCTATATTGACATAACCTGAAAGGCCGCTCAGCAAGGAAGAAGCCAGACTACGGTTTGCAATTGCACATGGGGACAAAGATCGTACTTTTTGGAGAAATGTCCTCTGGTCTGATGAAACAAAAATAGAACTGTTTGGCCATAATGACCATTGTTATGTTTGGAGGAAAAAGGGGGTTGCTTGCAAGCCGAAGAACACCATCCCAACCGTGAAGCACGGGGGTGGCAGCATCATGCTGTGTGGGTGCTTTGCTGCAGGAGGGACTAGTGCACTTCACAAAATAGATGGCATCATGAGGAAGGAACATTATGTGGATATATTGAAGCAACATCTCAAGACATCAGTCAGGAAGCAAAAACTTGGTTGCAAATGAGTCTTCCAAATGGACAATGACCCCAAGCATACTTCCAAAGTTGTGGCAAAATGGCTTAAGGACAACAAAGTCAAGGTATTGGAGTGGCCATTAGAAAGCCCTGACCTCAATCCTATAGAAAATGTGTGGGCAGAACTGAAAAAGCGTGTGCGAGCAAGGAGGCCTACAAACCTGACTCAGTTACACCAGCTCTGTCAGGAGGAATGGGCCAAAATTCACCCAACTTATTGTGGGAAACTTGTGGAAGGCTACCCGAAATGCTTGACCCAAATAAAAAATGTTTAAGGCAATTTTAACAAATACTAATTGAGTGTATGTAAACTTCTGACCCACTGGGAATGTGATGAAAGAAATAAAAGCTGAAATAAAATCACTCTACTATTATTCTGACATTTCACATTCTTAAAATAAAATGGTGATCATAACTGACCTAAGACAGGGAATTTTTACTAGGATTAAATGTCAGGAATTGTGAAAAACTGAGTTTACATTTATTTGGCTAAGGTGTATGTAAACTTCCAACTTCAACTGTATCTATTAGAACTCAAAGGGTTTTCTTAAATGGAAGCTTTTCTAATGCCAAACATGTAAAGTGTGGTGTACCGCAGGGCAGCTCTCTAGGTCCTCTACTCTTTTCAATTTTTTCCAATGACCTGCCACTGGCATTAAACAAAGCATGTGTGTCCATGTATGCTGATTATTCAACCATATATGCATCCTGATTCCTGCTTATAAGCAAAAACTAAAGCAGGAAGCACCAGTGACTCAGTCAATAAAAAAAGTGGTCAGATGAAGCAGATGCAAAGCTACAGGATTGTTTTGCTAGCACAGACTGGAATATGTTCCGGGATTCTTCCGATGGCACTGAGGAGTACATCACATCAGTCACTGGCTTCATCAATAAGTGCATCAATGATGTCATCCCCATAGTGACTGTATGTACATACCCCAACCAGAAGCCATGGATTACAGGCAACATCCGCACTGAGCTAAAGGGTAGAGCCGCCGCTTTCAAGGAGTGGGACTCTAAACCGGAAGTTTATAAGTAATCCCGCGATGCCCTCCGACGAACCATCAAACAGGCAAAGCGTCAACACAGGACTAAGATCAAATCGTACGACACCAACACTCGTCGGATGTGGCAGGGCTTGCAAACTATTACAGACTACAAAGGGAAGCACAGCCGCGAGCTGCCCAGTGACACGAGCCTACCAGACGAGCTAAATTACTTCTATGCTCGCTTCGAGGCAAGTAACACTGAAACATGCATGAGAGCATCAGCTGTTCCAGACGACTGTGTGATCACGCTCTCCATAGCCGATGTGAGTAAGACCTTTAAACATGTCAACATTCACAAGGCCGCAGGGCCAGACGGATTACCAGAACGTGAACTCCGAGCATGTGCTGACCAACTGGCAAGAGTCTTCACTGATATTTTCAACCTCTCCCTGTCTGAGTCTGTAATACCAACATGTTTCAAGCAGACCACCATAGTCCCTGTGCCCAAGAACACTAAGGTAACCTGTCTAAATGACTAACGATCCGTAGCACTCACGTCTGTAGCCATGAAGTGCTTTGAAAGGCTGGTCATGGCTCACATCAGCACCAATATCCCAGAAACCCTAGACCCACTCCAATTTGTATACCGCTTCAACAGATCCACAGACGATGCAATCTCTACTGCGCTCCACACTGCCCTTTCACACCTAGACAAAAGGAACGCCTATGTGAGATTGCTATTCATTGACTACATTTAATTTTATTCATTTAGCAGACACTCTTATACAGAGCGATTTACAGTTAGTGAGTGCCTACACTTTCATACTGGGCCCCCTTGGGAACCGAACCCACAACCCTGGCGTTGCAAGCGCCATGCTCTACCAACTGAGCTACAGGTACAGCTCAGCGTTCAACACCATAGTGCCCTCAAAGCTCATCACTAAGCTAAGGACCCTGGGACTAAACACCTACCTCTGCAACTGGATCCTGGACTTCCTGACGGGCCGCCCCCAGGTGGTAAGGGTAGGTAACAACACATCTGCCACGCTGATCCTCAACACGGGGGCCCCTTAGGGGTGTGTGCTAAGGCCCCTCCTGTACTCCCTATTCACTCATGACTGCATGGCCAGGCACAATTCCAACACCATCATTAAGTTTGCCGATGACACAACAGTGATCACCGACAACGATGAGACAGCCTATAGGGAGGTGGTCAGAGACCTGGCCGTGTGGTGCCAGGACAACAACCTCTCCCTCAATGTGATCAAGACAAAGGAGATGATTGTGGATTACAGGAAAAAGAAGAGGACCGAGCACACCCCGATTCTCATCAACGGGGCTGTAGTGGAGCAGGTTGAGAGCTTCAAGTTCCTTGGTGTCCACATCACCAACAAACTAACATGTTCCAAGCACACCAAGACAGTCGTGAAGAGGGCACGACAAAAACTATTCCCCCTAAGGAGACTGAAAAGATTTGGCATGGGTCCTCAGATCCTCAAAAGGTTCTACAGCTGCACCATCGAGAGCATCCTGACTGGTTGCATCACTGCCTGGTATGGCAACTGCTTGGCCTCTGACCCCAAGGCACTACAGAGGGTAGTGCGTACGACTCAGTGCATCACTGGGGCCAAGCTTCCTGCCATCCAGGACCTCTATACCAGGCGGTGTCAGAGGAACGCCCGAAAAATTGTCAAAGACTCCAGCCACCCTAGTCATAGACTGCTCTCTCTGCTACCGCACGGCAAGCGGTACCGGAGCGCCAAGTCTAGGTCCAAGAGGCTTCTACCCCCAAGCCATAAGACTCCTGAACATCTAATCAAATGGCTACCCAGACTATTTGCATTGCCCACCCCCCTCCTCTTTTACGCTGCTGCTACTCTCTGTTTATTATCTATGCATAGTCACTTTAATAACTCTCCATACATGTACATATTACCTCAATTACCTTGACTAACCGGTGCCCCCGCACATTGACTCGGTACCGGTACCCCCTGTATATAGCCTCGCTATTGTTATTTTTACTGCTGCTCTTAATTTTTTTTTTTGTATTATTTTATATTTAATTTTTTTTGTATTTTGTTGTTGATATTCTTTCTTAAAACTGCATTGTTGGTTAAGGGCTTGTACAGTGGGGGAAAAAAAGTATTTAGTCAGCCACCAATTGTGCAAGTTCTCCCACTTAAAAAGATGAGAGAGGCCTGTAATTATCATCATAGGTACACGTCAACTATGACAGACAAAATGAGAAAAAAAATCCAGAAAATCACATTGTAGGATTTTTAATGAATTTATTTGCAAATTATGGTGGAAAATAAGTATTTGGTCACCTACAAACAAGCAAGGTTTCTGGCTCTCACAGACCTGTAACTTCTTCTTTAAGAGGCTCCTCTGTTCTCCACTCGTCACCTGTATTAATGGCACCCGTTTGAACTTGTTATCAGTATAAAAGACACCTGTCCACAACCTTAAACAGTCACACTCCAAACTCCACTATGGCCAAGACCAAAGAGCTGTCAAAGGACACCAGAAACAAAATTGTAGACCTGCACCAGGCTGGGAAGACAGAATCTACAATAGGTAAGCAGCTTGGTTTGAAGAAATCAACTGTGGGAGCAATTATTAGGAAATGGAAGACATACAAGACCACTGATAATCTCCCTCGATCTGGGGCTCCACGCAAGATCTCACCCCGTGGGGTCAAAATGATCACAAGAACGGTGAGCAAAAATCACAGAACCACACGGGGGGACCTAGTGAATGACCTGCAGAGAGCTGGGACCAAAGTAACAAAGCCTACCATCAGTAACACACTACGCCGCCAGGGACTCAAATCCTGCAGTGCCAGACGTGTCCCCCTGCTTAAGCCAGTACATGTCCAGGCCCGTCTGAAGTTTGCTAGAGTGCATTTGGATGATCCAGAAGAGGATTGGGAGAATGTCATATGGTCAGATGAAACCAAAATAGAACTTTTTGGTAAAAACTCAACTTGTCGTGTTTGGAGGACAAAGAATGCTGAGTTGCATCCAAAGAACACCATACCTACTGTGAAGCATGGGGGTGGAAACATCATGCTTTGGGGCTGTTTTTCTGCAAAGGGACCAGGACGACTGATCCGTGTAAAGGAAAGAACGAATGGGGCCATGTATCGTGAGATTTTTTGTGAAAACCTCCTTCCATCAGCAAGGGCATTGAAGATGAAACGTGGCTGGGTCTTTCAGCATGACAATGATCCCAAACACACCGCCCGGGCAACGAAGGAGTGGCTTCGTAAAAAGCATTTCAAGGTCCTGGAGTGGCCTAGCCAGTCTCCAGATCTCAACCCCATAGAAAATCTTTGGAGGGAGTTGAAAGTCTGTGTTGCCAAGCGACAGCCCCAAAACATCACTGCTCTAGAGGAGATCTGCATGGAGGAATGGGCCAAAATACCAGCAACAGTGTGTGAAAACCTTGTGAAGACTTACAGAAAACGTTTGACCTGTGTCATTGCCAACAAAGGGTATATAACAAAGTATTGAGAAACTTTTGTTATTGACCAAATACTTATTTTCCACCATAATTTGCAAATAAATTCATTTAAAATCCTACAATGTGATTTTTGGGGAAAAAATTCTCATTTTGTCTGTCATAGTTGACGTGTACCTATGATGGAAATTACAGGCCTCTCTCATCTTTTTAAGTGGGAGAACTTGCACAATTGGTGGCTGACTAAATACTTTTTTTCCCCACTGTAAGTAAGCATTTCACCGGTTGTATTCGGCACATGTGACAATTATCATTTGATTTGTTCAGCAACCACAGCTAATGAAGTCATTGAAACCCTTAACAAAGAGTTGCAGTCTGTTTTGGAATGGGTGGCCAGTAATAAAATGGTCCTGAACATCTCTAAAACTAAGAGCATTGTATTTGGTACAAATCATTCCTTAAGTTCTAGACCTCAGCTGAATCTGGTAATGAATGGTGTGGCTGTTGAACAAGTTGAGGAGACTAAATTACTTGGTGTTACCTTAGATTGTAAACTGTCATGGTCAAAACATATAGATTTAATGGTTGTAAAGATGGGGAGAGGTCTGTCCGTAACAAAGAGATACTCTGCTTTTTTGACACCACACTCCAAAAAGAAAGTCCTGCAGGCTCTAGTTTTGTCTTATCTTGATTATTGTCCAGTCGTGTGGTCGAGTGCTGCAAGGAAAGATCTAGTTAAGATGCAGCTGGCCCAGAACAGAGCGGCATGTCTTGCTCTTCATTGTAATCAGTGGGCTGGTATAAATACTATGCATGCCAGTCTCTCTTGGCTAAGAGTTGAGGAGAGACTGACTGCATCACTTTTTTTATAAGAAACATTAATTAGTTGAAAATCCCAAATTGTTTGCATAGTAAACTTACACACAGCTCTGACACACACACACACACACACACACTTACCCCACCAGACATGCCAAATGCAGTCTTATCACAGTCCCCAAATCCAGAACAAATTCAAGAAAGCGTACAGTATTATATAGAGCCATTATACCATGGAACTCCGTTCCATCTCATATTGCTCAAGTGAACAGCAAACCTGGTTTCAAACAACAGATAAAAGTAACACCTCACGGCACAACGCCTCCCCCCTATTTGACCTAGATAGTTTGTGTGTATGTATTGATATATAGGCTACATGTGCCTTTTGTTATTTTTTAATTTTTTTAATTTATGTAGTTCTGTCCTTGAGCTGTTCTTGTCTTTTAATGTTCTGTTTTATGTCATGTTTCATGTTTTGTCTGGACCCCAGGAAGAGTAGCTGCTGCTTTTGCAACAGCTAATGGGGATCCTAATAAAATACGAAAAAATAATAGTGTTTAACATGATTTTTTTATGACTACCTCATCTCTGTACCCCACACATACAGTTATCTGTAAGGACCCTCAGCCGAAGAGTGAATTTCAAACACAGATTCAACCACAAACACCAGGGAGGCTTTCCAATGCCTCGCAAAGGGCACCTATTGGTATATGGGTAAACATTTGAAAAAAGCAGACATTGAAGATCCCATTGTTAATTATTTTTTATTTTACCTTTATTTAACTAGGCAAGTCAGTTAAGAACAAATTCTTATTTACAATGACGGACTACACCGGCCAAAACCGGACGACGCTGAGCCAATTGTGCGCCGCCCTATGGGCGAATATCCCGTTGAGCATGGTGAAGTTATTAATTACACTTTGGATGGTGTATCAATACATCCAGTCACTACAAAGATACAGGCGTCCTTCCTAACTCAGTTGCTGGAGAGGAAGGAAACTGCTCAGGGATTTCACCATGAGGCCAATGGTGACTTTAAAACAGTTAACCCCCTAAGGTCGATGTCCGCGACCTCGCATAATAAAAAAATCCCCATAACAATCTGTCAGTTTAAGCTAGAGATATGCTTTGGCATTGGATGAGCCGAAATCCACCGCATCTGCCTATGTTGCACTTTTGCATCTGCGGTGAAAGGTGACAGAGCTAGAGCGGTGTTTGTCAGAACATGAGACATAACGAAAATCGGTCTTCTCACAAAATCATCTGTAGCGTCCGAACGATTTGGCCTACAAACTATTATGACCCATCTATGGAAATGTGACTCTCACGAACATGATGGTTTTCTCCGTTTCGCTCTATATAAATAAATCACTTTTCTACCGGGTAACCCAGTATTTCCCACCAAAACCGGAAGTTATATTCAAAAGCATTATAAAGCATATACATAGGCCTATGTCTGGATTTGATAAGAGCTTTGATCGAAAATTCAAGCCTGATGCTACCTGAGCCTGATGAGCAATACATTAAATACATTTTATGAGTCCTACATGAAAGACATTTAATGTGCCCAAGTCCAAAAAAGCCCAAATGATTGTGCCGTTATCCAATAGCCTACATATATGATATAGGCTACTGCACATTACTCACGACAGAAAAACATAAAAGCCCATAGATGTAGCTAGCTATATGCTCTTGGGTAAATCAATTAAACTAGCTCCACTAGGCTAATCCTTTTGAGTGTGAACTGTATTACTGTACTGTATTGTATTATACTGTATTATATGGACTGGAATTACGCACATCTTTCAAAACATGATAAAGCAGGGAGAGAACATGTGATTCTGGTACAGCACATACGGCCTACAAAGTTAAAAGTATAGGGTAGCAAATTTGATTTTCATTATGAAATATAATAGGGCCTATTTGTATAATTAGTAGAATGACGCATACATACCTTTCATAATATTTCCCCTAATGTTATTAGCTTACTTCCTCTTTCTCTCGCTATTGTTGCTTCATTCCTTCCTTGCTTTTAAAAGTTAAATGAAATATGTTTTGTTGTCCTTATCTTCATCATTCTAATGGCATCCTTGAATAACATAGACAACAATTAGATGCAGAAGGCTTTCACTTCTCTTCACGAAGATGGTTATGGGTCTGAATAAATAACTGCTATAGCCTACCGCCATCGCATGTTTGCTCTTCTTTTAAACTACTCGTGAGTTCTATTGGCTGCTGTGTTTAACATTCAGCAAACAAGAGCTTGCTTCCCTTAACGAATAGTGTATTGGTATAAGAAACGCTTAAAACATTATGTCCAGCAAGCTATTCTAGACTAGCTTTTCCTGCATGGGACCCAAGAGCTAAGGACCGTTTTTTAAAGGAGAGAGGCCAGCGAAGCAAATGTGCGTGCGTATTGCGGAAGAGACAGAGGCTATAAGTTAGAAGCTTATTGTGCATAACCCATCATTAATTAGCTAAATACAAAGCTAATACGAGGACATATATACAGTTGAAGTCGGAAGTTTACATACACCTTAGCCAAATACATTTAAACTCAGCTTTTCACAATACCTAACATTTAATCCTAGTAAAAAGTCCCTGTCTTAGGTCAGTTAAAATAAAGTGGTGATCCTAAGAATGTGAAATGTCAGAATAATAGTAGAGAGAATGATTTATTTCAGCTTTAATTTCTTTCATCACATTCCCAGTGGGTCAGAAGTTTACATACACTCAATTAGTATTTGGTAGCATTGCCTTTAAATTGTTTAACTTGGGTCAAACGATTCGGGTAGCCTTCTACAAGCTTCCCACAATAAGTTTGGTGAATTTTGGCCCATTCCTCCTGACAGAGCTGGTGTAACTAAGTCAGGTTTGTAGTCTTCCTTGCTCGCACACGCCTTTTCAGTTCTGCCCACACATTTTCTATAGGATTGAGGTCAGGGCTTTGTGATGGCCACTCCAATACCTTGACTTTGTTGTCCTTAAGCCATTTTGCCACAACTTTGGAAGTATGCTTGGGGTCATTGTCCATTTCGAAGACCCATTTGCGACCAAGCTTTAACTTCCTGAATGATGTCTTGAGATGTTGCTTCAATATATCCACATAATTTCCCTTCCTCAAGATGCCATCTATTTTGTGAAGTGCACCAGTCCCTCCTGCAGCAAAGAACCCCCACAGCATGATGCTGCCACCCCCGTGCTTCACGGTTGGGATGGTGTTCTTCGGCTTGCAAGCAACCCCCATTTTCCTCCAAACATAACGATGGTCATTATGGCCAAACAGTTCCATTTTTGTTTCATCAGACCAGAGGATATTTCTCTAAAAAGTACGATCTTTGTCCGCATGTGCAGTTGCAAACCGTAGTCTGGCTTTTTTATGGCGGTTTTGGAGCAGTGGCTTCTTCCTTGCTGAGCGGCCTTTCGGGTTATGTCAATATAGGACTCGTTTTACTGTGGAGATAGATACTTTTGTACCTGTTTCCTCCAGCATCTTCACAAGGTCCTTTTGCTGTTGTTCTGGGATTGATTTGCACTTTTCGCACCAAAGTACGTTCATTTCTAGGAGACAGAATGCGTCTCGTTCCTGAGCGGTATGACGGCTGCGTGGTCCCATGGTGTTTATACTTGCGTACTATTGTTTGTACAGATGAACGTGGTACCTTCAGGCGTTTGGAAATTGCTCCCAAGGATGAACCAGACTTGTGGAGGTCTACCATTTTTTTACTGAGGTCTTGGCTTTCTTTTGATTTCCCCATGATGTCAAGCAAATAGGCACTGAGTTTGAAGGTAGGCCTTGAAATACATCCACAGGTACACCTCCAATTGACTCAAATGATGTCAACTAGCCTATCAGAAGCTTCTAAAGCCATGACATCATTTTCTGGAATTTCCCAAGCTGTTTAAAGGCACAGTCAACTTAGTGTATGTAAACTTCTGACCCACTGGAATTGTGATACAGTGAATTATAAGTGAAATAATCTGTCTGTAAACAATTGTTGGAAAAATTACTTAACTTAAACCTCCGACTTCAACTGTATTTGGGCTATATACAGTATCAATCTAGAATGCATTTTGAAGGGTGTTGATGGAGAGAGAGAAAGACAGAGAGTACTAGTGCGTGCACTGATTTAAAACAACGATATTCGAGAGCCTGTTTTAATACTCTGCAGCTGCAATAAAAAATAAAAATCTTTACAATTAAAAAAAGAAGGTGACCCCCAAAAACCAGATGGAAATGGGTAAATTAGACGCGCATTCGGTTTGTATATATTACTGTAGCATAGAGTACTATGCTGCAGCAAATGCAGGCCTACCTGTGACAAGAAAAAAAGTTACCATGATGAGATGATAGGTCTAAATGCATTGTGAACTGAGCTACATAATGAAATGGGCTGTCTGTCCCCACCCTGAGCGTTGATGATTCATCATGCAGAGGCCGTAGAGAAGCCAGACTGAGACATTACATATAATTTAACAGTTCCATTTCACGCCATGCTGTTCATATAAATAATTGATTATAATTCACCGGATTCTCGCAGTTATTTATCCTGGGAAAAGGGAGTGGTCTTGGGTGGTAAATCATGGTAACCGGGTTCCCGCCATTCAACCCTAGTCTGTAGCGTTTAGGCGACACACTAATATGACCCGTCAATGGAAAAGTGAGACTCATGAACATGTACATTTCAGTTGATTTGTTTCAGAGAATTCAAAAAATATTCAGACCTCTTCCCTTTTTTCACATTTTGATACGTTACAGCCTTATTCTAAAATGGATTACATACATTTTTTTCCTCAATCTACACACAATACCCCATAATGACAAAGCGAAAACAGGTTTTTTGAAATATTTGCAAATGTACAAAAAATTAAAAAACAGAAATACCTTATTTACATAAGTATTCAGACCCTTTGCTATGAGACTCGAAATTGAGCTCAGGTGCATCCTGTTTCCATTGATCACAACTTCATTGGAGTCCACCTGTGGTAAATTCAATTGATTAGACAGGATTTGGTAAGGTACACACCTGTCTATATAGGTTCCCACAGTTGACAGTGCATGTCAGACCAAAAACCAAGCCATGAGGTCGAAGGAATTGTCCGTAGAGCTCCGAGACAGGATTGTGTCGAGGAACATATCTGTGGCCTCCATCATTCTTAAATGGAAGAAGATTGGAACCCCCAAGACTCTTCCTAGAGCTGGCCGCCCGGCCAAACTGAGCAATCGTGGGAGAAGGGAGGTGACCAAGAACCCGATGATCACTCTGACAGAGCTCCAGAGTTCCTCTATGAAGATAGGAGAACCTTCCAGAAGGACAACCATCTCTACAGCACTCTACCAATCAGGCCTTTATGGTAAAGTGGCCAGACGGAAGCTACTCCTCAGTAAAAGGTACATGACAACCCGCTTGGAGTTTGCCAAAAGGCACCTAAAGGACTCTCAGACCATAAGAAACAAGATTCTCTGGTCTGATGAAACCAAGATTGAACTCTTTGGCCTGAATGCCACGCGTCACGTCTGGAGGAAACCTGGCAACATCCCTACGGTGAAGCATGGTGGTTGCAGCATCATGCTGTGGGGATGTTATTCAGCGGCAAGGACTGGGAGACTAGTCAGGATTGAGGGAAAGATGAACGGAGCAAAGTACAGAGATCCTTGATGATAACCTGCTGCAGAGCGCTCAGGACCTCAGACTGGGATAAAGGTTCACCTTCCAACAGGACAACGACCATAAGCACACAGCCAAGACAACGCAGGAGTGGCTTCGGGACAAGTCTCTGAATATCCTTGAGTGGCCCAGCCAGAGCCCAGACTTGAACCCGATCGAACATCACTGGAGAGACCTGAAAATAGCTGTGCAGCGACGCTCCCCATCCAACCTGACAGAGCTTGAGAGGATCTGCAGAGAAGAATGAAGAAACTCCCAAATACAGGTGTGCCAAGTTTGTAGCGTCATACCCAAGAAGACTCGAGGCTGTAATCGCTGCCAAAGGTGCTATAACAAAGTGCTGAGTAGAGGGTCCGAATACTTCTGTAAATGTAATATCCGGGGGGTTTTTTTATACATTTGCAAAAATTGCTAAAAACACATTTTTTGCTTTGTCATTATGGGTTATTTTGTGTAGATTGGTGAGAAAAAAATAATACTTTTAAATCAATTTTAGAATAATAAAATGTAACGTAATAAAATGTGGAAAAAGTAAAGGGGTCTGAATACTTTCCGAATGCACTGTACATCAAAACACAATGTTGAAGCTAAGACCCTTGCCAACTAATATGAACACTTGTATTTAATTTAGCAGAAATTATTTGCCTTCTGTATGTTTAAGAAATATTGTCCAGTATCTTGTCATTCTGTTACAAAACCCCCCACCTATCTTTAAGATATGTTCTAATTGGCCGACATGAGAAAAACATTTAAACGTGTTAACCCCCGCAAGGCTGCCGTCCCAGACGGCATCCCTAGCCGCATCCTCAGAGCATGCGCAGACCAGCTGGCTGGTGTGTTCACAGACATATTCAATCTCTCCCTATCCCATACTGCTGTTCCCACATGCTTCAAGATGGCCACCATTGTTCCTGTACCCAAGAAAGCAAAGGTAACTGAACTAAACGACTATCACCCCGTGGCACTCACCTCTGTCATCATGAAGTGCTTTGAGAGACTAGTCAAGGATCATATCACCTCTACCTTACATGACACCCTAGACCCACTTCAATTTGCTTACTGCCCCAATAGATCCACAGACGATGCAATCGCCATCACTCTGCACACTGCCCTATCCCATCTGGACAAGTGGAATACCTATGTAAGAATGCTGTTCATTGACTATAGCTCAGCATTCAACACCATAGTACCCTCCAAGCTCATCATTAAGCTCGAGGCCCTGGGTCTGAACCCTGCCCTGTGCAACTGGGTCCTGGACATCCTGACGGGCTGCCCCCAGGTGGTGAATGTAGAAAACAACACCTCCACTTCGCTGATTCTAAACACTGGGGCCCCACAAGGGTGTGTGCTCAGCCCACTCCTGTACTCCCTGTTCACCCATGACTGCGTGGCCAAGCATGCCTCCAACTCAATCATCAAGTTTGCAGATGACACAACAGTAGTAGGCTTGATTACCAACAATGACGAGACATCCTACAGGGAGGAGATGAGGGCTCTGGGAGTGTGGTGCAAGGAAAATAAACTCTCAACGTCAACAAAACAAAGGAGATGATCGTGGACTTCAGGAAACAGCAGAGGGTGCACCCCCCTATCCACATCGACGGGACCGCAGTGGAGAAGGTGGAAAGCTTCAAGTTCCTTGGCATACACATCACTGACAAACTGAAATGGACCACCCACACAGACAGTGTGGTGAAGAAGGCGCAACAGAGCCTATTCAACCTTAGGAGGCTAAAGATTTTTGTCTTGGCACCTAAAACCCTCACAAACTTTTGCAGATGCACATTTGAGAGCCTGGTACTGCAACTGAACCGCCCGCAACCGCAAGGCTCTCCAGAGGGTAGTGCGGTCTGCACAACGCATTACCGGGGGCAAACTACCCGCACTCCAAGACACCTACAGCACCCAATGTCACAGGAAGGCCAAAAAGATCATCAAGGACATCAACCACCCGAGCCACTGCCTGTTCACCCCGCTATCATCAAGAAGGCGAGGTCAGTACAGGTGCATCAAAGCTGGGACTGAGAGACTGAAAAACATCTTCTATCTCAAGGCCATCAGACTGTTAAACAGCCAACACTAGCACATTAGAGGCTGCTCCCTATAGACATCACTGGCCAATTTAAGAAATGGAACATTAGCCACTTTAATAATGTTTACATATCTTGCATTACTCATCTCATATGTACAGTATATACTGTATTATTTACTGTTCTACTGTATCTTAGTCCATGCCGCTCTGACATCGCTCGTCCATGTATGTATATATATATATATATATATATATATATATATATATATATATATATATTCTTAATTCATTCCTTGCCCTGTCGGAGCTAAAAAAACACAAGCATTTCTCTACACCCGCAATAACATCTGCTAAAACACTTGTATGTGACCAATACAATTGGATTTGATTTAATTTATCTAATGAAAGTTCACAGAAGTAGCAAGTAAAGGTAGACCTACCAGTTGTAGTGTTTTTACTGATATTTTTGTTAATGATTAATTAAGTGATTAAAACGTGTCATTCTGTGACGAAATCCGTAACAGAATGACCAAAACATCTGTAACAGAATATTTCCATCCACAGTAAAGTCATCCCGTATAAAGAAAAATCACGACAGCTGTGATGGAAACAGGTAGTTGTTTCAGTATAATTGTATAAATGCAAAGAGATAATTTGTTTGACATGGTGGGATATTTTAGTGTTGGTAAAATTAATAATGCGAGAAATGGCGGTGGAAACGCCTTTATGCGCAAATATTGATATAATAAGAATCATATCGAAGTAAACTTGGAGTCATGTAGACTAGCCTACCCACACTATCTGCGAGCTGTTGGCTAGACCGTACGCGACAAGACCAGAGTAGGCACATTTGTTTTTTAACGCAACAGTTTTTGTGATAAAACTATCGGTAGAGTCGAAAATGCAATGGAAACCTACTGAACTTTAGATTGTTTGGTACATGAAAAAGTAAATTGTGTGCACTGACATCACGCACTGATTTTTATCCGCAATAAGTCAGCTTGGTGAAAACACCACTGGTGGGAATAAGCGCATTTTGAACATTTGCATGAACATCTGTCGCCAATCGGATGGAAACCTAGCTATTGACTGCAATAGAATTGGCTTAAATGGGAAATTATAGTAGTCACAACCCACAGTTAAGTTACCTGCTACTGTCCTCCTTTCCACTGGCACACTGTTATGTTCACCTCATAATTGTGAAAACAGTCCAGACAACCCCTCCCTCACTCCCTGTCTCTCTCCCTGTCTCTTTCCAGTTAATGTCCTCACCCACTGAGCACCACTGACGTTGAAAAGTATTTGAAATTGTTTCACAAGATTAGACAGCACATTACAGTACAGTACAGTACAGTAAAGAAAAGTAGAGTAGAGTATAGGTCAGTACTGTAGAGTAGAGTATAGGTCAGTACTGTACAGTAGAGTATAGGTCAGTACTGTAGAGTAGAGTTTAGTACAGTAGAGCACCTATTCAGGATACATCACATATCCATAATCATGCATTTCTGAATAGTAAAGACAGGGACTGATGTCATTCTGTTACCGTCATTATTTCAAACTCAAGGTGTCATATCATAGCTGACACCACATTCTTTCTGCAGACATATTTGAAATCTTAATTCGGAATAGATATTTAACAGAGGTTTTGCAAAACTTGGTCACATACAAAACTGAGGGAGATTTTACCATCATTCTGTTACGAAACTTTACATCTGCACTGTTCTTCAAGTATATGTGTTTTTGTCAAATTTTCTGTGGAATGTTTTTTTAAATGATCCTTGTGCATGAAGTTATATAGTTTGTTTAACTTTGCAATCAATGGTTTTTGTTTGGCATAACAAGTTTTTTTTTTAAGTAAAAAAAGTAAAGTAAAAAAATCGGAGTCTCAGCGTTCTGTTACCATGGAATTGCCCGCCTCCAGTTTTTCCAGGTCAAGAAAAACTCCTGAAACCAAATCAAATTGTATTTGTCACATGCTTCGTGAACAACAGATGTAGACTAACAGTGAACTACTTACTTACAGGCCCTTCCCAACAATGCAGAGAGAAAGAAAATAGAGAAATAATAGAAAAGTAAAACACGTAATAATAAATGTTATAATAAATACAGAATGAGTAACAATAACTTGGCTATATACATGGGGTACCAGTACCGAGTCGATGTGCAGGGGTACGAGGTAATTGAGGTACATATAACTACA
This sequence comes from Coregonus clupeaformis, assembly GCF_020615455.1. Taxonomy (NCBI): domain Eukaryota; kingdom Metazoa; phylum Chordata; class Actinopteri; order Salmoniformes; family Salmonidae; genus Coregonus; species Coregonus clupeaformis. The sequence continues at coordinate 21,363,903 of NC_059199.1, read as the reverse complement.
AATAAAATGACAGATAATAAACAGTAGCAGCAGTGTATGTGACGAGTCAAAAAAGTTAGTGCAAAAAGGGTCAATACAGATAGCTATTGGTTAACTATTTAACTATCTGGACTAACTATTTAGCAGTCTTATGGCTGTGGGGGTAGAAGCTGTTCAGGGTCCTGTTGGTTCCAGACTAGGTGCAGCGGTACCACTTGCCGTGCGGTAGCAGAGAGAACAGTCTATGACTTGGGTGGCTGGAGGCTTTGACCAGCCAGTGTCTGACAGACATGAGATATAGGCCCCTTTCTGTGTTTGCAAACAGTGCCGCATGAGGGTGATGCGCGCAAGTTGGTGGCAGAACACAGGGGAGTTCTTATAGAACGGCAGCAAAAGAAGACACTATTTACATGTTCCTTATGAGTGCATTTCACACTACTTTCGGATTATAATTGGTTTTAAGGCTTGTATGAATGTCCTACTTAATATAATGTTTGTGTCATCATCGCAAATCAACTGCACTATACTTAAACACTTCAACCAGTAAAATGGCTCATTGGCTAGCTTTTTCTACAGCCCATGTCAATGAGCATTAGCATTCTAGCTAACAACTGCTACATCCAAAATAGTTATTTTGCAAAGATCACAACCAAATATAATCTTAGCGACTGTTCAAGCAAGAATCAAAACATCAGTGTAAGCGTATACGAACCCAAAAAGTTATTTTGTTTAGAAGTAATAAAAACTTAAATCTAGGCTGTTGAATGGGCGCAGATGGCGATGGCTTTCTTACTGCCGCCAAGAGTCGCGCGCATTTGTGCGTGACGTCATTGTGTTGTGTACTGGAAAAGGATCTATTGGAGTTCAGCTTAACCTCACCACCCCCCTTGGTGACAGGCAGTGGCTGAGACAGCATATGTTCTGACTTACACATTTCACTCTTTGAGGTAGTTAGCAAACCAGGCCAAAGACCCCTCAAAGACACCAATACTCCTTAGCCGACCCACAAGAATGGAATAGTCTACCATTTCAAAAGCTTTGGCCAAGTCAATAAAAACAGTAACACAACATTGCTTAGTCAAGGGCAGTGGTGACATCATTTAGGACCTTTAAGGTTGCAGTGACACATCCATAACCTGAGCGGAAACCAGATTGCATACCAGAGAGAATACTATAGACATAAAAAAAAAAATATGAGTTCATTATTGACAACTTTTTCCAACACTTTTGATAAACAGGACAAGATAGAAATTGGCCTATAACAGTTAGGATCAGCTTGATCTCTCCCTTTAAATAAAGGACGCACAGTGGCTGCCTTCCAATTACTGGGAACCTCTCCAGAGAGGAGAGACAGGTTAAAAAGGTGAGCGATAGGGGCTGCAACCTTAAAGAAGGGATCTAAACCATCTGACCCAAATGTTTTTTTAGGGTCAAGTTTAAGGAGCTCCTTTAGCACCTCAGACTCAGCGACCGCCTGCAGGGAGAAGCTGTGTAGCGGGGCAGGGGGAAAAGGGAGGAGCATCAGGGCTAGTCGCATTAGAAGGGCTGGAAAATGAGGAAGTGTTGGACGGGCAAGGAGGCGTGGCTGAGTCAAATAGGAATCCTGATTAAAGAGCTCAGCCATACACTCCTTGTCAGTAACAACCACATCATCAACATTAAGGGACATGGACAGCTGTTAGGAGGAAGGTCTTGGGGTTAGACCCACAGAGAGATAACTGCTCCTTTGGTCTTCCGGATAGCCTGAGTGCACTTATTTCTCATTTGCCTGAACGACAGCCAGTCAGCATGAGTATTTATGTGCCGAGCCTTTCGCCAAATGGTGTTCTTGAGTTGGAGTAACTCTGCCAGATCACAGGGGCTGAACCTGTTTTTAATTCAAATGTTCTTTATGGGGGCATCCTTGTCAACAATACAATATAAAGCATCTTCGACAGAGGGGATCAAGCTGATTCTATACAAAATGTACAGAGGCCAGGTCATGAAGAAAGGCTTGCTCATTAAAGTTTTTCAGCAAGCGTCTATGTGAAATCACAATAGGTCGTTTAACTGAGCAGCCATAGCGAAGACAGGCCGTAAAAACAGTGATCACTAAGGTCATTACAGAAAACACCATACTGATATCTATCAGGTTTATTTGTGAGAATAACATCAAGGAGAGTAGCCTTTTCTGGGTGTTTGGGGTCATACCTTGTGGGATTGGTAATGATCTGAGAGAGACTTAGGGAGTCCCATTATTTAAGACTTGGTCAGGTGGTTTAAGCATGTCTCAGTTTAGGTCACCTAGCAGAACAAATTCAGACTTAGTGTAAGGGGCCAGGAGAAAGCTTAGGGCAGGTAGGGTACAGGCTGGTGAAGGGGGTGGATTATACTAAGCTAATATATGGAATTGTTTTAAGATGGTCATACCATGGATCATTTAGGTATTTGAGTTCGAATTTTAGGACCCATTTACGTATCCCCAAAAAATAAGTAAAGATAATTGATAAAATATTGAATTTGGCCTTTACTACTATAGGCCATAGAAATGCATTGAACAGCACATTCATAAATGCCAAAAAAGACAGTAAAAACATAAATCATAAGCAATAAGATTCTGAAGTGTCTGTCCAATAGAGTACCACAGCATGAGTCATAATGCCCATAAAACCTAGCCGTCAAACAGGAAAACGGTTCCAATCGTTTTTCCACCATTCATTAAAATAAGGGCTGTGTTTCGTGAAGGCTTACCCTGGCGTGACATTTTGATAACGGTGTCACATCCGGGAGTACGTGTCACATCCGCTTGGGAGAAGCTTTTGTTGGGAGGCTGAGTAGGAGAGGAGGCGTTCAACCTCACCAGATATGTGCGTGGTGCAGCAGATAAAACGTCTGAAGCGAGAAAGCCTGAACGAAAAATGTTGGGCAAAGACAAAACCAAGACGCCGGTGAAATTACAACATTCCACAGCCAGATCAAACAGCAATTAAAGTAAAGACTGTCCTTAGCCTGCAGCCATTTTTCGGCAAGGTGTCCCCAAAATGAGATCTTGTTACAGAAGGCAACCTCTGTAACCGTTTACGGGCACAACACAAAAATCTAAAATAGCTACAACATACGGTATGTGAAAATGAGACAAATCTGAGTTTACGCGTTTTTAGATCATTGATATTTAACGTTAAAAAATAATAGTTTGACAACCCGGTTTGTAAGACAACACAAACATTTATATTTTTCAGCGATGAAGACATGGATGTCTCATGGTAGGGTGGGGTTTGCAAAATTGGTCATCTTTGAGCACCTCTATCTCCTGAATGTTTTGGCATTCAGGTTCAAAAAGTCACTTTCTGACCACTTCTAACATGGGCAAATACAGTGGGCAGAACAAGTATTTGATACACTGCCGATTTTGCAGGTTTTCCTACTTACAAAGCATGTAGAGGTCTGTAATTTTTATCATCAACAAAAATCCAGAAAATCACATTGTATGATTTTTAAGTAATTAATTTGCTTTTTATTGCATGACATAAGTATTTGATACATCAGTAAAGCAGAACTTAATATTTGGTACGGAAACCTTTGTTTGCAATTACAGAGATCATACGTTTCCTGTAGGTCTTGACAAGGTTTGCACACACTGCAGAAGGGATTTTGGCCCACTCCTCCATACAGACCTTCTCCAGATCCTTCAGGTTTCGGGGCTGTCGCTGGGCAATACGGACTTTCAGCTACCTCCAAATATTTTCTATTGGGTTCAGGTCTGGAGACTGGCTAGGCCACTCCAGGACCTTGAGATGCTTCTTACGGAGCCACTCCTTAGTTACCCTGGCTGTGTGTTTCGGGTCGTTGTCATGCTGGAAGACCCAGCCACGACCCATCTTCAATGCTCTTACTGAGGGAAGGAGGTTGTTGGCCAAGATCTCGCGATACATGGCCCCTTCCATCCTCCCCTCAATACGGTGCAGTCGTCCTGTCCCCTTTGCAGAAAAGCATCCCCAAAGAATAATTTTTCCACCTCCATGCTTTACGGTTGGGATGGTGTTCTTGGGGTTGTACTCATCCTTCTTCTTCCTCCAAACACGGCGAGTGGAGTTTAGACCAAAAAGCTCTATTTTTGTCTCATCAGACCACATGACCTTCTCCCATTCCTCCTCTGGATCATCCAGATGGTCATTGGCAAACTTCAGACGGGCCTGGACATGCGCTGGCTTGAGCAGGGGGACCTTGCGTGCGCTGCAGGATTTTAATCCATGACGGCGTAGTGTGTTACTAATGGTTTTCATTGAGACTGTGATCCCAGCTCTCTTCAGGTCATTGACCAGGTCCTGCCGTGTAGTTCTGGGCTGATCCCTCACCTTCCTCATGATCGTTGATGCCCCACGAGGTGAGATCTTGCATGGAGCCCCAGACCGAGTGTGATTGACCGTCATCTTGAACTTCTTCCATTTTCTAATAATTGCGCCAACAGTTGTTACCTTCTCACCAAGCTGCTTGCCTATTGTCCTGTAGCCCATCCCAGCCTTGTGCAGGTCTACAATTTTAACCCTGATGTCCTTACACAGCGCTCTGGTCTTGGCCATTGTGGAGAGGTTGGAGTCTGTTTGATTGAGTGTGTGGACAGGTGTCTTTTATACAGGTAACGAGTTCAAACAGGTGCAGTTAATACAGGTAATGAGTGGAGAACAGGAGGGCTTCTAAAAGAAAAACTAACAGGTCTGTGAGAGCCGGAATTCTTACTGGTTGGTAGGTGATCAAATACTTATGTCATGCAATAAAATGCAAATTAATTACTTAAAAATCATACAATGTGATTTTCTGGATTTTTGTTTTAGATTCCGTCTCTCACAGTTGAAGTGTACCTATGATAAAAATGACAGACCTCTACATGCTTTGTAAGTAGGAAAACCTGCAAAATCGGCAGTGTATCAAATACTTGTTCTCCCCACTGTATGTATGGAAGGTTTCGTTCAAATCAAAAGGAGTGCAGTCAGAAAGTGGTTGAAATCACGACGCTGAATTTGTTGGTGGTGACGAAGGCATTGAACAAAAAAGTAATCAATGATTGGAATCGCCTCTAACCAATCAGAGTATCAAAGCCAACGGCAAAGTTCTAAACGCCGCTTTACCCACATGTGTTCTGGGACCAAACAGAATTTTCAACCCAACTTCCGTTTCCCATGAAAAGCGGATTTGGGGACTCCGCTAAGGTGTATTTTTACGCCTGCTATATAAGGTTAGCATTAGTGTAGTGTCTGGGAGGTCATCCTATCCAAACTCATTGCAGAGAAGAAACTAACATCTATGGGCATGGTGAAGCGTTTGGCCGGAGCAAGAAGTTTGCGTAGCCAGTGCACTACTTTTTAGCAGAGCCCTTTGGCCTTCGGTTAAAAGTAGGGCACTATAGGTAGGAAAAAGGGTGCCATTTGGGATGCAACCTTGGACCCAGTTAAATGTCAGAGTGGGCGACAATACTGTTGCTAGCTAGCATGTAGCTGAGGGGAGAGAGGGAGAGAGCGAATGAAAGGAGGAGAGTGACAAAAACAGAAAACCGATGAGAAAACGAGTGACTTCAAATGTAAGAGAACACAAATGGAAACACACAGACAAGGATGCACACTTACATGTGATTATACCCACATGCGTGTGAACACACATTCTCACACACACGGTCACACACACTTCCTGTGTGTCATATTGAGTGTTTTGTTTTAGAGCAGGGGTGTCAAACTCATTTTGCCCCGGAGGCCGCATTCAGTCTTCAACGAGGTCTGGAGAGCTGCACAGAAAATTGGTTATATTTCCTCGCTGTCAAAATATGCAAAAAATAGCCCTCTATCCATTGTTTTTGGAATTTTGTATGCTCCCCGACTGTCTATCTTTCATTTCAGTGATTATTAGAGAGCTGGACACAGTCAAGAAACTGTATGAATGTAGGTCCATTATCATTTCTACACAGTTTCGATTTTGCTTTAGTCAAGTATATATACAGTGAGGGAAAAAAGTATTTGATCCCCTGCTGATTTTGTACGTTTGCCCACTGACAACGAAATGATCAGTCTATAATTTTAATGGTAGGTTAATTTGAACAGTGAGAGACAGAATAACAACAAAAAAATCCAGAAAAATGCATGTCAAAAATGTTATAAATTGATTTGCATTTTAATGAGGGAAATAAGTATTTGACCCCCTCAATCAGAAAGATTTCTGGCTCCCAGGTGTCTTTTATACAGGTAAACGTAGCTGAGATTAGAGCACACTCTTAAAGGGAGTGCTCCTAATCTCAGTTTGTTACCTGTATAAAAGACACCTGTACACAGAAGCAATCAATCAATCAAATTCCAAACTCTCCACCATGGCCAAGACCAAAGAGCTATCCAAGGATGTCAGGGACAAGATTTTAGACCTACCCAAGGCTGGAATGGGCTACAAGACCATCGCCAAGCAGCTTGGTGAGAAGGTGACAACAGTTGGTGCGATTATTCGCAAATGGAAGAAACACAAAAGAACTGTCAATCTCCCTTGGCCTGGGGCTCCATGCAAGATCTCACCTCGTGGAGTTGCAATGATCATGAGAACGGTGAGGAATCAGCCCAGAACTACACGGGAGGATCTTGTCAATGATCTCAAGGCAGCTGGGACCATAGTCACCAAGAAAACAATTGGTAACACACTACGCCGTGAAGGACTGAAATCCTGCAGTGCCCGCAAGGTCCCCCTGCTCAAGAAAGCACATATACAGGGCCGTCTGAAGTTTGCCAATGAACATCTGAATGATTCAGAGGAGACCTGGGTGAAAGTGTTGTGGTCAGATGAGACCAAAATCGAGCTCTTTGGCATCAACTCAACTCGCCGTGTTTGGAGGAGGAGGAATGCTGCCTATGACCCCAAGAACACCATCCCCACCATCAAACATGGAGGTGGAAACATTATGCTTTGGGGGTTTTTTTCTGCTAAGGGGACAGGACAACTTCACCGCATCAAAGGGACGATGGATGGGGACATGTAGCGTCAAATCTTGGGTGAGAATCTCCTTCCCTCAGCCAGGGCATTGAAAATGGGTCGTGGATGGGTATTCCAGCATGACAATGACCCAAAACACACGGCCAAGGCAACAAAGGAGTGGCTCAAGAAGAAGCACATTAAGGTCCTGGAGTGGCCTAGCCAGTCTCCAGACATTAATCCCATAGCAAATCTGTGGATGGAGCTGATGGTTTGAGTTGCAAAATGTCAGCCTCGAAACCTTAATGACTTGGAGAAGATCTGCAAAGAGGAGTGGGACAAAATCCCTCCTGAGATGTGTGCAAACCTGGAGGCCAACTACAAGAAACGTCTGACCTCTGTGATTGCCAACAAGGGTTTTGCCACCAAGTACTAAGTCATGTTTTGCAGAGGGGTCAAATACTTATTTCCCTCATTAAAATGCAAATCAATTTATAACAGTGGGCAAACGTACAAAATCAGCAGGGGATCAAATACTTTTTTCCCTCACTGTATATCTATTTTTTATTTTATTTTACGCAAACCACCACGGGCCAGATTTGACCCCCAGCCCTTGGGCCGTATGTTTGACACCACTGTTTTAGAGAGAGGACGAATGCTTTTTTGCCTCTGGTGGCTACGACTGACCACACACACACACAGCTCCGAGACTAACCGACCATCACACACACAGACACCGCACACACACACACACACCCCTCCAAACGGCATACAGACACCCCCTTGATATCGCTGGGCCTTGGGCCCACACAAATTCACACACTCACTCTCTCTTGCTCTCCCTTCTATTAACGTCTGGACCTTTTCATTACATATTTTCTCTGCTCATACTCTCTCTCGCCAAAGAATACAATAATTAATCAAACAAATGAAACAATCACCTAGGCTGCATCCCAAATGGCACCCTATGCCCTACATAATGCACTACGTTTGACCTGTTCTATGTAAGGAATAGGGTGTCGTTTGGGACATAGACCTAGAGGCAATTTCCATGTAAAAGGACCCATGAGCACCAACATATTAAGCTCATAGGAACATATCAAATTGTGTGTCAAATGAAAGCCAAGAGTCTATATTTTGGGGAAATGAAGGCATATGTATATTTTTCAACCATTTTCCATCTATAAAATTTGCCATAAGTAATGGCTTTGATTTCTGGTCAAACAGACGGAAAATGGGTCTTAGAAAACATCTACCTGAAAGTCTTAAAAGGTATTAGAATACATCAAAACACAATGTTGAAGTAAAGACCCCTGCCAACTAATATAAACACATATTTCGTTTTGGAGAATTTTTTTAAAAGAAACATTGTGTTGTGCCTTGTAATTCTGTTACCAAAAACACTATCTCTTTAAGATACTTTCTAATTTCTCTCCCTTAGGAGGGAGGATAATGAAAGTTCACATAAGTAACAAGTAAAGGTAGACCTACCAATTATTTAGTGTTTTTACTGATATAATTTTTTATTTATTTATTATTAAGTGATTAGAAATCATAATTACTGAAAAATCTGTAACGGAATTACTGCAATTTAATTGGCTACTGTCCTCCCCCTTCCACTGGCATACTGTTATGTTCAGCTCTACTCTTTTCTTTCTCTTTCAGTCTTCTGGTGGTCAAAGCGAGAGTGTGAAAAGAGTCTGAACAAAAGTCTCTCTTTTCTCTCTCGCCAGTTAAGGTTACCTTTCTCGGCTCTTACTGACACCTACCCATTAACACCCTCTCTTTGCATTTAATATAACCAGCATCCACACCCACTGAGCACCGACCGACACTGAACGTCCATGGACGTTGAAAAGTAGTTGAAATTTCTTCAGTCCGCCTCTCCTTTGATTTCAACGTTGACAGACGTTGATTTTTGGTCCGGTTTGGACCGGCCTTGATTTGGCCCAAGTATAGACATCCATGATTGGTGACCGGACCAAATCTGAACAAATCATACACGTTTCTTTTTCACATGTTTGGACAGCACAGTACAGTGAATTAGAGTATGATTCAGTACAGTAGAGTTCAGTACAGTACAGTTGAGCACACTAGAGTAGAGTACAGTATAATGTACTGTACTTTGCTGTAATGTCCAAACTTGTGAAACATAGACGTCTATGATTGGTTCAGATTTGGTCCAGTCCAAACAAATGTTGGTCTTGTTTGGGGGTGGAGCTCATTAGAATTAGTTCAATAACCAAAATAGATTTGTTCAAACTCAAGGTGTCATATCCTAGCTGACAACCCATTCTTTCTGCAGACATCTTTGAATCTTAATTTGGAGAAGATATTTTGGAAAACGTGGTCGCATAAAAAACGGAGGGAGATTTTACCACATTTCTGTTACCAAACTTTGCATCTGCACAGTTCTTCCAGTAAATGTGATTCTATAAAAAATGTTGTGTAAGTTGTTCAAAGTAGTAGTAGTAGTGCACAGAGTTGTATGGTTTGTTAAACTTTGAAATCAATGGTTTTTGTTTGGCATACATTTTAAAGTGAAAGATTTTAGTCTCAGCGTAATTCCGTTACTGTGGAATTGCCCTAGTCCAGTAAGGCAACAGAATTCCTTGTGTGTGTGTGTGTGTGTGTGTGTGTGTGTGTGTGTGAGTGAGAACACCCACCCACCCACACACACACACACACAATGAGATTACCCTGGCTGGAGTGTTTGTGTGTATGTGATGGGCATTTGAATTAATTTCACTATTCAAATAATATCATGCATTTCTTTTCAATATCCGGATAGTCTCCACAATGTGATTCTTTGTAACTTTGTTTAAACTTGGACACTTGTTTCCTGCGCAGCCTGCGCGACTAGGGAGAGACCGGTGGTGTGTGAGACCCGGGAAGGAGAGAGAGAACTACAGTGGGGGAAAAAAGTATTTAGTCAGCCACCAATTGTGCAAGTTCTCCCACTTAAAAAGATGAGAGGCCTGTAATTTTCATCATAGGTACACGTCAACTATGACAGACAAAATGAGAAGAAAAAAATCAAGAAAATCACATTGTAGGATTTTTTATGAATTTATTTGCAAATTATGGTGGAAAATAAGTATTTGGTCACCTACAAACAAGCAAGATTTCTGGCTCTCACAGACCTGTAACTTCTTCTTTAAGAGGCTCCTCTGTCCTCCACTCGTTACCTGTATTAATGGCACCTGTTTGAACTTATCAGTATAAAAGAGACCTGTCCACAACCTCAAACAGTCACACTCCAAACTCCACAATGGCCAAGACCAAAGAGCTGTCAAAGGACACCAGAAACAAAATTGTAGACCTGCACCAGGCTGGGAAGACTGAATATGCAATAGGTAAGCAGCTTGGTTTGAAGAAATCAACTGTGGGAGCAATTATTAGGAAATGGAAGACATACACTGATAATCTCCCTCGATCTGGGGCTCCACGCAAGATCTCACCCCGTGGGGTCAAATTGATCACAAGAACGGTGAGCAAAAATCCCAGAACCACACGGGGGGACCTAGTGAATGACCTGCAGAGAGCTGGGACCAAAGTAACAAAGCCTACCATCAGTAACACACTACGTCGCCAGGGACTCAAATCCTGCAGTGCCAGACGTGTCCCCCTGCTTAAGCCAGTACATGTCCAGGCCCGTCTGAAGTTTACTAGAGTGCATTTGGATGATCCAGAAGAGGATTGGGGGAATGTCATATGGTCAGATGAAACCAAAATATAACTTTTTGGTAAAAAACGCAACTCGTCGTGTTTGAGGACAAAGAATGCTGAGTTGCATCCAAAGAACACCATACCTACTGTGAAGCATGGGGGTGGAAACATCATGCTTTGGGGCTGTTTTTCTGCAAAGGGACCAGGACGACTGATCCGTGTAAAGGAAAGAATGAATGGGGCCATGTATCGTGAGATTTTGAGTGAAAACCTCCTTCCATCAGCAAGGGCATTGAAGATGAAACGTGGCTGGGTCTTTCAGCATGACAATGATCCCAAACACACCGCCCGGGCAACGAAGGAGTGGCTTCGTAAGAAGCATTTCAAGGTCCTGGAGTGGCCTAGCCAGTCTCCAGATCTCAACCCCATAGAAAATATTTGGAGGGAGTTGAAAGTCTGTGTTGCCCAGCGACAGCCCCAAAACATCACTGCTCTAGAGGAGATCTGCATGGAGGAACGGGCCAAAATACCAGCAACAGTGTGTGAAAACCTTGTGAAGACTTACAGAAAACGTTTGACCTGTGTCATTGCCAACAAAGGGTATATAACAAAATTATTGAGAAACTTTTGTCATTGACCAAATACTTATTTTCCACCATAATTTGCAAATCAATTCATTAAAAATCCTACAATGTGATTTTCTGGAATATTTTTTCTCATTTTGTCTGTCATAGTTGACGTGTACCTATGATGAAAATTACAGGCCTCTCTCATCTTTTTAAGTGGGAGAACTTGCACAATTGGTGGCTGACTAAATACTTTTTTTCCCCCACTGTATATACTGTATTCTATAACATTATACTGTATCTTAGTCCATGCCGCTCTGTCATTGCTTGTCCATATATGTATATATTCTTAAATTCAATTCCTTACTTAGATTTGTGTGTATTGGGTATATGTTGTAAAATTGTTAGATATTACTTGTTAGATATCACTGCACTGTCGGAGCTAGAAGCACAAGCATTTCGCTACACCAGCAATAGCATCTGCTAAACACGTGTATGTAACAAATAAGATTTGATTTGGAACATTTCTGGGATCTTTTATTTCAGCTCATGAAACATAGGACCAACACTTTACATGGTTCTTTCATATTTTTGTTCAGTGTAATTTCTAAAGTTAAATATTGACATAGTACTAGCTCAAACCATTTTGAATATGCAAAAATCACAAGTTAATCAGTGGGTGATGGTGATTTCAGATGTAAATTGCCCTAACCCTTAATCTGATACTGGGGTGGTTGGTAAGTGCTCAGTCTGCCCTATGGCTCAGCTAAGGTGCCTATACACACCATTGACATTGACATACACAAACAGAGGGGCCACTCAGCTTATAGAAGTTATCCCATCAGAAGCAGATATTAATTTAAAATGTAAAATGTATGTGTTTCTGCAACAACAATAAAAATTGTGCATCGAATCACATCAATTTGTGCCCCTAATCAAACTGAATTGCACCGAATCGTTTCAAACTATAAGGTATCGTTAATGTATGGTATCGGAGCCCATGTATCTAGATGAGTATTGAATCATTCATGAAAGGAGATACACATCCCTATTGCTAGCCATCTGACCGTTCAGAATCATAACACCACACAGCCTTATCGATGCGCGCGCATAATTTTTGTGTCAGCCAACCCGTCTTTAGGATGAGGTATGACTACAATACAGTATATACATAAAGTGGTTAAAAAAGTCTGTAAACATTATTAAAGTGACCAGTGTTCAATGACTATGTACATAGGGCAGCAGTTTTTAAGGTGCAGGGTAGAGTTCCGTGTGGCAGGGTCCTGGGCGGATGCCGGCTAGTGATGACTGTTTAACAGTCTGATTGCCTGGAGATCGAGAGACTGATAAACAGCTTCTATCTCAGCTTTGATGCACCAGTTCTGTATCCACCTTGTATATGGTAGCGGGGTGAACAGACCGTGTCTCTGGTGGCTGAGGTCCTTGATGATCTTCTTGGCCTTCCCGGGTGCTGTAGATGTCCTGGAGGTCAGGCAGTGTGCCTCCGATGAGGCGTTGTGCTGACCGCACCACCCTCTGGAGAGCCCTGCGGTTGCGGGCGGTGCAGTTGCCATACCAGGAGGTGATACATCCCGACAGAACACTCTCGATGGTGCATCTGTAGAAGTTTGTGAGGGGCCAAGCCAAATGTATTCGCTCTGAAGGGACCATTTCAGGTCCTCAGTGATGTGCACTCCAAGGAACTTGAAGCGTTTGACCCTTACCACTGCGGCCCGTCGATGTGGATGGGGGCGTGCTCTCTCTGCTGTCTCCTGTAGTCTACGATCAGCTCCTTCGTTTTGTTGACGTTAAGGGAGAGGTTATTTTCCTGGCATCACTCCGCCAGGACTCTCACCACCTCCCTTGCCCACTTCACCAAAACCTTCCCCTCCCTCCCTCCTTGGAAAGATAATGTCCTTTAGTTTGGTTTCTCTATTGGACATGTTCAAACACTGGCCGAAACTTCAGGATGTGTGTCATGTAGGAGTGGGTGACAGAGAGGGGTGTGTGTGTGTGTGTATATGTGTGTTTGTTTGTGTGTGTTTGTGCGTGCGTGCAAATTCCCCAATTCCCAACTGTTCCTAAAACCATTGGTTCCTATTCACTAGTTCCACTGTTCCATTTAAAGTAAAGGAAGAGGGAAGGAAAAGTATGACTATTTTATCCTGCGGTACCAGTAACACCATCGTGTGTGTGTGTGTGTGTGTGTGTATTGCGTCCTGTGGTACCAGTAACACCACAGCATGAGAACGAGGGACTCAGGAAAGGGGTGAAGGAACGGAAAGAGAGAAAGAAAGAGTGGTGCCGAAAAATAATGAAAGAACGCATGATATACAGTACAAAGAGGTTCTTGTCAGTTTCTTTCTACCAGTGTATTTTTCGGCTTGTGAAACGACCTCTAACTTCCTTCATACTGGACAGAGACACATAAAGATGGTATCCACGAGTTCATCTGACTCTGGGGAAGTAGATAAAGGGCCTCATTGCCAAAATTCAAAGGTATCCCTTTGACACTTATCCTCTTATAGCAACTTGTATAATATTGATTTGGGGCGACTAGTAAAGAGATTCCCATTGAGTTAATGCATAAAGCAGCTCATAGTGTTACAACCGGTTTACAACTGGTACAAACTTTACAACCATTAACATTGGGTTATCTACGATGCTAACATCAAACAAGAGCGTTGCATGTGGTTCTCAGGTCTATTAGGACAATAATAAAGGCTTATAAACACTTTATAGAGCATTCATAAAGTCTTCATAAACACTACATAAGCCTAGATGTTTCACAAATAATTTATAAGCAAAGTCATAAGATACTAAATGAGACTATATACAGTGAGGGAAAAAAGTATTTGATCCCCTTCTGATTTTGTACGTTTGTCCACTGACAAAGACATTATCAGTCTATAATTTTAATGGTAGGTTTATTTGAACAGTGAGAGACAGAATAACAACAAAAATATCCAGAAAAACGCATGTCAAAAATGTTATCAATTGATTTCCATTTTAATGAGGGAAATAAGTATTTGACCCCTCTGCAAAACATGACTTAGTACTTGGTGGCAAAACCCTTGTTGGCAATCACAGAGGTCAGACGTTTCTTGTAGTTGGCCACCAGGTTTGCACACATCTCACGAGGGATTTTCTTCCACTCCTCTTTGCAGATCTTCTCCAAGTCATTAAGGTTTTGAGGCTGACGTTTGGCAACTCGAACCTTCAGCTCCCTCCACAGATTTTCTATGGGATTAAGGTCTGGAGACTGGCTAGGCCACTCCAGGATCTTAATGTGCTTCTTCTTGAGCCACTCCTTTGTTGCCTTGGCCGTGTGTTTTGGGTCATTGTCATGCTGGAATACCCATCCACGACCCATTTTCAATGCCCTGGCTGAGGGAAGGAGGTTCTCACCCAAGATTTGACGGTACATGGTCCCGTCCATCGTCCCTTTGATGCGGTGAAGTTGTCCTGTCCCCTTAGCAGAAAAACACCCCCAAAGCATAATGTTTCCACCTCCATGTTTGACGGTGGGGATGGTGTTCTTGGGTTCATAGGCAGCATTCCTCCTCCTCCAAACACGGTGAGTTGAGTTGATGCCAAAGAGCTCCATGTTGGTCTCATCTGACCACAACACTTTCACCCAGTTCTCCTCTGAATCATTCAGATGTTCATTGGCAAACTTCAGACGGCCCTGTATATGTGCTTTCTTGAGCAGGGGAACCTTGCGGGTGCTGCAGGATTTCAGTCCTTCACGACGTAGTGTGTTACCAATTGTTTTCATGGTGACTATGGTCCCAGCTGCCTTGAGATCATTGACAAGATCCTCCCATGTAGTTCTGTGCTGATTCCTCACCGTTGTCATGATCATTGCAACTCCACAAGGTGAGATCTTGCATGGAGCCCCAGGCCGAGGGAGATTGACAGTTCTTTTGTGTTTCTTCCATTTGCGAATAATCGCACCAACTGTTGTCACCTTCTCACCAAGCTGCTTGGCGATGGTCTTGTAGCCCATTCCAGCCTTGTGTAGGTCTACAATCTTGTCCCTGACATCCTTGGAGAGCTCTTTGGTCTTGGCCATGGTGGAGAGTTTGGAATCTGATTGATTGATTGCTTCTGTGGACAGGTTTCTTTTATACAGGTAACAAACTGAGATTAGGAGCACTCCCTTTAAGAGTGTGCTCCTAATCTCAGCTCGTTACCTGTATAAAAGACACCTGGGAGCCAGAAATCTTTCGGATTGAGAGGAGGTCAAATACTTATTTCCCTCATTAAAATGCTAATCAATTTATAACATTTTTGACATGCGTTTTTCTGGATTTTTTTGTTGTTATTCTGTCTCTCACTGTTCAAATAAATCTACCATTAAAATTATAGACTGATCATTTCTTTGTCAGTTGGCAAACGTACAAAATCAGCAGGGGATCAAATACTATTTTTCCCTCACTGTACATAAGATATACATTAGATAGATGATATACATAAAACATCCTTACATCTGGAGCCAGAGTAGGGCAACAACAACAACAGTATCCCCAGGACTGGCCTTTCAACCTCTCGATTATACAGTGTTTTTAAAGGGGCAAGCCTACATACCTAGTAGAAACAGCTTAGGGGGTTCAGAGATGGAAAGATAGAGAGGGATGAGAGAGTTTGAGAGAAGGAGAGATAGGAGAGAGGTGGGGGGGGGAAGAGAAGGGAACATTCCATCTCTATCTCCAGTCCTGACCACAAGTTTTTAGAAGCAGCAGAAGGAGAAACAATAACAAATGACAACAGTATACCACCATCAGCCACTGAGACATGATGTACTTTCTGTATTCATAATAATAACACAAACACACACACATTGGTGACTCCTGTCTGCTGCCACTCCACATGTGTTTTGGGTTAGCCAGTTAGCTAGCAGGTATAGGCAGAGAATTGGCTTCTATCAGATGTAACCAGTGTCATTTAACCCCTAACCGGCAGGATTATAGTAGAATCACACACAGAGAGAGAGAGAGACAATCTTCTTTCTCAGGATACCACAGGAGGGTAAGAGGAGAAGGATTTTACAGTGTTATCAGTAAGGAAGGACACATGGTCAGTCAAATACCAAGTAGCTCATACTAAAACATGAGGCTCTACCCTTTCATCCTCCTCTATACCCTCTCCCTTCTCTTCCCTTTCTCTCTGGCTCAGAGAGGGGTGAATTTGGAAGACATGCACAACACACACATGCACAACACACACACACACACACACTAGTGTTGCACGGTATACTGAAACTTCTGTACTTTTTCGATACTAGAAAAATGAAAAACTATTCAGTACTAGAATATGTTACTTTCGGTATTCTGTCAAATGTGTCTCATTGATCAAGCCCGTCTAACAGCGCAGCGGACCCCTTATTATAGCGCACACCGTGCCTGCTCCACTTACTCACTTCTAGCCTTGCACTGGGAGCTGGGCTGCATCGTGTTATCCCCCCATCGTGTTAACACACTTGAATAATGCAACACGGCATGTAGAAATGTTGAAGCTGTTTATTACTGTTGGCAAAACAATGTCCATACAGGCCGGAACACTTTACAATGGAAGATGATACCAGTAGCTTCCAGCTTTGTATGCCAACTTTCCTTTCTAGCTGACAGCTAAAGCTAACATCAGTTCACTACCCTAGTATTTTGTTTGTGAAACCATAATGCAAAATATGCTGATTTCAAAGCTGATTGCCAACTAAAACGTTATTAATTAACTTATTCGGTCTCTCTCTCTCACATCTCTCCTAAAGATTATCTATTGTCTCAGTGAACTGACTGCCTAGTGAATGACATCATTACTGGTTAAAGAGACGGCACACAATTTATTAAAATAAGTTACTTCTATGCAAATGTTGTTGATTGGTACAATACAATAAGTCCCAAATGGAAGGGAAACAGATTGTTTGTCATCTGTAGCCCCATGAAATCAGCCAAAACAAGCTCAATAACTCAATGCATGCACACACTCCTATTGAATATGCATTCACCTGTATTGTGGATAGGCCTTTTTAATCTTTATTTAACCAGTTTATCAATAGATGTATTATTCAAATGATTACCATTATGTAGTTAAATTGGTAAAAACAAAGTCCAGTTGATTGTATGATTGTATAATTCATTAATGAATGCATACATTGCTGTCCCCAAAAAAATGGAGCTAAATAAAAATGCAAATGTAATGATATTGAACTCAAAAGATGCCCAACAATTGAACAGAGCAGTAGCTGAGTTTATCCGTCTGGATCAAGTGCCATTCTGTGACTTTGGCTAATACGCCTTCTTTTTTTGCCATGGTATCATTTTGGTATCGAGTATCGTGATGGTGTCTAGTATTGTGATACTAAACCTGATATCTGTATCAAAGTCAAAATTCTGGTATTGTGATAACACTAACACACAGGGCTCAGAGGGGTGAGTCTGGGAATGTGCTCTCTGGGGTTTGTGTCCTCTCTTCAAGCATCTTTATTCTAGAACACTTTGGCTGGAAAGGAAAGAAGCACAGCGAGATTACGGGGGTCTCTTTCTCTCTCTCTCTCTGTGTGTGATCTCCCCCCTCTCTCACACAGACAAACAGAGAGAGATACTTCATTGACTGAAAATCATGCAATCCTTTCAGTCTGTTCTTGACTGTCACTATTAAGAGCAAACTAAACCATGACTCAGATTGGTCTAAATGAATAGAGTGCACACACACAAACTGCAGTATATTACTGTGTTGGAGATGGAAACTTTTCTAAAAGCCACACGTTACAAACACATTACATCCCTTTCTGTTCCTCTGTGCCTTCATTTTTTATGCCTAACACATCATCATTATGCGCCAACAGGCAGGGGCACAGAAAGTTACAGATCACCATCTTTTCGTAGCACCCTCTCATACTCTGTGAGGGCTAACTGGCAGAGAGAGAGAGAGGGAGAGAGAGAGGTGCCTAGTGGGGTTTATATTTTTATATTTTCTGAATAGCCCGAGACATTTTTCCCAATGCAGTGTGTGTGTGTACACACACGTTTTTGAATGGGAATTAATTGTTGGTCCCCAAAAAGTCCTCACAAGTATAGTAAGACATAGATGTGTGTGTTTCCATATGAGCGTAGCAAGATTTTCCATTTGGGTCTTCAGTGAATTTAGATTTCATTCACAAAACTAAAATGTTTCAATATGAGAGAGAGAAAGAGAGCGAGAGAGAGAACAGATACAGAACCGCCAATCTACACACACACAAAAGGGGTGTGAATGTTTCAACATTTTAACGTTTAAATGAAATTGGGATCATTAACATTTACAAAAAATCCTTAACCCCTGGAATTCCTAACGGGACACCCCCAGGTGATGAGGATAGGCAACAACACATCCGCCACGCTGACCCTCAACAGGGGGGCCCCTCAGGGGTGCATGCTTAGTCTCCTCCTGTACTCACTGTTCACCCACAACTCCAACACCATTATTAAGTTTGCCGACAACACAACGGTGGTAGGCCTGATCACCGACGACAATGAGACAGCTTATAGGGAGGTCAGAGACCTGGCAGTGTGGTGCTAGGACAAAAACCTCTCCCTCAACGTCAGCAAGACAAACAAGCTAATCGTGGACTACAGGAAACGGAGTGCCGAGCGGGTCGAGAGCTTCGAGTTCCTCGGTGTCCACGTCACTAAGGATCTATCATGGTCCAAACACACCAACACAGTCGTGAAGAGGGCACAACAACGCCTCTACCCCCTCAGGAGGCTGAAAAGATTTGGCATTGGCCCTCAGATCCGCAAAAAGTTCTACACCTGGACCATTGATTGCATCTTGACTGGTTGCATCAATGCTTTGTATGGCAACCTCTTGGCATCCGACCACAAGGCGCTACAGAGGGTAGTGCGTACGGCCCAGTACATCACTGCGGCTGGGCTGCCTGCATTCCAGGACCTCTATACCAGGTGATGTGGCACCGGACATTTCTCCCATAGTAGAAAGGTTTAAGTATTCTATTGGTCAGCTTGTCGAGAAATAAATAGCCTAATCCAAACAGACTCTAGGACAGTTTTGTCCCAAATTCATACAAGCAATAGGCCAAGGCTACATACATAAAACATTTTTTTAAGCAATGAGTCGGATGCAACAGATCAGAACGTTTGCTTAAAATGTTGCTAAACTATTATTTTTTTATATTGTAAGTGCAGCAATGCGCAGAAGGCAGTAGGCTACGGGCAAATGTTTGTTTCATAATGCAATTAGCGAGAAAACCCTGCGGTTTCATGTGACAGATGAAAGTATCCGTTAGAAAGACGGGTGATCTAATATGCAACAACTAGCATGGGTTGCTAATATGACTAGGATTGTTCCTTTGGTTGGTGGACAATGAAAGATAGTTGATATAAAATCATTGTCTCCACGGATATGTCTGATTTTGGCTAAGCTACTTTGAAGCAGGTAAGACATGCCTCATAATGTGGTAAAACGTTCAGGTTTCAAACAATTAAGTATGTTTTCAAAATGCATACTGCCTCCAGCTCATTGCAAAGTGGTGTGTGACGCGCTGATGAAGCCTGCCTTCAAGTTGCCTATTGTATTTGTGGTTTGAGATGCTGTAGCAGCAGCTCTCGCGCTGTCTGACAGATTTTCTGCTCAAAGGCTCTGTACGAGTGTGATAAATAATATACAGTTGAAGTCGGAAGTTTACATACACCTTAGCCAAATATATTTAAACTCTGTTTTTCACAATTCATGACATTTAATCCTAGTAAAAATTCCCTGTTTTAGGTCAGTTAGGATCACCAATTTATTTTAAGAATGTGAAATGTCAGAATAATAGTAGAGAGAATGATTTATTTCAGCTTTTATTTCTTTCATCACATTCCCAGTGGGTCAGAAGTTTACATACACTCAATTAGTATTTGGTAGCATTGCCATTAAATTGTTTAACTTGGGTCAAACGTTTCGGGTAGCCCTCCACAAGCTTCCCATAATAAGTTGGGTGAGTTTTGGCCCATTCCTCCTGACAGAGCTGGTGTAACTGAGTCAGGTTTGTAGGCCTCCTTTTAAGGTTTTCCTACTTACAAAGCATGTAGAGGGCTGTAATTTTCATCATACTTCAACTGTGAGAGACGGAATCTAAAACAAAAATCCAGAAAATCACATTGTATGATTTTTAAGTAATTAATTTGCATTTTATTGCATGACATAAGTATTTGATCACCTACCAACCAGTAAGAATTACGGCTCTCACAGACCTATTAGTTTTTCTTTAAGAAGCCCTCCTGTTCTCCACTCATTACCTGTATTAACTGCACCAGTTTGAACTCGTTACCTGTATAAAAGACACCTGTCCACACACTCAATCAAACAGACTCCAACCTCTCCACAATGCCCAAGACCAGAGAGCTGTGTAAGGACATCAGGGATACTATTGTAGACATGCACAAGGCTGGGATGGGCTACAGGACAATAGGCAAGCAGCTTGGTGAGAAGGCAACAACTGTTGGCGCAATTATTAGAAAATGGAAGAAGTTCAAGATGACGGTCAATCACCCTCGGTCTGGGGCTCCATGCAAGTTCTCACCTCGTGGGGCATCAATGATCATGAGGAAGGTGAGGGATCAGCCCAGAACTACACGGCAGGACCTGGTCAATGACCTGAAGAGAGCTGGGACCACAGTCTTAAAGAAAACTATTAATAACACACTACGCCGTCATGGATTACCCGTCATGGATTACCTGTATTAATGGCACCTGTTTGAACTTGTTATCAGTATAAAAGACACCTGTCCACAACCTCAAACAGTCACACTCCAAACTCCACTATGGCCAAGACCAAAGAGCTGTCAAAGGACACCAGAAACAAAATTGTAGACCTGCACCAGGCTGGGAAGACTGAATCTGCAATAGGTAAGCAGCTTGGTTTGAAGAAATCAACTGTGGGAGCAATTATTAGGAAATGGAAGACATACAAGACCACTGATAATCTCCCTCGATCTGGGGCTCCACGCAAGATCTCACCCTGTGGGGTCAAAATGATCACAAGAACGGTGAGCAAAAATCCCAGAACCACACGGGGGACCTAGTGAATGACCTGCAGAGAGCTGGGACCAAAGTAACAAAGCCTACCATCAGTAACACACTACGCTGCCAGGGACTCAAATCCTGCAGTACCAGACGTGTCCCCTGCTTAAGCCAGTACATGTCCAGGCCCGTCTGAAGTTTGCTAGAGTGCATTTGGATGATCCAGAAGAGGATTGGGAGAATGTCAGATGAAACCAAAATAGAACTTTTTGGTAAAAACTCAACTCGTCGTGTTTGGAGGACAAAGAATGCTGAGTTGCATCCAAAGAACACCATACCTACTGTGAAGCATGGGGGTGGAAACATCATGCTTTGGGGCTGTTTTTCTGCAAAGGGACCAGGACGACTGATCCGTGTAAAGGAAAGAATGAATGGGGCCATGTATCATGAGATTTTGAGTGAAAACCTCCTTCCATCAGCAAGGGCATTGAAGATGAAACGTGGCTGGGTCTTTCAGCATGACAATGATCCCAAACACACCGCCCGGCAACGAAGGAGTGGCTTCGTAAGAAGCATTTCAAGGTCCTGGAGTGGCCTAGCCAGTCTCCAGATCTCAACCCCATAGAAAATCTTTGGCGGGAGTTGAAAGTCCGTATTGCCCAGCGACAGCCCCAAAACATCACTGCTCTAGAGGAGATCTGCATGGAGGAATGGGCCAAAATACCAGCAACAGTGTGTGAAAACCTTGTGAAGACTTACAGAAAATGTTTGACCTGTGTCATTGCCAACAAAGGGTATATAACAAAGTATTGAGAAACTTTTGTTATTGACCAAATACTTATTTTCCACCATAATTTGCAAATAAATTCATTAAAAATCCTACAATGTGATTTTCTGGATTTTCTTTCCTCATTTTCTCTGTCATAGTTGACGTGTACCTATGATGAAAATTACAGGCCTCTCTCATATTTTTTAGTGGGAGAACTTGCACAATTGGTGGCTGACTAAATACTTTTTTTCCCCACTGTACATACACACACATACTTACATACATACATTTATACATACATCCATAAACACACACATATCCTTTTTTAAAGTATATTTCCCTTCATTACTTTCCAAACCCACCACCCCTTCCCCAATTGGAGTAAACTAGTGAACAACAACGCTTAGGCCTCTACTTCCAGACCATACATACTATATACATTTTATGGACACAGTCAAATTCTACAATAATTATATTTTATTTGTTTTTACTCCTAAACTTCCTCCGATCATTTTCATGATGTCCATCTGATTTGCTTCTATATGCCATATTTTTCTAACTGTGCTCTTTCACAAAAGCTCTCAACCTATAACATATATACTTATTATGTACAAAGTATGCTTTACATTAGTTATCTTGTTGTTATTAGTTGTTGTTATTAGTCCCATCCTTCAGCTCCATTCAACACCTCCCATCTATCTCTTAACGATTTGCCATATATTTTTCAACTGTACTGTGATATTTTACAAACGTTTCGGGTAGCCTTCCACAAGCTTCCCACAATAAGTTGGGTGAATGTTGGCCCATTCCTCCTGACAGAGCTGGTGTAACTGAGTCAGATTTGTAGGCCTCCTTGCTCGCACACACTTTTTCAGTTCTGCCCACAGATTTTCTATTGGTTTGAAGTAGGGGTTTTTCCTGGCCACTCTAATACCTTGACTTTGTTGTCCTAAAGCCATTTTGCCACAACTTTGGAAGTATGCTTGGGGTCATTGTCCATTTGGAAAACCCATTTGCGACCAAGCTTTAACTTCCTGACTGATGTCTTGAGATGTTGCTTCAATATATCCACATAATTTTCCTTCCTAATGATGCCATCTATTTTGTGAAGTGCACCAGTCCCTCCTGCAGCAAAGCACCCCCACAGCATGATGCTACAACCCCCGTGCTTCACGGTTGGGATGGTGTTCTTCGGCTTGCAAGGCATCCCCTTTTTCCTCCAAACATAACGATGGTCATTACGGCCAAACAGTTCTATTTTTGTTTCATCAGACCAGAGGACAAAGTACGATCTTTGTCCCCATGTGCAGTTGCAAACCGTAGTCTGGCTTTTTTATGGCGGTTTTGGAGCAGTGGCTTCTTCCTTGCTGAGCGGCCTTTCAGGTTATGTTGATATAGGACTCGTTTCCCACGGGGGGCCAGTATGAAAAAATAAATGTAAAAAATAAGAGTGTCTGCTGAATGACAAAAATGTAAATGTAAATGTTTAACTGTGGATATAGATACATTTGTACCCATTTCCTCCAGCATCTTCACAAGGTCCTTTGCTGTTGTTCTAGGATTGATTTTCACTTTTCGCACCAAAGTACGTTAATCTCTAGGAGACAGAATGCGTCTCCTTCCTGAGCGGTATGACGGCTGCGTGGTCCCATGGTGTTTATACTTGCGTACTATTGTTTGTTCAGATGAACGTGGTACCTTCAGGCGTTTTGAAATTGCTCCCAATGATGAATCAGACTTGTGGAGGTCTACAATTAATTTTCTGAGGTCTTGGCTGATTTCTTTTGATTTTCCTATGATGTCAAGCAAAGAGGCACTGAGTTTGAAGGTAGGCCTTGAAATACATCCACAGGTACACCTCCAATTGACTCAAATGTTGTCAATTAGCCTATCAGAAGCTTCTTAGGCCATGAAATCATTTTCTGGAATTTTCCAAGCTGTTTAAAGGCACAGTCAACTTAGTGTATGTAAACTTCTGACCCACTGGAATTGTGATACAGTGAATTATAAGTGAAATAATCTGTCTGTAAACAATTGTTGGAAAAATGTATTGTGTCATGGACAAGATAGATGTCCTAACTGACTTGCCAAAAGTATA
This sequence comes from Coregonus clupeaformis, assembly GCF_020615455.1. Taxonomy (NCBI): domain Eukaryota; kingdom Metazoa; phylum Chordata; class Actinopteri; order Salmoniformes; family Salmonidae; genus Coregonus; species Coregonus clupeaformis. The sequence goes on along the minus strand of NC_059199.1, from coordinate 21,339,899 downwards.
GTTTGTTAACAAGAAATTTGTGGAGTGGTTGAAAAACGAGTTTTAATGACTCCAACCTAAGTGTATGTAAACTTCCGACTTCAACTGTACATAACAAATATACTTTACACACGCGGCAATTTAATTCCACTAAATTATTCAATTTAACCTATAGACCGATAAGCATGACCAGTCAAATGTATTTACATTGACTGGTATTTCCATCAATGATTAGGCTAAAAAGCATTTCGCAAGTGGATTTTTCTTCTCCTTCTCCTGGAAAATTGGCCGGCGGCAATTTTATTTATCGACCATAAAATTGGCCAAAAGCTGGCTATTACCGGCTATCGGGAAACCCTGCTACCCGAACTATCTGCATTGAACCTTTTTGCACTAACTTTTTGGACTCATCACAGACACTGCTGCTACTGTTTACCATCTGTCACTTAATCCTAGTTATACATACATATCTACCTGAATTACCTCGTACCCCTGCACATTCGACTCGGTACCCCTTGTATATAGCCAAATTATCATTACTCATTGTGTATCTATTATTACTTTTACTTTTCCACTATTTCTCTATTTTCTTTCTCTCTGTTGGGAAGGGCCCGTATGTAAGCATTTCACTGTTAGTCCACACCTGTTGTTTACGAAGCATGTGACAAACAAAATCTGATATGATTTGATGATTTGATTTTAAAATCACAGTGCAATTAAAATCACAGTGCAGTTATCACAAAACTACCACTAACGGGTCCCGATCATCATGAAGGAAAAATATATTAAACAAATACCTAACGCAACAATGCTGTAACATTAAGAGGACTGAGGAGATATGCATCTTTCAAATTATTTGCCAAGGATAATTGCCTTGCAAAAGTATTCATCCCCCTTGGCGTTTTTCCTATTTTGTTGCATTACAACCTGTAATTTAAAATTATTTTTATTTGGATTTCATGTAATGGACATCCACAAAATAGTCAAAATTGGTGAAGTGGAATGAAAAAAAAAGCCTCTCTGATTAATGCCTTCCTTGCCTGGTCCGTGAGTTTTGGTGGGTGGCCCTCTCTTGGCAAGACGTCTGCAGAAAGAATGGGGTGTCAGCTATGACATGGCACCTTGAATTTGAAAAATGATATGTTGGTTATTGAACTACATACAGTAAGTAAAGTGGATTTACACCTGGTAACGTATTTACGGGATTTATGGGTAACAATGTACCCCCAAAAAATCTATTTTAATTCCAGGTTGTAAGGCAACAAAATAGGAAAGATGCCAAGGGGGGTGAATACTTTCGCAAGCCACTGTATAAAGGATATCTTCATTAACAGTTGGAAAAATGGCAAAGTGAGACAGGGAAGCGACAGCAGCGAAGTCCTGTATGGCAATACTTTGAGAACATGAAAATGTGATGAAATGCAAACTTTGCGAGGTGGAATTGAGCTACAGTGGCAGTACAAGTGCAATGCTTAACCATCTGATAGGGAGGCACCGTGAGACCCAAAACATTGCTGGCAGCAGTGCAGGCCCCCAACAACAGGCATTAGACAGGCTCTTCACACAAAATAAGTGCAATAAGGGACGAGTGAGAAAATCACAGCGCTGACTACAGAAATGATTGCGGTTGATATGCAGCCATTATCAATGGTAGGGGATGTCGGCTTCAAAGCCCTGATGGAATATCTTGAACCAGACTACAATCATTGATGCCATGTCAAAAAAACGTGATGGCCCTGATGGTTAAAAAAAACTGTAAAATGTTCTCTCAGCCCCATGGCAAAATGTGTGGAATTGCAGGAAATTAGCTTTGAAACTGCAATTTTTCTCTCCGCCCCATGGAAAAATGTGTAGAATTGCAGAAAATGTGCTTTAAAATAGCAACATTTTCTCTCTGCGGCCTCTAAAACTGCGTCATTGTCCATGCCCACTAACCCCCACTCCCCCCTTTCCTAGGGGAAACACTGCAGCATAGAACCTAAAAACGGCATTGACTACCATCATTGCTGAGTGGGTGGGGACAGCAGTAAGGTGAGCACAGTCTGATAGCCATTACAGCGATAGATGGAACTGCATTGCCGCCTAGCAGTCATACGCAGGACCATATCTCTATTGTGAATTCACCTGTAATTCTGTGATTTTTCTCTTATAGTTTAAAGAGAAAGAAATGGCAGTTAATGGCACATTAAGAACATTTTTACATTTGTCACATCCCTAACTCTCACACACACACAACATCGTGTCAAATCTAAGCAGTAGAAACTCTTATCACACCCGACTGTGGTAGATAAAGGAGCAGAAACTATTGTCCCAAATGGCACCCTATTCCCTATATAGTGCACTACTGTTGGCCAGACTCGTATGGACCATGGTAAAAAGCAGTGCAATACATATGTAATAGGGAGCCATTTGGGATGCAGACCTTAAAGCTACTGCAGTCATGTGTAAACTACAATAGGAGACTGTCTGTGCACTGTTGAACATTTGGGCAATTCCACACTTTGACTCAGTTTTCACTTTTAAATGTTTGCCAAACAGAAAACTTTGATTTCATAGTTTAACAAACCATACAACTCTATGCATAAGGACTTCTTTTAACCATTTCCACTAAAAGATGTACAAAAACGAATAAGTGGAAGAACTGTGCCGATGCAAACTTTGGTAACGGAATTACGATAAAATGTGTCAGTTTTTGGAAAATGTTGTCGCATAAAAACTTGTGCGACAAAGATGTTTCAAAGATGTCTGCAGAAAGAATGGGGTGTCAGCTATGACATGGCACCTTGAATTTGAAAAATGATATGTTTGGTTATTGAAGTACATACAGTGAGTAAAGTCGATTTACACCTGGTAACGTATGTACGGGATTTATGGGTCCCTGATCTGTACTATACAGAAATGCATAATTATGGATATTAATATCATTATTTTAATGGTGATGTATCCTGAATAGGTACACAAAGGTAGAAATATGCAATATCCTTCTTTTCATATTTGGGTATTATTCTACACACTGGCTATTATTGTAATGAGCTCCGCCCCCAAACAAGATCACATTTGGTTGGTCCGGTCCAGACCAAATCTGAAACAATTATAGACGTCTATGTTTCATAACTTTGGACATCACAGTACAGCACAGTAGAGCACAATAGAGTACAGTACAGCACAGCAGAGTTCAGTATTGTACAGTAAAGTAGATATGTTCAGTACAATACAGTACATTATACTGTACTCTAGTGTGCTCTACTGTACAGTACCGTACTCTACTTTTCTTTACTGTACTGTAGTCTACTGTACTGTACAAACTTGTGAAACAGACGTCTATGATTGGTTCAGATTTGGTCTGGCCAGGGCGTACTGACAAAATTTCAAATACTTTCTACTTCCATGGACGTCCGGTGTCAGTAGGTGAGGATGCTTGTTACAGTAAATGGGAAGAGGGTAGGTGGTAGTAAGAGCCGGCAGAGGCATTAACTGGAGAGAGAGAGAGAGAGAGAGAGAGAGAGAGAGAGAGAGAGAGAGAGAGAGAGAGAGAGAGAGAGAGAGAGAGAGAGAGAGAGAGAGAGAGAGAGAGATTGTTCAGACGTTTCACAGTCTTGCTTTGACCACCAGACTACAGAAAGATTTGTTTTTTAAATTTATGAGCTGAACATAACAGTATGCCAGTGGAAGGGAGGACAGTAGCAGGTGACCCAACTGTGGTTTGTGACTACTATGATTTCCCATTGTAGCCAATTCAATTGCAGTAATTTTGATTTGGTTGCAGAATTATGGGTTTTAAATCACTTAATAATTCATAAACAAACTTGATATCAGTAAAAACACTAACTAATTGGTAGGTCTACCTTTACTTGTTACTTCTGTGAACTTTCATTATCCTCCCTCCCTCATGAGGGAGAGAAATTAGAAAACATCTTAAAGAAATGTGGGGTTTTGGTAACGGAATTACAAGGCAATGTTTGTTCAATTTAATAGAGAAGGCAAATGATTTCTCTAAATATAAGTGTTCATATTAGTTGGCAGGGGTCTTTACAACATGATTGTGTTTTGATATATTTATAATACCCTGTAAGACTTTTTCTGGTAGATGTTGACCAGAAATCAATGCCTTTGCTTATTTCTATTTTTTGGTCTGGAAAATGGCTGAAAAGCTTTGATTTGACAGCTAATTTGAAATGCTCCTATAAACTTCACATGTTGGTGCTTATTGGTCCTTTTAGATGGAGATGCCCAGTAGTGACCATTGCAAGCTATACTGTGCATTATTATTTCTATACAGTCACAAGAATGATCCAAGTTTCAAAGGAATGTGATGCAACGTTGATGAATTAAAGGCAAAGAAGTTGCAACAATGTATCCAGCCCATGGAGTTCTACAGACTGGACATGTTACTCTCACACACAGAGACAGTCAGAAACCACAGAAAGGTAGCCTAACAAATGCACATTGCATTGGCCTTGAGGGTGGTCAATCTAACAGTCAAAACAAAACAAAAACTCATCCCACGACAGAGCGCGTGGGTGAGTTCTGAAAACAAATCACGACTCACTTTAGTGATGATGAGCGGTTCTCCGTGCTCGAGACCTCCTTTCAGCGTGAACCCCCAAGGCGTGCCTCCGTTTAGCTGGACTAGGATATGGTTAAACGACACGAGTTGCTCAACCGTCTCCATTCTAGATCTCTTTTAACGTTGTTATACTCGCGGTAACCGACCGGGCGGACCGGGCGGAGTCACTTTTCTACCGGCGCCGTTTAAGAACTAAGTCTCCATCACTGCTAGTGATCTAGCCAATGGGTCCTACCATTCCATTGCAATAAAGGAACAAATCGAACAGAGACATTAGTGATACATAGAGAGAGGGGGAGGGCTCAAAAAAGTTAAGTCAGTAGTGTTCCACTCTCCGCGGGGTGGTGAAAACGGATGTTTCCGGTTTTCAGGGATACAGCAGTTTCGCCTGAAAAACAGTTGTGAGGACTCTTCTCATGCGTCTTTTTACGCCTGCTACGTTAGGTTAGAATTGTTCCAAAACCAAAACTTATCCGACGCAGTAGGAATAAGTTATTTCCCAGTCCCACTATTCGAAAACTAGTTTGACTGACATCTTTCACAGATAGTAACGGTAGAGTTTGAGCTGTGATTGTCCAATGAGAGCGCCCAGGAGGAGGGAAGAGTCCCGCATCAACCAAGTACACCTCGCTGCGGCACATGTAACGGGGCGGGGGCGGGGTCGGCTGTGGGCGGAGTCGGCCCGGGCTGGCCCGCCCACCACATGTTTCTTGCTCCAGCAGTGTATATAATTGTGCGTATAGACAGCATGGACAGTATATGAATAGAAAAGGTCTGTACAGCAGTAGTTATATAAGATGAACCTTAACTAGAATACAGTATATACATATGAAGTGGGTAAACCACTGTAGTGGTGTGTGGGTAAAATCACTGGGGAAGCCAAGTCAGAAGAAAATCCATATTACAACCTACTGTAAGTGTTGTGATAATTGCATTGTTTGCTCTATAACCTGTTAGTTCATATGCCTTGTGACCGTGATATATGCCTAAGGCCGAGACAATAAGAAGACACAGAATACATTCAGCCACACCTTTGTTTCATCACATAACCGGAGAGCAACCTCTCTCCGTTGAAGTCCACAAAGCATATAACAAACAGTTACATGACCTACAGCACGGTCAAGAAACGTAATGTTTCCGACCTTTTCGGACTACTAAACAACTATTGAGTTAGAACCACAGAGAGTTACTGCAAGTTGCAAAGTTAAACAGGAGCTGCCTCCACTATTCCAGCACCATTTCAAGTTCAACATTTCAACATCATCAAATCACCTATCCTTAGTCTAATACAGTGACAGCTAAAAGATACCAAAATTATTTAGTCCAATCAACGTAAGCTAAATATGATGTGTGTGTGTTTTTTTGTGCAAGTAGAAAAACATGTTGACTCACCCTACTTGTAGAGAAACGTCAATGCCATCCTCCTCTCTTTCATGTTGACGAAACGGTCTATGACTGTCATACAGTACACACTTTTATTTTTGTTGTCCTCGGCTACCTGGCTAAAATGCTTGCTCGCAAGCCAGTTAACATTAGCCTTCTATATCTAGCTACATATTGAACTTCCATCCTCTCAGTCCAGGGGCACAATGTATTTTATGGTTGGATCAGAATTGCTCTTATAATCATTGGTCAGTACGAAGAATTAAGTAAAACCACAAGTACAAATCCCTATCTCCATCCATGGCTAATTTAGGAAAGGGCCAATTTTAGCTAGCTAGTTAGCCACCGGAGGACAACAACACAACGCGATGCAACAATTCAAGTTGTTTCTGTCGATGACGTATTTTTCTGTGATAGGAGTGAAGCCAAATCCAAACTGGCTTCCCTTGACATGTTTTTGGTGCGCCAGGACCATTCACAGTTGAGCTCACTCAGTTTACCTCAACCCTGATTGGCTACTATTGTATAATTATTTTATCAAGGGAGACCAAATGCTCGCTGGCTTCCCTTGCATTCAATGCTACAAGCGGCAACAATGTCATACTCTTTATGACCAGACCGCATCAGATAGATGGCCTACACATACAGAGGGGTGTTGTTTCACTCACTCGGATGCTTTCTCCGGTGAGATACATTCAGCCTCTTGCGAATTGAAGGATAATTATCAAAACGCAGACAGACAAAAGATAAATAATGTACTCTTTTTTTCTTGGTACATTTTTTGGGGAGGCCTGGCTTCCATTGGCATCCATGAATAAACATCACTGGTGAAACAGTTTGTAAACATTATTAAAGTGACCAGTGTTCATTGGCTATGCACATAGGGCAGCAGTCTCTAAGATGCAGGGTAGAGTACCTCGTGGTAGCCAGAAAGTGACAGTGACTAAGTTCAGGGCAGGGTACTGGGCATAGGCCGGCTAGTGGTGACTATTTAAAGGTGAAATATGCAGTAATCGCTCCTCCATTTCCTGGTTGCTTTCTATTATGCTAATTCGTTTTCAGCAGGGCCGCAGAAATCGAAACGGCTAAAATTCGAATAGTTCGCCTAATTTCTGTTTATGTGACAAAAAAAGCAAGTGTAGTGAATCAATGTGCCATCTAAACCGCTGTGAAATATATTTTCAATAATCAAAAATATAGTATTTTCAACTGTTTGAAGCTGGCGTAGAAAACAGAGTAAAAGACACAAAAATGGAACTTAAGAACGGGAAGCATAGAAATAGCACACATAGAACAGATCTACCGCTTCTTAATAATAATAATAATAATAATAATAATAATATGCCATTTAGCAGACGCTTTTATCCAAAGCGACTTACAGTCATGCGTGCATACATTGTTTTTGTGTATCTTAGACTTGATTTCAATGAGAATGACAGATCTATAACTCACATTTCTATGTGAATTTGGTCTGGTCGCCCAAAAAGTTACATATTGCAGCTTTAGCCTCCTGAGGTTGAAGAGGCGCTGTTGCGCCTTCTTCACCACACTGTCTATGTGGATCGATCATTTCTTGTCGTCAGTCAATTGAACTTATCACAGAGGCTGCTCCAAGATGCCGCCGGCGGTGAAGAGGTATTCGGAGTGGACTTCTAGTCTGACGTGCACACCATCCACCGCTTCAGAGTATTTTACTCGCTAATGTTCAGTCCATGGACAATAAAGTAGACGAGCTCAGGGCGAGGATCTCCTTCCAGAGAGACATCAGTGACTGTAACATATTCTGTTTAACAGAATCATGCCTCTCTCCGTATATACGGTCCCCGTCCATACAGCCAGCTGGGTTCTCAATACATTGCGCAGACAGGAATAAAGAACTCTCCGGGAAGAAGAAAGGCGGAGGTGTATGTTTCATGATTAACTACTCATGGTCTGATTGTGATAACGTACAGGAACTGAAGTTTATTTGTTCACCCGACCTAGAATACCTCACAATCAATACATCCCAAGAGAATTCTCATCGCTTATATTCACAGCCGTGTACAGTGCATTCGGAAAGTATTCAGACCCCTTGACTTTTTTCACATTTTATTACGTTACATTTTATTATTCTAAAATTGATTTAAAAGTATTATTTTTTTTCTCACCAATCTACACAAAATAACCCATAATGACAATGCAAAAAATTTGTTTTTAGCAATTTTTGCAAATGTATAAAAAAAAAAAAACGGATATTACATTTACAGAAGTATTCGGACCCTCTACTCAGCACTTTGTTATAGCACCTTTGGCAGCGATTACAGCCTCGAGTCTTCTTGGGTATGACGCTACAAACTTGGCACACCTGTATTTGGGAGTTTCTTCATTCTTCTCTGCAGATCCTCTCAAGCTCTGTCAGGTTGGATGGGGAGCGTCGCTGCACAGCTATTTTCACAGTCTCTCCAGTGATGTTCGATCGGGTTCAAGTCTGGGCTCTGGCTGGGCCACTCAAGGACATTCAGAGACTTGTCCTAAAGCCACTCCTGCGTTGTCTTGGCTGTGTTCTTAGGGTTGTTGTCCTGTTGGAAGGTGAACCTTCGCCCCAGTCTGAGGTCCTGAGCACTTTGGAGCAGGTTTTCATCAAGGATCTCTATGTACTTTGCTCCATTCATCTTTCCCTTGATCCTGACTAGTCTCCCAGTCCCTGCCACTGAAAAACATTCCCACAGCATGATTCTGCCACCACCATGCTTCACTGTAGGGATGGTATTGGCCAGGTGATGAGTGGTGCCTGCATTCCTCCAGACGTGACGCTTGGCATTCAGGCCAAAGAGTTCAATCTTGGTTTCATCAGACCAGAGAAACTTGTTTCTCATGGTCTGAGAGTCCTTTAGGGGCCTTCTGGCATCTCCAAGCGGTCTGACAAGTGCCTTTTACTGAGGAGTGACTTCCGTCTGGCCACTCTACCATAAAGGCCTGATTGGTAGAGTGCTGCAGAGATGGTTGTCCCATCTCCACAGAGGAACTCTGGAGTTCTGTCAGAGTGACCATCGGGTTCTTGGTCACCTCCCTGATCAAGGCCCTTCTCCCCCAATTGCTCAGTTTGGCCGGGTGGCCAGCTCTAGGAAGAGTCTTGGTGGTTCCAAACTTCTTCCATTTAAGAATGATGGAGGCCACTGTGTTCTTGGGGAACTTCGATGCTGCAGACATTTTTGGTGCCCTTCCCCAGATCTGTGCCTCGACACAATCCTGTCTTGGAGCTCTATGGACAATTCCTTCGATGTCATGGCTTGGTTTTTGCTCTGACATTCACTGTGAACTGTGGGACCTTATATAGACAGGTGTGTGCCTTTCCAAATCATGTCCAATCAACTGAATTTACCACAGGTGGACTCCAATCAAGTTGTAGAAACATCAAGGATGACCAATGGAAACAGGATGCACCTGAGCTCAATTTTGAAACTCATAATTTACTTATGCAAATTAGGTATTTAGGTGTTTTATTTTTAATACATTTGCAAAAAATTCTAAAAACCAGTTTTTGCTTTGTCGTTATGGGGTATTGTGTTTTGATTGATGAGGAAAAACATTTATTTAATCAATTTTAGAATTAGGCTATAACGTAACAAAATGTAGAAAAAGTGAAGGAGTCTGAATACTTTCCGAATGCACTGTATATGCACTGTACAGCCTTACCTATGGATTGTGCACCCACGAAACGGGGTATCAGCCTACTCATTGACACCCACAGAAAACAATTCTCAGAGTTTACACAAATATTAGCGTCTTAGCTCTTATTGCAGTCATTTGACTGTGGAAAGTCCCCTTCCCAGTCAGTCTATTGTGCATATTGAACATTCATATTGCACTCTACAGCCCTACCTATGGATTGTGCACCCATGAAATGGGGTGTCATTCTACTCAGTGACACCAACAGAACACAACTATGTAGAGTTTACACGAATATTAGCGTCTTAGCTCTTACTGCAGGACTCTGACACCACTGTGAAATTAGCCACATTAGCTCTGAATGTTCAATACACAGTAGGTTAACCATAGTAGGTCAACACACAAATGTTTCTTAAAAAGACTAGAAGAGAAGTAGTCAATTTCTCCTCAACCCTCAACCATGAAAGACTATCATGCATGTTGTTGATGTTAGTTTTATGTGTGCAGTAAAGGGCAAGGCGTGCTGATTTGTTTTGAGCCAGCTGGAACTTTACTAGGTCTTTCTTTGGTTATTGTCCTGCTGAAAGGTGAATTCATCTCCCAGTGTCTGGTGGAAAGCAGACTGAACCAGGTTTTCCTCTAGGATTTGGTGAAATCCCTGAGCAGTTTCCTTCCTCTCCGGATGTTAGGAAGGTCACCTGTATCTTTTTAGTGACTTGATGTATTGATACACCATCCAAAGTGTAATTAATAACTTCACCATGTTTAAAGGGATATTCAATGTCTGCTTTTTTTACCCATCTACCAATAGGTGTCCTTCTTTGTGAAGCATTGGAAAACCACCCTGGTCGTTGTGGTTGAATCTGTGTTTGAAATTCACTGCTCAACTGAGGGACCTTACAGATAATTGTAAGTGTGGGGTACAGAGATGAGGCAGTCATTCAAAAATCGTGTTAAACACTATTAATGCACACAGAATGAGTTCATGCAACTTATTATGTGACTTGTTAGGCACATTTTTAGTCCTGAATTTATTTAGGCTTGCCATAACAAAGGGGTTGAATACTTATTGACTCAAGACAATTCAGCTTTTCATTTTTTTATTAATTAGTAAAAAATTCTAAAAACATTATTCCATTTTGACATTATGGAGTATTATGTGTAGGCCAGTGACAAAACGTCTAAATGAACCCAATTTAAATTCAGGTTGTAACACAACAAAGTGTGGAAAAAGTCAAGAGGTGTGAATACTTTCTGAATGGACTGTAAGAGCCAACATATATTTTGCAGCAGTGCTACCTGCCAGCAGCAATCGTTTCTGATTGATTGAGATTCAAGGAGCCAGGAGCACAACTTTCACTGGGGACGGGGGATGGGGGACGGGTCATGTCCCTACACATTCTGAAATTGCATTTTTGTCCCCCAAAAAGCGGAAACAGTGTGCTTTAGGACCACGCCTCTGAGCGGTCAGATAGGCTGTTTGGAGTGTTCAGCTGTCTGGATTTAGGACCACACTGACACCACAGAACCGGCGGATGTGTGAAGGCAAAGCTTCTGGAAAGCTGGCTGACCAGCACAGTACAGTTGAGCATTGTTCAGTGTGTATATGTTGCGGTCTTTCACCTAGATGTAAAAGCAAGCAGAGCCGAAACTAGCTACTATTTAGTTGACTAATGTAGCTGGCAAGGTAACCACTGTTTAATTTAACATAAAAATAACTAAACTAGTGTTTTTTGCAGTGCTGAGCGAGTGTTGTAACTGACATGTAACGTTAGCTAATGTTTCATCCCCTCTCGACTGAAGGGAATGAATAAGTTATGCTAGGTAGTAGCTACCACAGCCAGGTCAACTCTAGCCTCTAGTTATCTGTCAGATAGCGATATGAGGTGGCTATTATTACAGCTGTTGTTTGTAAGGACATGTTTCATAATCTTTGTTTCAGAACTAAATTAACCTGGCTAGCTTTCGCCAGTTGATGTGCCGTCATTTAGAAAGAGAGTTGGCCAAAAGTTGGCTAACATTAGCTATTCTTTTTGCTTCAATCACACTAGCTAGGCCTGAATCAAACGATGAAACCGTCGGCCAAACGATTGAATATTGATATTCTGATGTTTTTTCAGTGCAATGTGAGTTTAATTAGTCAGTACGGCAATGTATTGATATGTCAGTTTCCCTAGCTAATTCCCTACTTTTCACAATAACACAGTACTAAACAGCTCTAACGTTACAGGCTTCACTGTCATGGTGCACTGTAGTGGTCTGTGCAGGACCACTTTCTTCATCCTGTTCCCACCTGCAACCCCGCTGGCTTTCTGTCTGACTCCCACCCACTACCACAAGAACTGGTCCCAAACCCAACCAAAGTCCCGCAATGTTATCTTAGGCGTATGTGATACATCGCACTTGCCAGCCATGGACCCAGCTTTTTTGCGCCCTATAAGCAATATCAAATGTGCAAAAATAACTTAAGAAATAGGTTAAATTATCAGAGATTCCTGGGCAATGGGCTAGATGTAGTTTGAAGAGAGCAGAGTTGGAGAGACTTGCACTTTCTCTTGAGCTATTTTTATAGCCTACCTTGTAGGAGTGGGAAGATTTTCCGACAAATAAAATGAAAAAGTATTGTGCTGAATACAACAGGTGTAGACCTTATCGTTAAATGCTTACCTACGAGCCCTTAACCAACAATCCAGTTCAAGAAATAGAGTTAAGAAAATATGTACTACATAAACTAAAGTAAAAAATTAAATTAAATAAAAAGTAACACAATAAAATAACAATAACGAGTCAATGTGCGGGGGTACAGGTTAGTCGAGGTAATTTTTACATGTAGGTATGTGTAAAGTGACTAGGCATAGATAATAAACAGCGAGTAGCAGCAGTGTAAAAACAAAGGGGGGGGGGGGGTCAATGCAAATAGTCCAGGTGGCCATTTGATTAATTATTCAGCTGTCTTATGACTTGGGGGTAGAAGCTGTTAAGGAGCCATTTGGATCTAGACATGGCGCTCCGGTACCGCTTGCCGTGCAGTAGAAGAGAGAACAGTCTATGACAATTTTTTGGGCCTTCCTCTGACACCACCTAGTATAGAGGTCCTGGATGGCAGGAAGCTTGGCCCCAGTGATGTACTGGGCCGTACGCACTACCCTCTGTATCACCATTGTGGTCGGATGCCGAGCAGTTGCCATACCAGGCGGTGATGCAACCGGTCAGGATGCTCTCAATGGTGCAGCTGTATAACTTTTTGAGGATCTGGAGACCCATGCCAAATCTTTTCAGTCTCCTGAGGGGGAAGAGGTGTTGTTGTGCCCTCTTCACGACTGTCTTGGTGTGTTTAGACCATGATAGTTTGTTGGTGATGTGGACACCAAGGAACTTGAAACTCTCGACCTGCTCCAATACAGCCCTGTCAAAGTGAATGGGGGCGTGTTCGGCCCTCCTGTTCCTGTAGTCCACGATCATCTCCTTTGTCTTGCTCACGTTGAGGGAGAGGTTGTTATCCTGGCACCACACTGCCAGGTCTTTGACCTCCTCCATATAGGCTGTCTCATCGTTGTCGGTGATCACTGTTGTGTTGTCAGCAAACTTAATGATGGTGTTGGAGTCGTGCTTGGCCACGCAGTCATGGGTGAACAGGGAGTACAGGAGGGGACTAAGCACACAGCCCCGAGGGGCCCCCGTGTTGAGGTTCAGCGTGGCAGATGTGTTGTTGCCTACCCTTACCACCTGGGGACGGCCCGTCAGGAAGTCCAGGATCCAGTTGCAAAAGGAGGTGTTTAGTCCCAGGGTCCTTAGCTTAGTGATGAGCTTTGTGGGCACTATGGTGTTGAACACTGAGCTGTAGTCAATGAACAGCATTCTCACATAGGTGTTCCTTTTGTCCAGGTGGGAAAGGGCAGTGTGGAGTGCGGAGAAATATGGGTGATCAATATTTGGGTGATCAACATTTATAGGATATAGCCTACCTTTTAGGAGGACAAAAACCTTTACAGAGACAAATAAATGGGTAATCAACACAATTAGAATATATGTGAATCACAATATGTCTGTCCAGGTTTTCTACTCACCATAGTAGCCTAACCTATGTGCACTTTGTGCCCTTTTCTTTTCAATTACATTTTACATTTTAGTCATTTAGCAGACACTCTTATCCAGAGCGACTTACAGTTAGTGAATACATATTTTTTTTATACTGGCCCCCCCGTGGGAATCGAACCCACAACCCTGGCGTTGCAAACGCCATGCTCTATCAACTGAGCTACATCCCCTGCCAGCCATTCCCTCCCCTACCCTGGACGATGCTGGGCCAATTGTGCGCCGCCCCATGGGTCTCCCGGTCACGGCCGGCTGCGACAGAGCCTGGATTCGGACCAGGATCTCTAGTGGCACAGCTTAGCACTGCGATGCAGCGCCTTAGACCACTGCGCCAATGATGATTACATTTTTTTATTGTACTTTGACTCACGTTGGTTGAGCGTCCTCCACTTCTTTCCATTATCAATATTTATTTACAGACACTATAGTAAACTACAGTCTAATCATATTTAAGTTAATTTCATGTTCAAGTTAACTGCCACGTGATTCTCCGCTCATGTAGGGAGCCTACTCTATTTCAATGAGACCACACGTACTAGGCACACTTAAACCCTCACGCCCGACTAGGAGAAGCAGCGAATTCTGAGTGTGTGAAGAAGAAATATGTGCTTTTAATACAATAGGTAGGCTAATGCATACAAAGCAGAAATAGGACCGTTTCCAAATAATCTGTGGGACAACAAAAATATTTTCATCCCAAAGTCGTCTGTCTGACCGCCCGCTCCCACCAGCAGCTTGAAAAATGCAGACTGTGCTGCAATGACCTCTGTCAGGACCCGCGGGAACGCAGCCCCATGCTCAGACAGCCAGGGAAGACCAGTCTACATATTAACAATATCAGTGAATGATACAAAGTTCCATCTTGAATATATGGGTAGACCTACAAGACAGCAGTTTAAGCTACAGTCTGGGAATAATGGTAATTTAAATTATTGATTCTAGTCTTGGATAATATTTACACTTTAGTAATTTAGCAGACGCTATTATCCAGAGCGACTTAAACTAGTGAGTTCATACATTCATACTTTTTTCGTACTGGTCCCCCGTGGGAGTCAAACCCACAACCCTGCTCTACCAACTGAGCCACATGGGGCCATATAATACAGTGGCTTGCGACAGTATTCACCGCCCTTCGCATTTTTCCTATTTTGTTGCCTTACAACCTGGAATTAAATTGGATTTTGTATCATTTGATTTACACAACATGCCTACCACTTTGAAGATGCAAAATATTTTTCTGGTGAAACAAACAAGAAATAAGACAAAAAAACTGAAAACTTGAGCGTGCATAACTATTCAACCCCCAAAGTCAATACGTTGTAGAGCCATCTTTTGCAGCAATTACAGCAGCAAGTCTCTTGGGGTATGTTTCTATAAGCTTGGCACACTTAGCCAATGGGATTTTTGCCCATTCTTCAAGGCAAAACTGCTCCAGCACCTTCAAGTTGGATGGGTTCCGCTGGTGTACAGCAATCTTTAAGTCATACCACAGATTCTCAATTGGATTGCGGTCTGGGATTTGACTAGGACATTCCAAGACATTTAAATGTTTCCCCTTAAACCACCCGAGTGTTGCTTTAGCAGTATGCTTAGGGTCATTGTTCTGCTGGAAGGTGAACCTCCATCTCAGTCTCAAATCTCTGGAAGACTGAAAGAGGTTTTCCTCAATAATTTCCCTGTATTTAGCGCCATCCATCATTCCTTCAATTCTGACCAGTTTCCCAGTCCCTGCTGATGAAAAACATCCCCACAGCATGATGCTGACACCACCATGCTTCACTGTGGGGATGGTGTTCTCGGGGTGATGAGAGGTGTTGGATTTGCGCCAGACAGAGCGTTTTCCTTGATGGCCAAAAAGCTCAATTTTAGTCTCATCTGACCAGAGTACCTTCTTCCATATGTTTGGGGAGTCTCCAAACGTGTTTGCTTATTTTTTTCTTTAAGCAATGGCTGTTTTCTGGCCATTCTTCCATAAAGCCCAGCTCTGTGGAGTGTACGGCTTAAAGTGGTCCTATGGACAGATACTCTCTGCTGTGGAGCTTTGTAGCTCCTTCAGGGTTATCTTTGGTCTCTTTGTTGCCTCTCTGATTAATGCCCTCCTTGCCTGGTCGGTGAGTTTTGATGGGCGGCCCTCTCTTGGCAGGTTTGTTGTGGTGCCATCTTCTTTCAATTTTTTAATAATGGATTTAATGGTGCTCCGTGGGATGTTCAAAGTTTCTGATATTTTTTTATAACCCAACCCTGATCTATACTTCTCCACAACTTCGTCCCTGACCTGTTTGGAGAGCTCCTTGGACTTCATGGTGCCACTTGCTTGGTGGTGCCCCTTGCTTAGTGGTGTTGCAGACTCTGGGGCCTTTCAGAACAGGTGTATATATACTGAGATCATGTGACAGATCATGTGACACTTAGATTGCACACAGGTGTACTTTATTTAACTAATTATGTGACTTCTGAAGGTAATTGGTTGCACCAGATCATATTTATGGGCTTCATAGCAAAGTTGGTGAAAACATATGCACGCTCCACTTTTCCGTTATTGTTTTTTTAGAATTTTCTGAAACAAGTTTTTTTTTCAATCACTTCACGAATTTTGACTATTTTGTGTACGTCCATTACATGAAATTCAAATAAAAATCCATTTAAATGACAGGTTGTAATGCAACAAAATAGGAAAAACTCCAAGGGTGATGAATACTTTTGCAAGGCACTATATAATGTATAAATGTAAACCAACGTAATTCTTTGTCATGCCTCATTTTAGGAGGATCAGATGGTAATAGGGGTCTCAGCATGGTCAGGCAGCCAGAGAAGACCAATCTGTAATGGAGGTGAGGTACATTTTTTCAGATACAACATTTTCTCTGTGCAGTAAACACTGAACAAGCCAGATGCTATTTTTAGGCAGTCTGACAAACCTCCAAAGTTCATTTACATACTGTATCAAGGGTTGACAGAGGCTTTTCCCGATGACACAAAACATGTAAAACAGAAATGTGAGGAAGACCTGGTAGAAGCTATTGATGATGATGAATGGATACAGATATGTTTGAATTCCCAGTCATGTTCATATCATCTCAGACACAAATTACTGCAGTTCAAGACCATCCATAGAACATACTATCTACCAGTGAAACTGAATTTCATGCACTCAGAAATGTAATTCCTCTGCTGGAGGTGTAAAACACAAAAGGGGACATATTTGCATATGTTATGGTCTTCTGAAGGCTGGCTGAATTCTGGCAAAGAGTATGTTATTTTATCTCATCATGTCTACAGATTCGCCCTTCTCCCTGTTTTTGTTTGCTTGGAAATGTTGATACTGGAGACATATCTGAAGAAACTGTGTAACCAACCAAGCATGTACAGTGCATTCGGAAAGTATTTAGACCCCTTGACCTTTTCCACATTTTGTTACAGCCTTATTCTAAAATGGATTAAATAGTTTGTTTTCCCCTTACCAATCTACACACTATACCCTATAATGACAAAGCAAAAACTGGTTTTTACAAATTGTATCAAATGTATTAAAAATAAAAATTGAAATATCACATTTACATAAGTATTCAGACCCTTTACTCAGTACTTTGTTGAAGCACCTTTGGCAGTGATTACAGCCTCTAGTCTTCTTGGGTATGATGCTACAAGCTTGGCACACCTGTATTTGGGGAGTTTCTCCCATTCTTCTCTGCAGATCCTCTCAAGCTCTGTCAGGTTGGATGGGGAGCGTCGCTGCACAGCTATTTTCAGGTCTCTCCAGAGATGTTCGATCGGGTTCAAGTCCGGGCTCTGGCTGGCCACTCAATGACATTCAGAGACTTGTACTGGAGCCACTCCTTTATTGTCTTGGTGTGTGCTTAGGGTCGTTGTCCTGTTGGAAGGTGAACCTTCACCCCAGTCTGAGGTCCTGAGCGCTCTGGAGCAGGTTCTCTCTGTACTTTGTTCCGTTCAGCTTTGCCTCGATCTTGACTAGTCTCCCAGTCCCTGCGCTGAAAAACATCCCCACAGCATGATGCTGCCACAACCATGCTACAGCGTAAGGATGGTGCCAGGTTTCCTCTAGACGTGATGCTTGGCATTCAGGCCAAAGAGTTCAATCTTGGTTTCATCAGACCAGAGAATCTTGTTTCTCGGTCTGATATTCCTTTAGGTGCCTTTTGGCAAACTTCAAGCGGACTGACATGTGCCTTTTACTGAGGAGTGGCTTCCGTCTGGCCACGCTACCATTAAGGCCTGATTGGTGGAGTGCTCAAAGATGGTTGTCCTTCTGGAATGTTCTCCCATCTCCACAGAGGAACTCTGGAGCTCTTTCAGGGTGACCATTGTGTGCTTGGTCACGTCCCTGATCAAGGTCCTTCTCCCCCGATTGCTCAGTTTGGCCAGGTGGCCAGCTCTAGGAAGAGTCTTGGTGGTTCCAAACTTCTTTCATTTAAGAATGGAGGCCACCGTGTTCTTGGGGACCTTCAATGCTGCAAACATTTTTGATCAATGGAAAATGGATGCACCTGAGCTCAATTTTGAGTCTGATAGCAAAGGGTCTGAATACTAAATAAGGTATTTCTGTTTTTCATTTTTAATACATTTGCAAACATTTCTAAAAACCAGTTTTTCCTTAGTCATTATGGGGTGTTGTGTGTAGATTGATGAGGAAAATAATTATTTAATCCATTTTAGAATAAGGCTGTAACGTAACAAAATGTGGAAAACGTCAAGGGGTCTGAAGACTTTCTGAATATTTTACATTTTAGTCATTTAGCAGACGCTCTTATCCAGAGCGACTTACAGTTAGTGCATACATATTTTTTTTTCATACTGGCCCCTCGTGGGAATCAAACCCACAACCCTGGCGTTGCAAGCGCCATGATCTACCAACGGAGCTACACGGGGCTGTATAGTGGCTAAGAAATGCATTGCCATTAATTGGAAGGTTGGTTGTCCTCCGACAATGTCAAGTTATGTATCACTAGATTTGATTCATTACAATATTAAGGGTATACTGGGCAACTTTTATAAGGTCTGGATGCCTTATATGGAATATAGTTCGACTAAAGGAGTCGGTATTGAAAACTTGCCCACGTCAGCGGAGATACCTATTTAGGCAATCCCTAGGTGCTAGGCTGCTCAGTCCTGGCCCTGGGGGTCTGCCGTCCTGTGGGTTGTCACTCTGGCCTTATACACCCGAAACAAATAATGAATGTTTCACTAAGATCCTAAAGCTGAGTGGGGTGTGTTGAGTTGGGGCGCTGCACGGTGGTGGATCCTTAGGGACAGGACAGGGCGACTCAGCTATATTGTGTGCAAGTAAAAAGAGCTCTACAGTCCTATTAGTCCTATAAGATTAATTATGTGGGGGATTTTCTGTTTCTGTGTGTTAATGTATATTTGAGGTGTATGTGGGTTTTTTAGTTTTAGTTTTAGTTTCCAAACGTTTACCTTGCGAATAAAAAATAATTAAGGTGTGTTGGTAGAGAGTTGAGTTATTGACTACACTGGTGGGGGTCGGGCGTGCAGGCGGCTCGGGCTGGCTGGTCGGTCTGGCTGAAATTTGATATAGAGGATTTCTTAACAAAGACAATCAAAAGTCTTTGTATTTTTTAGAGAGTTGTTCTTTATTAGGCTATTGGTTAAAGGTGCAACACATTATGTATGTATGTATGTATGTATTATTGAATTACCTTTGATCTAGTTCAGTCTTATTAATCACTTAAACATATTTAATAATGATATCTTACCTAGCTTGATGACTGTGGGCATTTTTGCTTACTTTTTGTTCTAAATAGAGACGGCATATTGTATTGTGTAAAAATGCAGGAAATTAGCTTTAGATTTAGAAATTCTGGGGGAGGACCCCAAGACCCCCCACCAGGTTATGTCCCCACCACTTCTAAAACCAAAGTGGCGCCCCTGCAAGGAGCTATCATCGTTAAGCAACATAATAGATGCAAAGCATTGAATATTTACATTCATGCACTGTAAAATGAATTTTGTAACTTTGCTCCAGAAGCATTTACCTGCAGGGCACTCCCACATCATATGAAGGAATGTGCCTACCTGATTTAGGGGACACAGTGAACAGTTGGGTGTTGGGGCCAATTTCATCGTAAAACGTTTCCTTGGTGTATACAGTCTATGAACAAACTTAAAATGTATAAGTTGATGGTTTGGATTACAGGGGCCAAGGTCATATTTTTCCATATTCTGTTCCAGTTAAAGGGTTGTTCAGATTCAATTAGATCTATGGACCATACTTTTTAATGGCTAGCTCAGAATGAGATTTCCAAAAGTTATTTATATATTATAAGGATCAGTCCTTTTGGGAGCCCCGATTATTTATTTATCATTGGAAGTTCGGGAATTGAGTATCCCACGGGACTACATAGGCCAGCATAGCTGACCTAAATTGTAACTATAGAAAGAAGGAGTTGCCTGGTAATGTGTATGTATCTTTCAAATCTTGGTGTCACAAACGAGACTCCCGCTGTTCCTCCTGCTCACCACCAGAGGGAACCCTCTCCTGAGTATTAAACCCCTGAACTACATTTCCCACATACCTGGCTCTGATTACCGTTGCACCTGACTCCCATCAGTAGACTATTTAGGTGCTCTCAAACTCTCTCTCTTTGCGAAGTCTTGTTTACACTGGTGATCATTTCTGAGCGTTTTCGCCTGTGTCTGTCTGCCCGTGGATTTACTCTGGACTGTTTTTCCCTCCTTGATTCTTTGCTGCCTGCCCTGGACTATATTCTTTACTGGACTGATTTTTGTAAGCTTGCTGCCTGCCCTGACCTTATGCCTGTACCTGGATTACGAGTTGCCTTATCCCTACTGTTGTGTCTGCTGGCGATTGACCCTGTTTGTACGACCCAGATTGTAATAAAACTGCAAATGGATCCTCACTCTCCTGGAGCGTCATTACAGAAGACTTCGCCAACACACGATCCAGCAGCTCTGGTTCAGATGTCCACGGAGATCTCCACTCAAGCTCACCAACTCGCCATTCATCAACAGCAGCTAACCCATTTAACTACAGTAACAGAGGAACTCGTCAGGACGCTACAGAGGTTGCCGGTGTCGCTAACGAACCCAGCCCCTCCTCCACCGAACGCGAGTGTGGGCGCTTCTCCACCACCGTCACTCACAGTTAACCCACGTCTGGCTCTCCCTGATAAGTTCGACGGCAACCCAACTAAAAGTAAGGGATTTCTACTGCAATGTTCATTATTCATTGATCAACAACCAGCTATGTATGTCACCGATGCCAGCAAGATTTCCTTGGTATGCTCACCCTCGCTGACAAGGCGTTAGAGTGGGTGACGGCGGTTTGGAGAGAGGATGGCACTGCTTTTCCATCGTTTGGTACCTTTCTTCAACGCTTCCGGGGAAATATTTGAACACCCGGAGGGAGGTATGAGAGCTGATGACCGACTACTTGCGTTGAGCCAGGGCAGGAATACCGCAGCAGAATATGCTTTGACATTTCGCACTCTAGCAGCTCAAACCGACTGGGTGGAGAGCACACTTAAACTGCTCTTTCGCAAGGGACTCAGCTTGGAGTTGCAATCCGAACTGGCCTGCCGAGATGAAGGGAAATCGCTGAATCAATTCATCGAACTAACCATTCAGATTGACAATCTGATTCGTTCACGTCGTCCACTCAGAACGGTACCCACCAGCACACAATACCCGGTCACTCTGTCTCAAACTGAACCCATGCAGCTCGGATATACTCACCTGACTCCGGGAAGAACGAGAACGCCGCATACGTCAACATCTCTGCCTCTATTGTGGTCAACCGGGCCATCTGAGGGCGTTTTGCCCCACAAGACCACCTCCTCGTAATCCCTCTTCGGTGAGTCCTTGTGTTCAAGCACATCATTCCAGTTCTTGCATCAAAGTACCTATAGTATTATCTCTAGAGGGCAATCATATATCCACATCAGCTCTATTAGACTCAGGAGCAGCCGGGAACTTTATGTCTCACGAGTTTGCCCAACAACAACAACTCCCATTAATCTCTTGTAACTCTCAATTGGCAGTGGAGGCGCTAGATGGACGGCCTCTCGGCGATGGGAGGGTCCTGCACACCACCGTGGACCTTCAACTACAGACCGGTACCCTTCACACTGAGGTAATTCGTTTCTACGTCATCTCATCACCTCATAACCCGGTTATTCTTGGACTCCCCTGGCTACGTCAACATAATCCCCTCATCTCATGGAGGGAGGGTCGTATCATCAAATGGGACTCGTCATGTCACTCCAACTGCTTAACTGGCAGCCCTTCACTCTCCATTCAGACCGTCACGCTAAAGGACGAGCCGGCCCTTTTCCCCACTCTTCCCATTGAATACTCTGACCTCATCGAAGCTTTTAGCAAGACCAAGGCGATGGAACTCCCCCCACCGATCAAGCGACTGTTCCATCGAACTATTACCAGGCACAACACCACCTAAGGGCCGAATCTTCCCCCTATCACAACCCGAATCAGAAGCCATGAACAACTACATCGAGGAGGAACTTTCGAAGGGGTTCATTAGAACGTCGACATCACCTGCAGCCTCTGGCTTCTTCTTTGTTAAAAAAAAGACGGTGGCCTACGCCCTTGTATCGACTACCGGGGTCTCAACGACATCACCGTCAAGTTTCGATATCCTTTACCGCTGGTACCAGCTGCCCTAGAACAACTCCGCAAAGCCAAGTACTTCTCCAAACTGGACCTCCGCAGCGCCTACAATCTCATTCGCATCCGGGACGGTGATGAATGGAAGACAGCCTTCTCTACCAGCACTGGGCACTATGAGTATTTGGTGATGCCTTTCGGGCTGTCCAATAGTCCGTCCGTATTTCAGTCGTTTATCAATGACGTCTTTCGGGACATGCTTAATCGTTGGGTAATTGTTTACATCGATGACATTCTCGTCTATTCCAACACCTATGAGGAACACGTGCAACACGTGAGAACAGTATTACAACGACTCATTGATCACCAATTATACGCCAAAGCAGAGAAGTGCGAATTTCACCAGACTTCCACGTCTTTCTTGGGCTACATCATCAACCAGGAGGGAGTCGCCATGGACGAGAAGAAGGTCAAGGCCGTTCTAGACTGGCCACTGCCAGTAACCTTAAAGGAGTTACAACGCTTCTTGGGATTTGCGAACTTCTACCGACGCTTCATTAGGAATTTCAGCTCGGTAGCCTCTCCCTTAACCTCTATGACTAAGAGAAAGGCACCACACCTCACCTGGTCAACTACAGCACAGGAGGCTTTCGCAGAACTCAAGTCACGTTTCACATCTGCCCCCATCCTCCACCACCCTAATCCTGAAATCCCGTTTACAGTTGAGGTGGACGCTTCTAATACGGGCATTGGAGCCATCCTCTCACAGCGGCACGGATCCCCACTCAAGCTCTATCCGTGCGCCTATTACTCCCGCAAACTTAGTCCAGCCGAACAGAACTACGACGCCGGAAACCGAGAACTGTTGGCCATGAAAGCAGCTATGGAGGAGTGGCGTCATTGGCTGGAGGGGAGCTAAACACCCGTTTGTGATTCTAACTGACCACAAGAATCTGGAATACTTGCGATCTGCCAAGAGACTGAATCCCAGACAAGCGAGGTGGGCTCTCTTCTTTACACGATTTGACTTCACCGTTACCTATCGTCCCGGTTCAAAGAACACCAAAGCAGACGCATTATCACGCCAACACGACGGTGTAGTTCCCACTGAATCCAAGGAAACCCTGCTTCCTGAGTCATTAATCGTGGCCCCTATTCAGTGGGACATCATGACAGAGCTCACCCAGGCCAATTCACAAAAGACCCCTCCTCCCGAATGCCCCCTAACAAAACTTTTGTACCTCAGGATCTCTGTCAGAAAGTGCTACAGCAAGTTCACTCCGTACTCAGCTCCGGTCATCCTGGAATCGCTGCCACTGTTCACCTGCTTCAGAACAGCTTTTGGTGGCCAACCTTGCGGGCAGACACAATAAAATTCATTAACGAATGCACCACCTGTAACACAAGCAAACATCTCAGACAACTACCATCGGGCCTACTGCAACCACTGCCAGTTCCCCACCGACCATGGTCCCATCTTGCCATAGACTTTATTACCGATCTTCCCAAGTCCAATGGGAACACCACAATACTCACTGTCATAGATCGCTTCTCCAAGGCCTGCCGGTTGATTCCACTTCCCAAACTGCCCACAGCATTGGAAACAGCCGAACTCATGTGCAACCTTGTGTTTCGCTTCTATGGCCTGCCTGAGGACATCGTGTCGGACCGGGGGCCCCAATTCACATCCAGAGTATGGTCAGCATTCTTCCAACAACTCAACATCAACATTAGCCTCACTTCAGGATATCACCCACAATCTAATGGTCAGACAGAACGCCTCAATCAGGAGATCACCCGGTTTCTCAGAGCCTACTGTCATCAGAACCAAGCAGACTGGAGTCGATTCCTCATGTGGGCGGAGTATGCACAGAACTCACTCCAGAAACCCTCCACCGGTCTAACTCCATTCCAATGTGTAATGGGCTTCCAACCTCCCCTATTTCCATGGTCAGGGGAACCCACCGAGGTACCCTCTGTCAACGACTGGCTCCAGAGAAGCGAGGACATCTGGAGTCAGGCTCACACCCACTTGCTACGTGCTGTCAGGAGACAGAAGTTGCAGGCCAATCGTCACCGTCGCCCCCAATCCCGAATATACTCCAGGTCAATGGGTCTGGCTATCCACTCGAGACCTACGCCTCAGACTTCCTTGCAAGAAACTCAGTCCCAGGTATGTAGGTCCCTTCCAAATTGTTAAACAGATTACACCAGTTTCCTTCCGTTTGGCATTACCCTCTAATTATCGTATCTCTCCCACTTTTCATGTATCACTTCTCAAACCCGCTGGTGGTCCGAGAGCGGAGGAGGAGGAGCAGACCAGTGATCAGGGCCCCCCACCCATCTTGGTGGACGGCGAGGAGGCATATCAGGTTCGAGATCTACTCGATTCCAGACGCCGGGGCAGGCTCCTCCAATATCTGGTGGATTGGGAGTGGTACGGACCGGAAGAGCGATCCTGGGTTAATACAGAGGACATACTCGACCCCGCACTCATGACTGAGTTCCATAGGACGCACCCGGAGAAACCGGCCCTCCGACCTCGAGGAAGACCCCGGCGTCGTTCGCCTCTTCGCGTCAGGAGCCGCTCGCAGGGAGGGGGCTCTGTCACAAACGAGACTCCCGCTGTTCCTCCTGCTCACCACCAGAGGGAACCCTCTCCTGAGTATTAAACCCCTGAACTACATTTCCCACATACCTGGCTCTGATTACCGTTGCACCTGACTCCCATCAGTAGACTATTTAGGTGCTCTCAAACTCTCTCTCTTTGCGAAGTCTTGTTTACCCTGGTGATCATTTCTGAGCGTTTTCGCCTGTGTCTGTCTGCCCGTGGATTTACTCTGGACTGTTTTTCCCTCCTTGATTCTTTGCTGCCTGCCCTGGACTATATTCTTTACTGGACTGATTTTTGTAAGCTTGCTGCCTGCCCTGACCTTATGCCTGTACCTGGATTACGAGTTGCCTTATCCCTACTGTTGTGTCTGCTGGCGATTGACCCTGTTTGTACGACCCAGATTGTAATAAAACTGCAAATGGATCCTCACTCTCCTGGAGCGTCATTACACTTGGAATGTTCTCAAACCATTACTGTCCATGATATCGGTAAGGGTACGGATTCCACATTTGGACCATTGGGGGGAATAACGCAAGGCATTATTGGGAAATATTTGAGTATGTGCATGCCATTTTGATTCCCAGCTACATTGTTTCCACATATAAATTGTGTGAGCAATAATAGGACCAAAGCGTAGTTTACATTGTTTAAAATTGTTTAACATTTTAGTCATTTAGCAGACGCTCTTATCCAGAGCGACTTACAGTTAGTGAGTGCATAAAGGAAATGAGTACATTTTTTTCATACTGATCCCCCGTGGGAAACGAACCCGCAACCCTGGCTTTGCAAACACCATGCTCTACCAACTGAGCTACACAGGACTATATCAGTGAAGACCACCTCTTCCAGGCCAATAGGAGACACCATATTTCTCTTTATACTCAGCCAGGGGGCAGAATAATCATGTCTAAACAAATTTAGGATGGGGCGAAATGCTAGTGCCTGGAAATACAATTTAAAGTTTGGTATGGATAGTCCTCCTACGTCTTTCCCTCTTTGTAAGTTTGTTAATTTTATCTGTGATTGTTTACCTTGGTATATACATTTTGAAACTACACTATGAATTTTATCCCAATAGCCAGAAGTGGGAGCAATGGGAAGCATTGTACAACAGAAATTCAGCCATGGCAATATATTCATTTTGACAATAGATATTCTGCTGGTTAAAGCAACTGGGATATTATTCCATCTACTGAGGTCAGAATTAATTGATTTGAGCATTCTGTTAACATTTCTGGCAACAGTTTTATCTAAGGAAGGAAATATACAGTGCATCCACTGCTCCAGAGTCCAATGGCGGCGAGCTTGGCATTGCGCATGGTGATCTTAGGCTTGTATGTGGCTGCTAGGCCATGGAAACCCATTTAATGAAGCTCCCGACGAACAGTTCGTGCTTACGTAGCTCTCAGAGGCAGTTTGGAACTCCGTAGTGAGTGTTGCAAGTGAGGGCAGAAATTTGATGAACTGACTTGTTGAAAAGGTGGCATGCTATGAAGGTGCCACAATGTCACTGAGCTCTTCAGTAAGGCCGTTCTACTGTAAATGTTTGTCTATGGAGATTGCATGGCTGTGTGCTCGATTTTATACACCTGTCAGCAACGGGTGTGGCTGAAATAGCCGAATCCACTAATTGGACGTGTTGACCACATAATCTTTCATATACACTATATATACAAAAGTATCGAAACATTAACACTGATTAATATTTGTTCGTATTTGAGTGACATTTGCATTAAATGTGGGTTTCAAAACATGCTCCAAGGTCAAATAAATGCCCCCAATGCGAATCACTTTATATGGAATAAATATTGGCTTAGAGCAAGATCTATTCTGGGTGCAGTAGAAAAAGTAATGCAGGGAACACTCAGTAGGGTCTGTAAAATGTATATATAGTATGGTGTCATTTCATGGGGCTCTGAATAATACGGAGTGTTGCTGGCCTTTTACTCCACCCATTTCCACTGGCAGCCACATCACATCACATGTGCCACATCACATCACATCACTACAGAAAACCGCTAACCATAACAACAGTGCAGGGTAAGCTCACTGAATTAAGGACAACTACACTCAAAAATCTAAGTTTCTTCTATTTTTTTTACCAGACCTCAAAAGTCATCCCCTGATTTGAACACAGAAAAATAA
Organism: Coregonus clupeaformis; assembly: GCF_020615455.1. Taxonomy (NCBI): domain Eukaryota; kingdom Metazoa; phylum Chordata; class Actinopteri; order Salmoniformes; family Salmonidae; genus Coregonus; species Coregonus clupeaformis. Next base: position 21,312,849 of record NC_059199.1, on the reverse strand, counting down.
CAAAATGAGATTTTCTATTAAAAAAAGTTTTTTAAAAACTGGGGGAAACCAGAAAAATGGGGGAAATTCGAAAGCTGGAAAAACAAAACCAAGAAAACAGAATTTGGGAAAAAACGGAAGAAAAATTGGTGACTGCACTTTAGAGTCTGTGTCATCCTGCAGCACAGCATTTTGGGGGAAGTTGAGGTAAGGTCAAATATTGACTATGCACCCAAGAGTGAAAGAGGTTGGGCCATCCTAGAAAAGTTTTAGTGAAATATAATATATACAATTTTGCAGACACTTTTATCCAAAGTGACTTACAGTCATGTGTGAATAAATTTTTACGTATGGTGGTCCCAGGAATCGAATCCAATATCCTGGTGTTCATTTACTCTACCAAGATGCATGATAGGGTTATAAATGCTTTAATGTGATTTATAAGGCCTTTATTAAGCATTGTTTGTGCCACCCTTTATAAAGCACAGGTTTATGTCACATTTGACATTAGTGGTTATGTCACAGAGTTATGCCACATTTATGAACCTTTATAAAGCATGACATACGTTATAGATGTGTAACACATTTATGTAGTGTTTATGAAGGCTTTATGAAGCCTTTATAAGCTGCACGTCATTTAAAGCGGGACCCTTTATTTTAAGGGTCCGTAATAAACCATTTATAAGGCATTTATAAATTGTGTGTTCACCTAGGGCTGTTGCGGTGACCATATTACCTCCACACTGGCAGTCATTAGTCATGACCGCAGAACAATTCCATGTGACCGCTGAGTCACGGTAATCTCCTCTGATGCACTCTGGACATGTGTTGGTAGTGCCTTGATAAGTTCCTTTCCTGAGGATGGCTCACTCCTCACAGTTCTGGGTGACTTTAACCTCCCTACGTCTACCTTTGACGCATTTCTCTCTGCCTCCTTCTTTCCACTCCTCTCCTCTTTTGACCTCACCCTCTCACCGTCCCCCCCTACTCACAAGGCAGGCAATACGCTTGACCTCATCTTTACTAGATGTTGTTGTTCTACTAATCTCACTGCAACTCCCTTCCATGGCTCCGACCACTACTTTGTATCCTTTCTCTTTCGCTCTCCTCCAACACTACTCACTCTGCCCCTACTCAGATGGTAATGCGCCGTCGCAACCTTCGCTCTCTCTCTCCCGCTACTCTCTCCTCTTCCATCCTATCATCTCTTCCCTCTGCTCAATCCTTCTCCCTCCAATCTCCTGATTCTGCCTCCTCAAACCTCCTCTCCTCCCTTTCTGCATCCTTTGACTCTCTATGTCCCCTATCCTCCCGGCCGGCTCGGTCCTCCCCTCCTGCTCCGTGGCTTGACGACTCATTGCGAGCTCACAGAACAGGGCTCCGGGCAGCCGAGCGGAAATGGAGGAAAACTAGACTCCCTGCGGACCTGGCATCTTTTCACTCCCTCCTCTCTACATTTTCTTCCTCTGTTTCTGCTGCTAAAGCCACTTTCTACCACTCTAAATTCCAAGCATCTGCCTCTAACCCTAGGAAGCTCTTTGCCACCTTCTCCTCCCTGCTGAATCCTCCCCCCCCACCCCCTCCCTCTCTGTGGATGACTTCGTCAACCATTTTGAAAAGAAGGTTGACGACATCCGATCCTCGTTTGTTAAGTCAAATGACACTGCTGGTCCTGCTCACACTGCCCTACCCTATGCTTTGACTTCTTTCTCCCCACTCTCTCCAAATGAAATCTTGAGACTTGTGACGGCCGGCCACCCAACAACCTGCCCGCTTGACCCTATCCCCTCCTCTCTTCTCCAGACCATTTCCGGAGACCTTGTCCCTTACCTCACCTCGCTCATTAACTCATCCTTGACCGCTGGCTATGTCCCTTCCGTCTTCAAGAGAGCGAGAGTTATATTATCAGGTAGAACAGAAAACCAGTAGGCTCTTGACCTCGTAGGGTAAGAGCTGAATACCCCAGGTCTAGCCTGACATTTACATTTAAGTCATTTAGCAGACGCGCTTATCCAGAGCGACTTACAAATTGGTGCATTCAACTTAGGATAGCCAGTGGAACAACTACCCTTTTTTTATTTTTATTTTTATGGGGGGGGGGGGGTGTAGAAGGATTACTGTTATACTCCAAAAAATTAAACAAATTCTAGTAATGGCCTTGTAGTGTGGACTGTGCTATTATGCATACTGGATGGACTGGTTACCTTATGCTAAGCTCCAAACTTTCTCTAGGCGATGCTGTTGGTTCATTGATTGTTCAGGGTGTCTTAGAGAGTTAGCCTACAATTATAATGCATTTGTATTTGATTTTGAATAGCCTAGTAATAGGGCCTTATATATATATATATATATATATATATATATATATATATATATATATATATATAATTAATAGGCTGACATTACCTTGAACTACAGAATATCTCACCACTGTGCGTTTCCATCTCCTTTGCTCTCTCTCCTTCATTCCTTTCTTGAGCACGCAGACATAGAGACAGTTTAATGAAATATGTTTAGTTGGGAAAACATGTTACTATCGATGTTCCCGAACAGATTTCATTTGGTTTCCCAAATTGAGCACTGAGTAGCTGCAGGAACAGGGTTGGAGACAGTGGTGTGTATTAATGGTTTCAAAGGAAGCCTGGCTTCCCCAAAAAATTTACCAGGAAAAAAACATAAAATAATTTATATATTTTGTCTCTGTGTTTCATAAAAGAACAGTGAAGGCATGTGACCCACCACCTAGATTCGGTATTATGTAGCAACATTTTAAATTGTGTTTTTTTACATTGGATAAAAGTAGATTATCAGAGCCAGTAAATGGTACATCATACACTGCAGTTGAGGAACAATGGGAAAGTAATTCTGCTTTGAAAGTTGATAACTTTTGAGAAAATGGCCGTGAATGTTTAGGTACACTTACTGGAGAGCTCTTCTTTGTCTACACCCATTCAGAATCGTTCACACCCTCTTAAACCTTAGCCCCTACCATCTCTTTAAGGATTCACATGTGAGGTAATGTGCTAAACAGATTGAATACGGTAGTGTAGTTAACAACCAAAGATTAAGACTAAAAGTGGTGAAAGTAGTTGCAAAAATACACTTTATCTAGTCCTTGGCCTATATCCTAATCTGACTTTGATGCAGATCATGTTGTTCTTCACATTACCGTCTCTGGTAAACACACACTATATCAAATAAAATTGAAGTTTATTTGTCACATGAACAGAATACAGAAGGTGTAAACGGTACAGTGAAATGGTTATTTGGATAGTGGAGTCTTTTGTTTAGACAAGTAGCTAGAACCATAATCCAAACTCATACTATCATGCACCATGCATGAATCTGCAGGTAGCTAAAGCTAACCAACTAGGTTCAATGTTAGCTAGCTAGATAACATTAGGCTATAACTAGCAATGCAAATAGATTTCTGAGATACTAATAATATTACAACATAGATCATATATGTAATGTTAACTAGCGAGCCAGCCAGCTAACGTTAGCTAGCTAGCTAACAGTACGCTTTAACTTGCAATGAAAACTACTTTTTGACCAAATTTGAAATGTATAACATTTGAAAATGTAGCTAGACTCTTACCCGTATACATGGATGAACGCTTCTCCCTCTCTGTCATGGATGCCATTGTTGCCCTTAGTTTGAAGATGTAATCCGGAGACAGGTGTTTTATACAACAGCCTTCTGTGTTCTCTTTTCGACTCTCTCCGCATTTGGCAATCATCTCTCCGCTTCCACCGGGCATTCCTCTGATTTCAAAACTCGGTCAACTTCTTCTGTGACAACAACACTGTTGATCGCCGTTTCTTCCCCCTCACTGTCATCAGAAGACTCTACAATGTTTAGTTCAATGAAAATGCTTTTACCTAAATCTGGGATTTCCTCATCGTCTGATTCATTTTCAGAGTCAGAGAGAGTCAGCATGGCATGATCGTCCTCCAGAAATTAGTCCATCACAACTTTTCCCCACTGATCTTTGTCAATGCAACACTTTTTCAGTTCTTCATGATACTGTATCTTTAAAAAAAATCAGCATTAGAAAGTAGTTTCTTAAAGTTCTCTGTTTGGCTCAGTTGGTAGAGCATGGCGCTTGCAATGCCAGAGTTGTGGGTTCAATTCCCACGGGGGACCAGTACAGTGAAAAAAAAAGTGTGAAATGTATGCACTCACTACTGTAAGTCGCTCTGGATAATAAGAGTGTCTGCTAAATGACTTAAATGTAAACTATCTGAGAACATTCCAAATATCAAACCAGTTGGAGAATGTTCCTAGAACATTATTGAAGTTAAATGTAACTATGTTTGAACTTTTAGGAAATGTTCTGTTAAAGTAATGAAATACCAAGAAAATAATGTTTTTTTTGTCAAGTTCCTTAAATGTGCTGTGAGTGTTCCAAAGCCAAGCAACTATACTGCACCATTCCCAAAAAGTTGTGAAAAGGTTGTATGCAAAATAACCATAGGACAACCACGCTCTTACCAAGCTCTAAGAAACATAGGGTTTTCAGAACGTTATTTGCTAGTTGGGTTGTGCCTAATAAAACTGAGTAAAAAAAGAAAACGGCTTCAGGGCCATGGACAGCTATGCGAGCCATCACGGAGAAAAGTGCTCACCTCGATCTAGCACCGGCGGGGCCGCGCCCTGTGTTGCTTGCTAATAGGTAGCCTCTTTTAGAATCAGGAGTGAAATACTTACACACTTGTAGCTAACATGTAGGCTCAACATTCCTAAACAGTCCCATTACAAGTCAGAATGTTGAACAAACTTCATTTGAACTTACTTAACCTGTTGTCTGCCGATTTTGTCCCTATGTAATCTGATACAAAATATACACAAGGAAGTGTTATAAACCCAACTTTTAGTATGCTGGTCTGTATATCGGTTAGTTTTTCTGGTTTTTATTTTAATACTGTTGCAATTCCCAAGTGACAAACACTTGCACAATACGGCCGAGCTTAACCTAACCATAGACCTAACAGCAAATACTTCCAGTTGATTGCGAGGAAACGTGCTTCGGTCAACTACGTTCGGTTACATTAGGCTATTGTTGACATATTGTGCATCACGTGCAATGCGTCAAGTGATTGAAAATACAAGCGACAGAACCTACCGGCGCCGCAAGAAGTCAGGTAAACAACACTTTCCTGTGGATACTATATCTCCACCTCCTACTGCCAAAAGGACCAACAGCATGTACAACCGGTAAAGTAAGTGTAAATATTATTTTATTCAACATTCTGGCTTGTAGAGACTATTGCATATTTTTTTAAGGGCGACTTCGGTCAGACTGAAAATCCATGGACTAACCATGGTAACAGTCTGATGTTTAGGCAAGCTAGTGGGCTATTAAGCCTATGTGTTTGACATGGGCCGGAGCAGGTCTGAGAGCAGAGGGTGAGAGAGTGCCATGTTCTTTATTTTATATTGTTCCCATTCCCTTTTTGTCAAGTTTAGAATAGTAAATTAATAGAAAATAGAAGTGGGAGACTATTGCGAGCACTGTTCCAGATCACTTGATATCCACCACAAGGGGGAGAGAAGAGGAGAGGGAGAGAGAGAGAAATGGGGAGAGGGACAGAGAGGAGGGAGAGAGCGAGACCCGACTCAACTCAAACTAAGCTGTCTATCTTACAGCAGAGCATGTGTCCGAATCCAAACCCCCAAAACTTGAGCGCACCGCTCAAGCACACAGCTTACAAAACAGAGCTGAGAGCTCTCCATGCAGAAATCGGGCCGGTACCACCCAACTAGAACCTCCCACCAATGCAGACAAACATTCTAAATAATTGTTCAATAAACCATAACACAACAAAACAACTGTGTTCAAGAAAAGAAAAAGCACAGTTGACAAATTGCATGCTAGCAGATACCCATAGACTTCCAGTCTTTGCGGTAATGCTAGTTAGTATTGGCTTGCGAAACTACCTCTAACTTGCTTCACACTGAACACAGATACATAAAAAGGGTGTCCACTAGTTCACCTGACTCTGGTGAGGTTGATAAAGGGCCTTATTGCCAGAATATTGAAGCATCCCTTTAAGAAACAACGTTCTTCTGTGGGAATTTCAGTACTTCAGCATAACATTTTCAGCAGGTTTCCTCATGGTTCTATTTAAAGTCACATTCTCTGAACATAATTTTTTTTGTGAAAAAAATGAAAACAATAGTAACGTTCAAAGAACGTTCTAAGAATGTTATTTAAAAACATCTACATTCCGTTCTCAGCGTCGACAAAAATCTCTCTATCCTCTATCTTGTTAGGTGTGTTCAGGTGTGTTGGCCGTGCACAGTAATTGGCCACACCTGCTAGTGCTTGTTTCCTTCAAAATGGTGTGTGTTTGAATACACTAAAATAAACAGCTTTGTATGAGTAAAAAAAAAAGGATGCTAGCTAGCTATCGTAGTTCTGAGTCTGTCTGACTAGTCTGAGGCCAGACGAGATGAAGGAAGGCAAACTGGCGATGGCTCGAGTTTGAAGTGGAGGGAGTACAGGGCTGAGCATGTCTCTCGAGGAGGCTAAAAATAGATTTTGGTTTAGAAAAGTTGAATATTTTCAGAAAGAGTGGGGTAATTGGATAAGGGAGGAGGATTGGAAGGAAAGAGAGAGTAGGTTGAAAAGACTGAGGGAGGCAGAGGATGGGATCTGTTGAAGCTAGCAATAACAAGGGAAGATTGGTGTCAAGTTCAAACAGAGTGAGCCGGACGCCATTTTGAGTTCTGGAAGTGAAATGGAAGGGGTAGAATGTGTTGTGAGGAGCTTGGAGCCCGAGCCTTGCATTGATGGACATGGTTATGATAAAGATAAGTTTGGTCCAGTGGGAGTGAGATTTTTGAAGAGGGTGGAAACAGGCCTTTTGGCTGATCCATGGTTGGTTTCAGGTTGGGTGGAAAAGGTGGTGGATGCTGTTGAGTCGTGATGGTAACCCGAAGTGGACTTGTGATGTTTGTGTTTCTTCAGATCAGAGGGAGCAGTCGGTCTGTGCGATGCAACTTGGGGAAATACCTGTATCTTGCTTTGCGCTTAGGTAGAGGGCACCATTGAAGGGAGTGATTTCTGGGGTAGCGTAAGTGTGGAGGTGGAACAATTGAAGTTGAAGATTCCTGGTGTTTGTGACGCCCGCCGTTTGGTACGACGCAGACCTGGTGGTGAGCGTGGTGAAACAGAGGATCCACTGTCAGTCCTTTTGAGTTTTGAGTCAGAGTCTGTACCCGACAAGGTCATGTTAGGATATATTAGCTTTTGTGGCAAATCCACTGCGCTGTTTCAGGTGCAACGTTTATGGTCATGTCACAGCAGTGTGTAGGAGGGAGATTCCAAGATGTGGGAAGTGTGCAGGAGGGCATGGGATAGAGGACAGTGTAATTTCAGTGGATAGAGTTGTGTGTGTCAACTGTAGGGGTGCACATGTTACTGGGGAATCGGAAGTGTCCGGTGTGAGAGAGGCAGGTTGAGGTGGCTAGAGTCAGGGTAGTGCAGAAGCTGTCGTATGCTGAGGCTGTGAAAAAGGTAGATTCTGAGAGGATCCCTGTGAATAGTAGATCTTTGCCAGCACAGAGGGATAGGTCAATGAGTGATGGATGCTTCAGTAAGGTTGGCTTCTTAGCGTTCATAGCATTGGTTATCAACTGCACTGCAGAAATGGAACGTAAATCACAGAAAATAGATGTTGTGGTGGCATCTGCAGAGAAGTACAGTGCATTCGGAAAGTATTCAGACCCCTTCACTTTTTCCACATTTTGTTACGTTACAGCCTTATTCTAAAATTGATTAAATAGCATCAATCTACACACAATACTCCATAATGACAAAGCAAAAACAGGTTTTTGCACAAGTGCAATGGATCTATGCTATAGTTCAATTGGGGGCGGTTATTCAAAATATTGGATGCCAACTGCCGTTAAACCTCACTGAAGAAGATGAAGAGTTAAAAAAACATGGCATGCTAGGTCCATCCTGGTGGCGCAGTGGACTAATTCTATGGATAGAGAACAAAAGATCATATGTTTGAATCTCACTGACGCCGCGCCACAAGAAAAAAGAAATGTGTTTTCTCTCATCTTGCTGATATCCCTAGCCCTTCCTGGTTGAATCTTCTCTCTACTTCTGATTGCACCATATCCACCACTTCAAAGAACTCGCATATCCACCTGAGGTCTCCTGCTTGGGTGCCACCACTTCGGTCTCCATTATGTGGCGATAGCAGGCTGGGGGGCGTGTTGTCTGTGGGCATCTTGAGGCCGATTTGGGTAGCACGTGCTGTCACCTTGGTCATAAATATAATTAATATTTGAATCAGGCTGTCATTGTTATAATGTTTTTTATTTTTTAAATTTAACTTTTTCATTATTGCTTATTTTATTATCATTGTTTTTATTACATGTCATATTATTACATTATTATGTGTCTTGCATGTGTTTAAACCTTGTGTTGTCTATGTGTGTCATTCATTTAGTTAAATTGTATTTTAATACAAACCTTGGCTGTCATTTCCTCCACGACGCGTCATCTCTCAGTAAGTACAAATTCCAACAACTCTTCTGCAGGTGGTGCTGCCGTTTTGCCATTTCACCACACACCCCAAGCACCCCTACTTCCCATTGCTATGGGTAAGGGTTATGGTTAAGGTTAAGGTTAAGGTTAGGGTTGGTATAGGGGTAGGGGTTAAGGTTAGATTTGGGGTAGGGTAGGGTCGTCCCAAGGATTCCGGATAGCACGAATCCTTTGCAGTGGCAATTTTAGCATATCAATCTTGGTGGGGCAAACTCCCAAAAAATGTTGGGATGCATGCCAGCAAAGACACTACACAACACAACACTAAACATACATTAATTCCACTATAACGGTGACAAACTGTGCCCACAAACTGTTAGGGCCTACATAAAGCTGTCCCGACAGCGGAGCTTTCCTTTCAGCACCACGGAGTGAATCCTTACTACCGCTACACCTGGCTATCAGCGGAGCCTTGTCTGGCAGCGAAACAGTTAATTCAGCCTCATTTACTGCCTAAAACCATACCTGATATGGCTGACTTGCTTAAATAAATATGGTTTCTACTGACTCATTGTGGATTTGTGTAACTCAATAAAAACCGCATTCTCCTTCAATAATAATGAATGCCAACATGAGTTTTGACTTTTGAACCATACGCAAACATTAGTACATTCATGTTCAGTAAATTCATGTTTGTTCTTATATCATTAACACTTAGCTCTAAGTATAAGCAAGTGCATGCAAACGAGCTGCGATGAGATAGGCTTTCGTTCAGCACTTTCAAAATGGACACCGACAGAAATTCAGATAGATATTAGTTCAGATAAATTCAGCAAGCTGTGGAGGCCTTATCTTTTCTCTTCTTTAAGTCACCACTGAAAGAGAGAGAGAGAGAGAGAGAGAGAGAGAGAGAGAGAGAGAGAGAGAGAGAGAGAGAGAAAGACGCGGTTAACTTACCATTTGAAGTATTTTATTAAGCCTATGTGGTCTAAAAAGGAAGGAAAATACTATCACAAGGATCCACTTTTATAGACAATAGGCCTATACCCATAGACACAGGAAGTAGGGGTGCTGAGGGTGCTGCAGCACCACCTGAAAAATCTGAATGAAAAAAAAAATATATATGTATAATTTTAGTATCCCCTCCTCGTGGAGAAAAGAACATGAGCTAATTATAATACAGAAAGTAAGCAAAACAAATAAATGCATCATTCCAACATTGCCTAAAATGGTGAATAAGATACTAATGAGAGAGACTTATATAGTGGGGAAAAAAAGTATTTAGTCAGCCACCAATTGTGCAAGTTCTCCCACTTAAAAAGATGAGAGAGGCCTGTAATTTTCATCATAGGTACACGTCAACTTTGACAGACAAAATGAGAAAAACTAATCCAGAAAATCACATTGTAGGATTTTTAATGAATTTATTTGCAAATTATGGTGGAAAATAAGTATTTGGTCAATAACAAAAGTTTCTCAATACTTTGTTATATACCCTTTGTTGGCAATGACACAGGTCAAACGTTTTCTGTAAGTCTTCACGAGGTTTTCACACACTGTTGCTAGTATTTTGGCCCATTCCTCCATGCAGATCTCCTCTAGAGCAGTGATGTTTTGGGGCTGTCACTGGGCAACACGGACTTTCAACTCCCTCCAAAGATTTTCTATGGGGTTGAGATCTGGAAACTGGCTAGGCCACTCCAGGACCTTGAAATGCTTCTTATGAAGCCACTCCTTTGTTGCCCGGGCGGTGTGTTTGGGATCATTGTCATGCTGAAAGACCCAGCCACGTTTCATCTTCAATGCCCTTGCTGATGGAAGGAGGTTTTCACTCAAAATCTCACGATACATGGCCCCATTCATTCTTTCCTTTACACGGATCAGTCGTCCTGGTCCCTTTGCAGAAAAACAGCCCCAAAGCATGATGTTTCCACCCCCATGATTCACAGTAGGTATGGTTTTCTTTGGATGCAACTCAGCATTCTTTGTCCTCCAAACACGACGAGTTGAGTTTTTACAAAAAGTTCTATTTTGGTTTCATCTGACCATATGACATCCTCCCAATCCTCTTCTGGATCATCCAAATGCAGTCTAGCAAACTTCAGACGGGCCTGGACATGTACTGGCTTAAGCAGGGGGACACGTCTGGCACTGCAGGATTTGAGTCCCTGGCGGCGTAGTGTTTTACTGATGGTAGGCTTTGTTATTTTGGTCCCAGCTCTCTGCAGGTCATTCACTAGGTCCCCCCGTGTGGTTCTGGGATTTTTGCTCACCGTTCTTGTGATAATTTTGACCCCACGGGGTGAGATCTTGCGTGGAGCCCCAAATCGAGGGAGATTTTCAGTGGTCTTGTATGTCTTCCATTTCCTAATAATTGCTCCCACAGTTGATTTCTTCAAACCAAGCTGCTTACCTATTGCAGATTCAGTCTTCCCAGCCTGGTGCAGGTCTACAATTTTGTTTCTGGTGTCCTTTGACAGCTCTTTGGTCTTGGCCATAGTGGAGTTTGGAGTGTGACTGTTTGAGGTTGTGGACAGGTGTCTTTTATACTGATAACAAGTTCAAACAGGTGCCATTAATACAGGTAACGAGTGGAGGACAGAGGAGCCTCTTAAAGAAGAAGTTACAAGTCTGTGAGAGCCAGAAATCTTGCTTGTTTGTAGGTGACCAAATACTTATTTTCCACCATAATTTGCAAATAAATTCATTAAAAATCCTAAAATGTGATTTTCTGGGAAACAAAATCTCAATTTGTCTGTCATAGTTGACGTGTACCTATGATGAAATTTACAGGCCTCTCTCAAGTGGGAGAACTTGCACAATTGGTGGCTGACTAAATACTTTTTTCCCCCACTGTAAGCAGAACATAGGCTGTTCTTACATTATTTTCCCTGCACACCAAGTCATTAACATAGGATAAATAACGGGGGGATAAAAGAAGACAATGAAAGCTTTTACAATATTCGACCATGACATTTCTCTAAAACTGGCTATAGGCTACATGTGCACCACCAAGTCAGAACAGTGTAGGCTATGTTCTGAGGAGGAGAGGGATCAAATTCTTAGGGTGAGACACAGCTTATTACACAACATACACTTAGTATTACTTTCTTAGCTACAGTATACATACAGTATCTCCCTGGCATATGACATAATTTATGCAGCAGCATACAAGACATAGGCCTATTTTTGGACTCACCGTTGTTGTGCTGTGCTCATAATGTGGCGCGGTGGTCCTTCTTGTGGGCAAACCTTGTCATCAAACTTTGTCATCAAAGTCTGGCATTCTCTGGATTTATGATGCTTTCAAGACAACTGGGAACTCGAGAGAAAAAAAAACGAGGTTGAATCATGACGTCAGTGATCTTCAGGTCGGAAAGTTGGAGCTCTAGAAAGTGACCCGAGTTCCCGACTTGGAGTTCCGAGTTGGATGACTTATTAAACGTAACCTTATTTTCCCAGTCGGAGCAAATTTTTTCCAGAGTTCCCAGTTGTCTTGTACGCACCGAAGTCTGAGATTTCCCAGTTCTGAGTTCCCAGTTGTTTTGAAAACGGCTGAGGTCATGCTAGATTGACAGCATGGCTAATGTATTCAACCTTTTCTGGCCCATGGTGTTGCGTGTGAATGTTTATCCTTTTAAGCTTGGAAAAGAGACCGTTTCAGACAGATGTTTTAAATCCTTAAACCCAGACTTGGACCACACACCCTCTCCACCGAAAATAGTGATTTCTTTGTGTCACAGTTAGCGTCTAATTCCTTCCAAACCCCTCATTGTTGAATTTGCAATTTCCAACTTGTTGTGTAATGTTTATGTCCAATGGCCGATGAGCACTGAAATGTTTTATCTATAATTTATCTTCATGTGACAAGGATTGAAAATGATTTGCCAGTAGATTGTCAACGTGATTCATGATGATGACTGCATGTCTGGCTAAATAGCTAAGATTTGGAAAGTATGATGTTGACATGATCAGTCCAATCAAAGCTATGGTAGATATGTGATTTGACATCATTTTATCTGTGGCCAATGACCTTGAGCCTTCTTGGATGGGCACTTCTAATGTAAATCTATGGCAGCACCCAAGGGGGCTTGAACTGCCTAGCTATCCCTGAAGATTCAGCAGTGACATAGTATCCCCAAGAGGGACAAAACACTGAGCCAATCACGGCACAACTAGAGAAAACTACCAACGCCTACGCTCTGTGCTTTCGCTGGCTGCCCCTCCACCACAGAAAGTACTAAGCTAGGCTGAAACGCCTGTATTTTGGAGCTGCCTTACTCAAGAGACCATGTTTGTATGCGGCTTTATTAACTCAAGGATTATTTTTTTAAACATTATTTGCAAACTGATATGTAACACCAATTAATACTAAAATAACACGCAAAATAGGCCAATTATTATTTTTATTATATATATATATACAGTTGAAGTCGGAAGTTTACATACGTACACCTTAGCCAAATACATTTAAACTCAGTTTTTCACAATTCCTGACATTTAATCCAAGTAAAAATTCCCTGTTTTAGGCTAGTTAGGCTCACCACTTTATTTTAAGAATGTGAAATGTCAGAATAATAGTAGAGCTTTTATTTATTTCATCACATTCCCAGTGGGTCAGAAGTTTACATACACTCAATTAGTATTTGGTAGCATTGCCTTTAAATTGTAAACTTCGGTCAAACGTTTCGGGTAGCCTTCCACAAGCTTCCCACAATAAGTTGGGTGAATTTTGGCCCATTCCTCCTGACAGAGCTGGTGTAACTGTGTGCTCGCACACGCTTTTTCAGTGCTGCCCACAAATGTTCTATAGGATTGAGGTCAGGGCTTTGTGATGGCCACTCCAATACCTTGACTTTGTTGTCCTTAAGCCATTTTGCCACAACTTTGGAAGTATGCTTGAGCCATTTGGAAGACCCATTTGCGACCAAGCTTTAACTTCCTGACTGATGTCTTGAGATGTTGCTTCAATATATCCACATACTTTTCCTTCCTCATGATGCCATCTATTTTGTGAAGTGCACCAGTCCCTCCTGCAGCAAAGCACCCCCACAGCATGATGCTGCCACCCCCGTGCTTCACGGTTGGGAGAGTTATATTTGAGTGTTTCAGTGAAACGTAAGTGAGGGAGGCTCCGCTCTCTCGCTTTCCCAGATGTTTAGTTCATTTCATTCTGATCTCCTTTGCATTATTGTAGCCTTTCTCTGTAGCCTGTCAAATATGTGTCTGTCTATCCCTGTTCTCTCCTCTCTGCACAGGCCATACAAACGCTTCACACCACGTGGCGGTTGCCACTCTAATCTGGTGGTCCCTGCGCTCACGACCCACGTGGAGTTCCAGGTCTCTGGCAGCCTCTGGAACTGCCATTCTGCGGCCAACAAGGCAGAGTTCATCTCAGCCTATGCTACCCTCCAGTCCCTCGACTTCTTGGCGCTGACGGAAACATGGATTACCACAGAAAACACTGCTACTCCTACTGCTCTTTCCTCGTCTAACCATGTGTTCTCGCATACCCCGAGAGCATCTGGTCAGCGTGGCGGTGGCACAGGAATCCTCATCTCTCCAAAGTGGACATTCTCTTTTTTCCCCTGACCCATCTGTCTATCTCCTCATTTGAATTCCATGCTGTCACAGTCACTAGCCCATTCAAGCTTAACATCCTTGTCATTTATCGCCCTCCAGGTTCCCTTGGAGAGTTCATCAATGAGCTTGACGCCTTGATAAGTTACTTTCCTGAGGATGGCTCAACCCTCACAGTTCTGGGTGACTTTAACCTCCCTACGTCTGCCTTTGACTCATTTCTCTCTGCCTCCTTCTTTCCACTCCTTTCCTCTTTTGACCTCACCCTCTCACCGTCCCCCCCTACTCACAAGGCAGGCAATACGCTTGACTTCATCTTTACTAGATGCTGTTTTTCTACTAATCTCACTGCAACTCCCCTCCAAGTCTCCGACCACTACTTTGTATCCTTTTCTCTCTCGCTCTCCTCCAACACTACTCACTCTGCCCCTACTCAGATGGCAATGTGCCGTCGCAACCTTCGCTCTCTCTCTCCCGCTACACTCTCCTCTTCCATCCTATCATCTGTTCCCTCTGCTAAATCCTTCTCCCTCCGATCTCCTGATTCTGCCTCCTCAACCCTCCTCTCCTCCCTTTCTGCATCTTTTGACTCTCCATGTCCCCTATGCTCCCGGCCGGCTCGGTCCTCCCCTCCTGCTCCATGGCTTGACGACTCATTGCGAGCTCACAGAAGAGGGCTCCGGGCAGCCGAGCAGAAATGGAGGAAAACTAGACTCCCTGCGGACCTGTCATCTTTTCACTCCCTCCTCTCTACATTCTCTTCCTCTGTTTCCGCTGCTAAAGCCACTTTCTACCACTCTAAATTTCAAGCCTCTGCCTCTAACCCTAGGAAACTCTTCGCCACCTTCTCCTCCCTGCTGAATCCTCCTCCTCCTCCCCCTCCATCCTCCTTCTCTGTGGATGACTGCGTCAACCATTTTGAAAAGAAGGTTGACGATATACGATCCTCATTTATTAAGTCAAATGACACCGCTGGTCCTGCTCACACTGTCTACGCTATGCTTCGACTTCTTTCTACGCTCTCTCTCCAGATGAAATCTTGCGACTTGTGATGACCGGCCGCCCAACAACCTGCCCGCTTGACCCTATCCCCTCCTCTCTTCTCCAGACCATTTCCGGAGACCTTCTCCCTTACCTCACCTCGCTCATTAACTCATCCTTGACCGCTGGCTATGTCCCTTCCGTCTTCAAGAGAGCGAGAGTTGCACCCCTCCTCAAAAAACCTACACTCGATCCCTCTGATGTCAACAACTACAGACCAGTATCCCTACTTTCTTTTCTCTCCAAAACTCTTGAGCGTGCCGTCTCTAGCCAACTCTCCTGCTATCTCTCTCAGAATGACCTTCTTGATCCAAACCAGTCAGGTTTCAAGACTGGTCATTCAACTGAGACTGCTCTTCTCTGTGTCACGAAGGCTCTCCGCACTGCTAAAACTAACTCTCTCTCCTCTGCTCTTATTCTTCTAGACCTATCCGCTGCCTTTGATACTGTGAACCATCAGATCCTCCTCTCCACCATCTCCGAGTTGGGCATCTCCGGCGCTGCTCACTCTTGGATTGCGTCCTACCTGACAGGTCGCTCCTACCAGGTGGCGTGGCGAGAATCTGTCTCCGCACCACGTGCTCTCACCAATTCCCTATTCTCTCAACCCACTCCTATTCTCGCTATACACCAAGTCACTTGGCTCTGTCATATCCTCACATGGTCTCTCCTATCATTGCTACGCAGACGACACACAATTCATTTTTTCTTTCCCCCTTCTGATAACCAGGTGGCGAATCGCATCTCTGCATGTCTGGCAGACATATCAGTGTGGATGTCGGATCACCACCTCAAGCTGAACCTCGGCAAGACGGAGCTGCTCTTCCTCCCTGGGAAGGACTGCCCGCTCCATGATCTCGCCATCACGGTTGACAACTCCATTGTGTCCTCCTCCCAGAATGCAAAGAGCCTTGGCATAACCCTGGACAACACCCTGTCGTTCTCTGCTAACATAAAAGCAGTGACCCGATCCTGCAGGTTCATGCTCTACAACATTCGCAGAGTACGACCCTACCTTACACAGAAAGCGGCACAGGTCCTAATCCAGGCACTTGTCATCTCCCGTCTGGATTACTGCAACTCGCTGTTGGCTGGGCTCCCTGCCTGTGCCATTAAACCCTGACAACTTATCCAGAACGCCGCAGCCCGTCTGGTGTTTGACCTTCCCAAGTTCTCTCATGTCACCCCGCTCCTCCGCACACTCCACTGGCTTCCAGTTGAGGCTCGCATCTACTACAAGACCATGGTGCTTGCCTACGGAGCTGTGAGGGGAACGGCACCTCCTTACCTTCAGGCTCTGATCAGACCCTACACCCAAACGAGGGCACTACGTTCATCCATCTCTGGCCTGCTAGCTCCCCTACCTCTACAGAAGCACAGTTCCCGCTCAGTCCAGTCAAAGCTATTTGCTGCTCTGGCACCCCAATGGTGGAACAAGCACCCTCACGATGTCAGGACAGCGGAGTCACTGACCACCTTCCGGAGACACTTGAAACCCTACCTCTTTAAGGAATACCTGGAATAGTATAAAGCAATCCTTCTAACCCCCTCCCCCACCCCCCCCATAAAAAAGAAGAAAAAAAGTGGTTGTCCCACTTGCTATCATAAGTTGAATGCACCAATTTGTAAGTCGCTCTGGATAAATGATGCGTCTGCTAAATGATGTAAATGTGTTCTTTGGCTCATCCCCCTTTTTCCTCCAAACATAACGATGGTCATTATGGCCAAACAGTTCTATTTTTGTTTCATCAGACCAGAGGACATTTCTCCAAAAAGTACGATCTTTGTCCCCATGTGCAGTTGCAAACCGTAGTCTGGCTTTTTTATGGCGGTTTTGGAGCAGTGGCTTCTTCCTTGTTGAGTGGCCTTTCAGGTTATGTCGATATAGGACTCGTTTTACTGTGGCTATAGATACATTTGTACCTGTTTCCTCCAGCATCTTCACAAGGTCCTTTGCTGTTGTTCTTGGATTGATTTGCACTTTTCGCACCAAAGTACGTTAATCTCTAGGAGACAAAACGCATCTCCTTCCTGAGCGGAATGACGGCTGCATGGTCAAATGGTGTTTATACTTGCATACTATTGTTTGTACAGATGAACGTGGTACCTTCAGGCATTTGGAAATTTCTCCCATGGATGAACTAGACTTGTGGAGGTCTACAATTTCTTTTCTGAGGTCTTGGCTGATTTCTTTTGATTTTCACATGATGTCAAGCAAAGAGGCACTGAGTTTGAAGGTAGGCCTTGAAATACATCCACAGGTACACCTCCAATTGACTCAAATGATGTCAATTAGCCTATCAGAAGCTTCTAAAGCCATGACATCATTTTCTGGAATTTTCCAAGCTGTTTAAAGGCACAGTCAACTTAGTGTATGTATGGCTTTAGAAGCTTCTGATAGGCTAATTGACATCATTTGAGTCAATTGGATCACAATTCACTGTATCACTTCTGACCCACTGGAATTGTGATACAGTGAATTATAAGTGAAATAATCTGTCTGTAAACAATTGTTCGAAAAATTACTTGTGTCATGCACAAAGTAGATGTCGTAACCGACTTGCCAAAACTATAGTTTGTTAACAAGAAATTTGTGGAGTGGTTGAAAGTTGAGTTTTAATGACTCCAACCTAAGTGTATGTAAAACTTCCGACTTCAACTGTATATATCATTTTTAAACAATTTATTTATATTTATTTTTTGCTAAACAGGTAGGGCTCGAAACAGGTGGGGCTCTTACTTTAAGTAAGAACCAAAAGCAAATGTTTGTTTTCATGAATTTTTATGATAAGCCTATTAAGCCTAGCCAATTTTGAATTTGTGTTTGTGGTGACTAGTGACAACCATGATTGTGGCCTAGTTCACATTTTCGCTTTCATCAGGGCATGACCATTGCGAATTTGTGTCACACCTGTCGTCCGACCTCACCAAAAGATTGTCTACCATCGTCAACAAGGATGTCTTCAGAGACCCTGCCCTGAAATGGAAAGCCAGACGGTAGGCCAAGATTAAGTTTGAGAGGTACAAGACAGGCAAGAACAAATGGTTATTCCAGAAGCTCAGATTCTAGGCGTTCATTGGTTTCACTAATACATTTATTTAAAAAAAAGAAAAAAAGATTGTCTATTATATTGACAAGATAGTCAAGTGACCGCTCTAACAATGGAAATGCATGTCCTCAAAGATGGAATGCAGGCGGGAGGAGGCGAGATCAGATGGGATCATTCTAACCATTGAAAGTGCAGAAATGCGTGTGAACAACAGGCTATAGAAATAGATAGAGGACTCATTTTGGAATCTGTGCCATTATAGCATCTGTGACAGCATGGGCAGCGCCATTGAGACTATCTCAATTTTAAAGTAGTACATTTTCTTCTTCATTGGCTGATTGCTCCCAACTCATAGAGCTCTTCAGTTGACTACTTTAAAATGGTGGAAGCCCTCAATGGAACTGTCCATGCTAAAACAGGTTATGTCCATGATGAGTCCTCGATGTATTTCCATGACAATAAGCACAACTCCAATATAAAGTAGTTTT
Organism: Coregonus clupeaformis; assembly: GCF_020615455.1. NCBI lineage: Eukaryota > Metazoa > Chordata > Actinopteri > Salmoniformes > Salmonidae > Coregonus > Coregonus clupeaformis. The sequence goes on along the minus strand of NC_059199.1, from coordinate 21,294,204 downwards.
TTTTTGCCGAAATGCCACGTGCGTCCACTTATATCAGTTCATTCCCTAACCATTACGAAACATGTATTTGATCAAATAAGCCTCATGTAGCAAATTAGCAATTACATTTTTGCTTGACCAAATTTGACATACAAAAATTTTTGATTATTTTCTTGAACAGATTTTGGGTGGAGTAAAACCTCTCGCTTTGCCTCTTCCTCAACTCACAAGAGGGGTTAATTGGGGTCAAGCAGGAAGTGGGCTGTATTGCCAACCGCTGTTAAACCCCACCGAAGAATAAGAAGTGGACTGTTTTCAGAAAATAGTTGGTTGTTTGTCAGGTTAGAGTGCGTCTCACCTAGTCCTTGGTAAGAAATCATAGAAATCACGCCTTTTGATTTCCAGTTGATGGTAGTAGCCTATCCTTCTGGTGGTAGCTCGGAGCTTGCACCAGAGCTAGGTCCAACATGACGGCTACCCACCGTTACAACCCATACAACATTTGTATCCTCTCCTGTTTCGTGTTTTTGTTGTCTTCTACGTTTACCCGAGCAGACGGGAAAATGGCCACCATTCCTACTAGTCCCTCTGCTTCGTCACAATCACAACTCTGCGGGAGAAGCTGCCGAAATCACCACAACACTAGTCAGACAATCCAACAGCTGCATCACATGCCACTAACGGAGGCGCAGAAAGCCGACCAGAACTTGCAGTATATGTTAAGTTTGTATAAGAGCGCAGCCGACCCGGATGGGAGGCCTAAACAGCATCGGAAGTTCGGGTCGAACACAGTGCGTCTGCTGCGACCCATCACCACCCAGGTGCGGTCTCTGACAGCGTCTACAGGTGAGTAACACACACACACATTACATGAATGTCACACACACACATTACATGAATGTGTAATGTAGGCTACAGTGTTTATTTTGTAGATGATTTTCCCGTCTGGGCTATTATCCTTGGCCTAAGTGGTTCTCACCCTCCAGCTTTTGGCTACCTGTTCAAAATAAGTGTGAAAGGTAGGCTATTGAATTTGACAGTGGTTGTTGATTCATACTAACAATTTACAAACTGTTTTGTAAAGTGAATGATTATCTAATATTTTGTAGGTAGGCTAATATAGGGAACCTTAATCTGTGTTTTTGTTTGTTTGATGTTTGTCTGTCGTAGCCGGCCGCGACCGGGATACCCATTGGGCGGTGCACAATTGGCCCAGCGTCGTCCAGGGTAGGGGAGGGAATGGCCAGCAGGGATGTAGAGCATGGTGTTTGCAACGCCAGGGTTGTGGGTTCATTTCCCACGGGGGGCCAGTATGAAAAAAAATAAAAATAACGTATGCACTCACTAACTGTAAGTCGCTCTGGATAAGAGCGTCTGCTAAATGACTAAAATGTAAAAATGTAAATGTAATAGATATTTTTGCATTATGACACATTCAATTCAGAATTGTATCAGATAAAAGACATGATTATGATATTGACACCTACCTTTATCCTCTAATATCCACCCTTATTCTATCTTCATGTCATTCTCCACAATCTCCCCCTCTCCATCTTTTCTCACTCTCTTTCCACTTTCTCTCTACCTCTCCACATTCCTCTCCCTCCCTGTCCTCTCTCCACCTCCACATTCTCTCCCTCTCTTCCTTGTCTCCCACTCCATCCTTTCTACACCTCCATCCTCTCTCCACACTCCCTCTCTCTCTTCTCCAGACCTGCACTACACATACACAGTGGTGTATGACCTCCAATCCATCTCCCTGGACCATCTGGTGAGAGCCTCCTTCTTGCACCTCCGTTCCTCCAGAACTGTCAGCACGCCCCACCGCTCCCCTCTCCACTGCAGGGCCAGAGTCACCTCCCTTGGGCATGACAGCTGGATGAGCCCCCCTGGACATCTGGGGGACCAGGGGTGCCTGGTAACGCTGGAGCCCCATCAGCAGTGGACAGAAACAGACATCACAGAGCACTTCTCCAGCCAGGTGAAGCAGGGGAGTCGCCTGACCCTCTCGGCCCAGTACTGGTGCCTGGATCCTTGGTATCGTCGGAGTGAGGCCTGGGGCGGCCTGTGGAGGTTCAGGGGAAGAGGAGGACACAGGGGAGGGAGGAGGGCAGCCTCAAGAAATCACCTCAATGCCCCTGCTCTCCTTCTCTTCCTCGATGAAGAGGAGGAGCCCAGGGAGTGGGGGGAGGTGACTCGAATGCGGTACAGTTTGAGGTTGGGAGGTTTGGGGGGTCCTACTCCGGAGCACCACTACACCGGGGGCCCCAGGCCCCGATCACGTCGCGCCAAACCCCTACCATCCAACCCCAGTGGCCCTAACCATCCAGGCAGCATAGTCTCCGACATCCCCAACTACCGAAAACACAAAACCCCCTCGCCCAAGAACCAGTGCAAGCTCCACTCGTACCGGATCACCTTCGCCGCATTGGGCATGGCGCATTACCTCGCCCCACACCAGTACAACCCTCACTACTGTAAAGGAGACTGCCCCAGAGTCCTCCACTATGGCCTCAACTCGCCCAACCACGCCATCATGCAGACCCTGATTAAAGGGAAAGGGGTGGATGAGGTGCCGTCCCCGTCCTGCGTACCATATAAGTACAAGCCCATGAGCGTACTAATGCTGCTGGAGGACAACAAGACAGTGGATTATAAGGAGATTGAGGACATGATCGCCGAGTCCTGCACTTGCCGGTAGTTGGAGACATGGGAGGAGAGGTTGAGGGGGGTAGTTAAGAGTGCAGACCCCCCTCCCTTACATACTTGCCAGAAGACATGAGTGGTGGGGAGGTGGGGGGGTTAGTCAGGGAGAAGGCCAGTCCCCCTCTCCCTTAATCGGTAGAGACTGGGGCTTACCCTCCCTTACACGCCATTCCCTCCCAACTCTGTGTTTTGCTAGATGCCCCTCCCTACTTCCTCACTCTCAGGAGGACTTCAGCTTCCCCATGTCACTTTGAACATTTTGGAGGGGAGGGAAGGAGGGGTAGCTTGGAGGGGGTTCCACAAAAACAAAATACCTTGTTGCCTTCTTCAACAGGATCTGCGTAGGGGTGAATGTTACAATCACAGGACCAGTAGATTAGTCATGTGGGACTGAAGGTGCTCAGCTTCCCCAATTCTCTTTGAATCTTTTGAAGGGGAGGGTGGTGGGAGAGAGAATAAGTTAAGCCTGCCCCGATGCCCCCGCCCAAAAGCTCAGTGGGTAGTGAAGTCTTATGTGTCAATATTTATATGATGATGAAATGGTGGGCTGTAGTAATATGATGATATAATGATGCATGTACAGTAAGCAGAAAGGGTCAATCCTGACATTCAGCTTAAACCAATCAGAATTTGTGTTTTTCTGTCTTTTTGTCTCTTTTTTTTATTTGGAAAAATCTTCTTGATAGTGCTTGACATCTGGCCACAGGAAATTAGTGATAGAATGTACCGAACTGATTGGCTGAGTGAGTGATAGAACACACAACGTGATTGGCCAGAGACTAAGCTTCGTAAGATATGTAAATATTTGTTTGGATTCACACACATGATGTGATGTTGGGACTTTGGGCTACCCATCTATCAGCTTGGGTGTCTGCCCTTAAAAATAAAAAAGCATTTAAAATGTTCACAGTCCTTTTTAGGTGTTTCTCTCTTTATATTGTGCTATAATAAAACGGACAATGGAGTCTTGCTAGACCTGGATGTATGTCCCAAATGGCAGCCTCTTCCCTAAATAGTGCATTACTTTTGACCAGAGACCCATAGGGCTCAGTTTGAAAGTAGTGCACTGCGTAGGAATAGGGTGCCATTTAGGAAGCAGCCTTGGAGTATGCTGCTTCTTTCCGAAACCACAGATTTTGCACATTTCTGGGCTGTGGATGTGGACTTCCTAAGCAAGCAAATAGAGAAGAGAGCAGGAGGGAGGAAGAAAAGAAACAGAGTGCAGTAGCACTGTCAATAGCCTGTCTCAAGGAAGAAGAAAAAAATGAATGGGGAAAGTGCAATGTGTCTGTGAGAGTATTTTGCTGGAGTGGGTCTTATGAATGTATAGCTTAAAGAGTCTTGCACTAAAATAAAATGCGTATTTTGTAAAAAAAAAAAAAAAAGTCATTGGTTTTGTTTCTTAACTATAGTTGGGTTGATGATCGGTGGACCTAATGTTGAATTGGTAGTCATTAGTTAGCCATGCATATTTTGTAAAGGTTCATTTCTTGACATCGGTTTTGTTTTCTGGTGGGACGGCGATTTTAAAATTGTATTCATAACTTCACCCTGTTATGTAGATGACGTTGTCCATTCATGTTGCATGCTGGAGTGGACAAAATTGGCAATATTATATTAAGGGTTGATAAGAAAGTACTTTAAATATTTGTTAATTTTGGGCTTAAGGATAGGGTTAGTGGTGGTTTGCATTTGAGAGCATTCTGTTCTATCAGTTTAATTGCATACACAGAGGATGTTTTCCCAATGCTGCCTGCAGAAGATGTCTTTCACCCACAGATGGCAGTGTTACTCTATCATTTAAACCAGGGTATCAGAAGGCTACTTCTCTCTTACAGAACTCCATGCAATAAAGCAGGGAGTGGGTGTATTCATTAGTGCACATGTTTTGCAACTGAAAACAAAAATGACAATTTCGTATTGGATGTGTCCAGGTTCGTGAAGTCACTGGTTTGAATACTGGCACCGACAAGGTGAAAAATCTGTTGCTGTGCCCTTGAGCAAGGCACTTAACCCTAACTGCTCCAGGGGTGCTGGACAAAGGCAACACTGGCCTTGACCCCACTCCCTGCGGGTGTCTCTCCCCCTCCCCAAGTTATTATTATCCCTTCCTTTTTCAGTCTGTTTTCTTCTGTTTGGTGCCTAATGTAGTCCCCTGTAGCTCAGTTGGTAGAGCATTGCGCTTGCAACGCCAGGGTTGTGGGTTTGTTTCCCACGGGGGGCCAGTATGAAAATATATGCACTCACTAACTGTAAGTCGCTCTGGATAAGAGCGTCTGCTAAATGACAAAACATTAAAAAAATTTAATGAACATGACCCTTTGATTGAAGTGGGCTGGTGCTGTCTGGTATAGGATGATAGAATACTGTATCTAAAATCTAAACCCTGGTACTGTAGAACTAAAATGAGTACAGGCACTTACTGAAATTAGAATTGGCACCTTTCTGATTCCACTTCAAGTACTGCTACAGCCTTGAAAATACACAGTTTAAAAAGTATATATTTTTCTCTTAGAGTGCATAGTCATCCCAGCTGACAACTGTACAGTCACTGTCATGCTGCAATATTGTCCAATATCAAACACAAACAGGACTACTAGCCAGACCTGGCTTCGTTCGAATACTATCTAAAATCTTCCAAATACTTCTGGAGTGTCAGATGGACAGGATTTTGCAGGATTTTGGGGACTATTCTACTGGTCCATTTGACAGGCAAGCTCAATCAAGCACAGATTAAGTATTTAAAATGATTTCAAACAGTATTTAAACCCAGTTCTGCTACTAGGTCAGCAGTCAGTAGGCTAATTAGTTAAAGGAGAGATCTATTTCTGTGTCAACTCAATGTTTACCTATCTACTGTATGACTGTACACACAGGGGAAAGCTGGTGAGTTGATCTCTCTTTCGACCCCTTCTTTCTCTGCCCCTCAACCAATCAATCTCGCTCTCTTTCCCTCTCTCCCTCTCTCGCTCTCTCTCTCTCTCGCTCTCTCTCTCTCACACACTCACTCTTTCTCTCTCACTCTCTCACATACACTCACTCTTGCTCTCTCAACTGATTTCTCTCTCAAAACTGATGCTGGCGCTAAGACCACACTCAACGAGCTGTATAGGGCCATAAGCAAACAAAATGCTCACCCAGAGATGGTGGTCCTAGTGGCCGGTGACTTCAGTGCAGGAAAACTAAAATCAGTTTGACCTACTTTTTACCAGCATGTCAGCTGTACAACTAGAGGCGAAAAAGGAGCGGGACACTAATCCGGACGCTTATAAAAAATCCCGCTACGCACTCCGACGAACCATCAAACAGGGAAAACGTCAATACAGGACCAAGATTGAATCCTACTACACTGACTCTGACGCTCGTCGGATGTGGGAGGGCTTGCGAGCTGTCCAGTGACACGAGCCTACCAGACGAGCTAAATACCTTCTATGCTCGCTTCGACGCTAGCAACACTGAACCATGCATGAGAGCACCAGCAATCTCTATTGCACTCCACACTGCCCTTTCCCACATGGACAAAAGGAACACCTATGTGAGAATGCTATTCATTGACTACCGCTCAGCGTTCAACACCATAATGCCCTCCAAGCTCATCACTAAGCTAAGGCTTACGTGATGAGGGCCTCCTGACGGGCCGCCACCCAGGTGGTGAGGGTAGGCAACAACACATCCGCCACACGCTGACCCTCAACACTGGGGCCCTTCAGGGATGCTTGCTTAGTCCCCTCCTATACTCCCTGTTCACCCACGACTGCGTCGTGCAGATGACACGACGGTGGTAGGCCTGATCACCGACGGCGATGAGACCACCTACAGGTCGTCAGAGACCTGGCAGTGTGGTGCCAGGACAACAACCTCTCCCTCAACATCAGCAGGACAAAGGAGCTGATCGTGGACTACAGGAAACAGAGGGCCGAGCATGCCCCCATCCACATCGGCGGGGCTGTAGTGGAGTAGGTCGAGACCTCCAAGTACCTCAGAGTCCACATCACTAGGAATTATCACGGTCCACACAAACCAACACAGTGGTGAAGATGGAATGGCAACGCCTCTTCCCCCTCAGGAGGCTGAAAAGATTTGGCATGGGCCCTCAGATCCTCAAAAGTTCTACAGCTGCACCATTGAGAGCACATTGACTGGCTGCATCAACTCTTGGTATGACAACTGATCGGCATCCAACCGCAAGGCGCTACAGAAGGTAATGTGTACAGCCCAGGACATCACTGGGCCCGAGATCCCTGCCATCCAGGACCTCTATACCAGGCTGTGTCAAAGGAAGGCCCTAAAAATTGTCTAAGAATCCAGCCACCCAAGTCATAGACTGTTCTCTCTGCTACTGCACGGCAAGCGGTACCGATGTACCTAGTCTGGAACCAACAGGACCCTGAACAGCTTCTACCCCCAAGCCATAAGACTGCTAAATAGTTAGTCCGGGTAGCTATTGGTTAACTATTTAACTATCTGCATTGACCCTTTTTGCACTAATGCTGCTGTTACTGTTTATTATCTATCCTGTTGCTTAGTCACTTTATCCCTACCTACAGTATATGTACATATCTACCTAAATTACCTCGTACCGCTGCACATCGACTCGGTACTGGTACCTGTGTATATAGCCAAGTTTTCGTTACTCATTGTGTATATATTCCTTGTGTTATAATTGTTTTATTATTTCTCTTTTTTTTTCCTTCTCTGCATTATTGGGAAGGGCCCGTAAGTAAGCATTTCACTGTTAGTTCACACCTGTTGTTTACGAAGCATGTGACAAATACAATTTGATTTGATCTCTTTCTACCCCTTCTTTCTCTGTTCCTCCCTAACGATTAAGATTACCGTTCTTCCATTGCCTATCAATGGACTAAATCACCTCAGTTATGTTCATTGCTCTTTCTCTCTTTCTCTTTCTCTATCTTTGTCTTTCTCTTTACAGTTACCTGGCCTAAATCCCAAAGAGCCCAAAGAAGCAAAAGCACTCCTAGAAAACTTCCTGTCCATTGCTGTTTTGTTAAAAGTACAATATTCAAGCTAGAATAAAGTCATTCAAGTTAAGTCACATTCATTTATTTTCATTGTAATTTTATTGGTTTTGTACATCATTTTCTTTCTATTTTTACAACAATTAGCATGTGCCATGCATGCTTACAGTCAACAGCACAGACAGTTCCATTTTACAGTGTGTTCGGTTGTTCTGGTATAAACAATTCACCCCAAATATGTCTATTCTGTACTTCCAAATGTTGCGTATGAAAATACGAAATGTTAAGAGACTGTAGATAGACTACACGACAGGCCGGGGGATCATAATAAACGTGTTTACTTTGTATTGCACATTGTTTCATGAACAGAGAGGATGCATATATATATGGGTATCTATGGCAACCATGTAGAAGTTTAATACAATAAATACTATATTCTAAGGTATAATGGATGATATGTGCCTTCAGAAAGTATTCACACCCCTTGAATTTTTCCACATTTGTTGTGTTATAGCCTGAATATAAATTGAGATTTTGTGTCACTGATCTACACACAATACCCCATAATGTTTTAGTGGAATTATGTTTTTAGAAATGTTTAGAAATGAGTTTAAAATGAAAAGCTGAAATGTCTTAAGTATTCAACGCAATAAGTATTCAACTCTTTTGTTATGGCAAGCCTAAATAAGTTTAGGAGTAAAAATGTGTTTAATAAATCACATAATAAGTTGCATGGACTCATTCTGTGTGCAATAACAGTGTTTAACATGATTTTTAAATGACTACCCCATCTCTGTACCCCACACATACAATTATCTGTAAGGTCCCTCAGTCGAGCAGTGAATTTCAAGCACAGATTCAACCACAAAGACCAGGGAGGTTTTCCTATCGTTCGCAAAAAAAGGGCACCTATTGGTAGATGGGTAAAAAAATAAAAGCAGACATTTAATATCCCTTTGAGTATAGTGCAGTTATTAATTGTTACACTTTGGATGGTGTATCAATACATCCAGTCACTACAAAGATACAGCCGCCCTTCCTAAATCAGTTGCCGAAGAGGAAGGACACCGCTCAGGGATTTCACCATGAGGCCAATGGTGATTTTAAAACAGTTACAGAGTTTAATGACTGTGATAGGAGATAACTGAGGATGGATCAAAAACACTAACATAAATCCACAATACTAACATAAATTACAGAGTGAAAAGAAGGAAGCCCGTACAGAAGAAAAATATTTCAAAACATGCATCCTGTTTGCAATAAGGCACTAAAGTAATACTGCAAAAAATGTGGTAAAGAAATGGTCTTGAACGCAAAGCATTATGTTTGGGGCAAATCCAACACAACACATCACTGAGTACCACTCTTCATATTTTCAAGCATAGTGGTCGCTGCATAATGTTATGGAGTATGCTTGTCGTCGGCAAGGACTAGGGAGTTTTTTAGGATAAAAATAAATGGAATATAGCTAAGCACAGGCAAAATCCTAGAGGACACCCTGGTTCAGTCTGCATTCCAGCAGACACTGGGAGACAAATTCACCTTTCAGCAGGACAATAACCTAAAACACAAGGCCAAATATACACTGGAGTTGCTTTACAAGATGACATCGAATGTTCCCGAGTGGCCTAATTACAGTTTTGACTTAAATCGGCTTGAAAATCAATGTCAAGACTTGAAAATGGCTGTCTAGCAATGATCAACAACCAACTTTTAAAGAATAATGGCCAAATGTTGTACAATCCAGGTGTGGAAAGCTCTTAGCGACTTACTCAGAAAGACTCAGAGCTGTAATCGCTGCCAAAGGTATTGACTAAGGGGGTTGACTACTTATCTAATCAAGATATATTTGTTTGTTTTTCTCCATTAATACAAAAAAAAAATCTTCCACTTTGACATTACAGAGGATTTTGTGTAGATCGTTGACAAAAAATGACACAACAAAGTGTGGAAAAAGTCAAGGGGTGTGAATACTTTCTGATGGCACTGTAGGCCTATGCATTACAAAAAATAGTATAAAAATGTATTCTTAATAAAAAATATTTAATTTTGGTGCTGTTTCGTTAGACCACATAATTCCCGAATTTGAGACTGGATGAATAATTCAAAATACAAATGTTTATATAAATACCTGTTTAAGTACGTACATACAATACATGCATATCTAAAATAAAACGTGAGCATGTACTGTATAAACATGAAGTGGGATAGGCTGTTACAGAAGTGTTCATTGCCAAGACAGGAGATGAGGTCTCTAGTACGTCTCTATGTGCATAAAACATCTGTCCTGGAGGCAGTGTTTCCACTGCACTCATTTTGATGTGGTGCTGCGCCACGGCAAAATCATTGCCGCCACGCAACCAAAACAATATGTAACATGAAAAAATATTTCTGCTGAGGCGCATTTTGAAGATGCTAGAACATTCCACATGTACTTTTCCTCTGCAAACGAAACAAGTAATTAATAGAAATATCTAACAACCTATTGGTAAAATATTTTATCTATTTACCTATTCTGCTTGCTGTTGTGTTCTATGCTAGATAAATATTCCTCTCGTGGTGCATTCATGTTATAAGTGCCATAGGGAGGGAAACATGCATTCTGACAAGCAGTCAATGCACAACAATTCTTGCAATCTTGAAAACAGCAGTTTTAATGGCTTTTGTTAACCTCTTCAGGATCGGACCCTTTTTTTAAATTTTCGCCTAAAATGACATACCCAAATCTAAAAGGTATGAAAAATGTATGCACTCACTAACTGTAAGTCGCTCTGGATAAGAGCGTCTGCTAAATGACTAAAATGTAAAATGTAACTGGCTGTAGCTCAGGACCTGAAGCAAGGATATGTATATTATTGATACCATTTGAAAGGAAACACTTTGAAGTTTGTGGAAATGTGAAATTAATGTAGGAGAATATAACACATTAGATCTGGTGAAAGATAATACAAACAAAAAAACGTGCATGTTTTTTGTTTGTTTTGTTCCATCATCTTTGAAATGCAAGAGAAAGGCCACAATATAATATTGCTGTTTAGGCGCAATTTAGATTTTGGCCGCTAGATGGAAGTAGTGTGTATGCAAAGTTTCAGATTGATCCAGTGACGCATTGCAACACTGGACTATTTTGTATCAAGTCTGCACAAATATGACGAATTGGTCAATTAATACATTTTCAAGTACATAAATATAGAGAATATACAAAAATGATATGGTAATACAAAATGTAAGTTTACACACTCCCAGGAATGTCATACATGATGGATCATTAGCTTATACACTAACTTTCACACATCTAGATGGCCGGGCGGGCAGGGTGTGGAGCCAGAGACAGCAAGGGTTTAAACTGCAGAACCCAGTTCCGACATTTGAATATAAAAATTGATTTTATCAAACAAAACTATGCTACATTTTATCTCTGGGACCCTTAGGATGACAAATCAGAGCAAGATTACGGAATGTAAGTACATTATTTACCTTCAGAGGTGAATGTATCAAACCAGTTGCCGTGATACATTTTTTGTTGTTGTGCACTCTCCTCAAACAATAGCATGGCCTTTTTTAACTGTAATAGCTACTGTAAATTGGACAGTGCAGTTAGATTAACAAGAATGTAAGCTTTCTGCCCATATAAGAGTGGGGCTAAATGTAACACCCGGCAATTGCAGGGTGACTTGGGCTACAACGCCTTTCTTCCTCAATATCATTTATTTGGAATGACTTAAAAAATTGTGATGAGATAGATAATATTTTTTGTTGAGCAAGAGTAGTGGAACCAGGGAAAGTGTTGGGGGGAAAATTGTGACATGAAGTGGTGTCTGTGAGAAGTACAGGCAGGGGGCTTCTTATCCCGGATGGCGAGCTACCCTAAGTTACCCTAACAAGTAGGCCTACATTATATTCAGTGTTTATGCAAGTTTTTTGGGACATAAAATTCATCAATATGATAATAACTAGTTAAAAGATCACATTTGAGATCTGGCTAGTGATTAGCCCAATAGGGTAAATGCAGATAGGCAACCCCATTGTTCCGCCTGTTTATTTGCACATTAAAGGTGATAATGTTTATTGCTAAAAGCATACCTGATAATATGGACCATGCATAGACTATATACTGTACATGGCCCAATATGTAAAAATAATTTTAACAAATAATTTTACCAATGTGTTATTGGGCTAATTTCTGGAGATGGAAATTATATTTTAGATGGTGTCAGCATACGTATTTTAATTCATTTTGGAGTAGAATGTCCTTTTAAAAAGTCACCAGAACTGAGCTCCTCAGTCCGTCTATAGTTGAAGTCGGAAGTTTACATACACCTTAGCCAAATACATTTAAACTCAGTTTTTCACAATTCCTGACATTTAATCCTAGTAAAAATGCCCTGTTTTAGGTCAGTTAGGATCACCACTTTATTTTAAGAATGTGAAATGTCAGAATAATAATAGAGAGAATGATTTATTTCAACTTTTATTTATTTCATCACATTCCCAGTGGGTCAGAAGTTTACATACACTCAATTAGTATTTGGTGGCATTGCCTTTAAAATGTTTAACTTGGGTCAAACGTTTCGGGTAGCATTCCACAAGCTTCCCACAATACGTTGGGTGAATTTTGGCCCATTCCTCCTGACAGAGCTGGTGTAACTGAGTCAGGTTTGTAGGCCTCCTTGCTCGCATACGCTTTTTCAGTTCTGCCCACACATTTTCTATTGGATAGAGGTCAGGGCTTTGTGATGGCCACTCCAATACCTTGACTTTGTTGTCCTTAAGCTATTTTGCCACAACTTTGGAAGTATGATTGGGGTCATTGTCCATTTGGAAGACCCATTTGCGACCAAGCTTTAACATCCTGACTGATGTCTTGAGATGTTGCTTCAATATATCCACATCATTTTCCTTCCTCATGATGCCATGTATTTTGTGAAGTGCACCAGTCCCCCCTGCAGCAAAGCACCCCCACAGCATGATGCTGCCACCCCCGTGCTTCATGGTTGGGATGGTGTTCTTTGGCTTGCAAGTACCCCCTTTTTCCTCCAAACATAACAATGGTCATTATGGCCAAAAATATCTATTTTTGTTTCATCAGACCAGAGGACATTTCTCCAAAAAGTATGATCTTTGTCCCCATGTGCAGTTGCAAACCGTAGTCTGGCTTTTTTATGGCGGTTTTGGAGCAGTGGCTTCTTCCTTGCTGAGCGGTCTTTCAGGTTATGTCAATATATAGGACTCGTTTTACTGTGGATATCGATACTTTTGTACCTGTTTTCTCCAGCATCTTCACAAGGTCCTTTGCTGTTGTTCTGGGATTGATTTGCACTTTTCGCACCAAAGTATGTTCATCTCTAGGAGACAGAACGTGTCTCCTTCCTGACACACTGGAATTGTGATACAGTGAATTATAAGTGAAATAATCTGTCTGTAAACAATTGTTGGAAAAATAACTTGTGTCATGCACAAAGTAGATGTCCTAACCGACTTGCCAAAACTATAGTTTGTTAACAAGAAATGTGTGGAGTGGTTGCAAAACGAGTTTTAATGACTCCAACCTAAGTGTATGTAAACTTCCGACTTCAACTGTACATACAAATTATACGAGGGATCCCCCCCCCCCCCACACTGCTACACTGCCTAGAGGTCAAAGTAACCTTTGCTCCATGTCTGTTCTCTTTCTTTTTCTTTCTTTCTTTCTTTCTTTCTTTCTTTCTTTCTTTCTTTCTTTCTTTCTTTCTTTCTTTCTTTCTTTCTTTCTTTCTTTCTTTCTTTCTTTCTTTCTTTCTTTCTTTCTTTCTTTCTTTCTTTCTTTCTTTCTTTCCTTCTTTCTTTCTTTCTTTCTTTCTTTCTTTCTTTCAGCTCAATAAGAGAAGATATACATATGATTTCTTATTATCTAGTTGTAGAAAGAGAAATTGGCATGTTCAGCTCAAATGTTAGTAGTAACAAAAAGTATTTGGGTGCCGTGTTTAAAAGGCATATATTTGAAGAAAGGAAAAACCTGCACTCAATGAAATATTCTTTACATTTTAATGTATTTTTCTTTTTAGCAGAATAGATCTAGTTGACCACGTCATTAGCACTATCAAGTATAATACATGCACTGTGAAAATATATCTGATTCTGATAAAAACCCATGTGTTGCAATCCAGTCAAACTGATACTGTATATCAGACAAGTTCAAGGACACATTTCTAGATGACAAGCAAATATAGTCACCATTACATTAAATGTCCTATAAAAAAAACCATGTGGCTGTGACACTTGTGTGGCATACATTTTGGTAATGTCCAAAAGATAACATACAACATCAAGTCAAACCCTCACCTTGCATAAGAAAGATCCTAAGGAACAACCCGGTTCCTGGAGAGCTACCGTCCGGTAGATTTTCATTCTGTGGGGATTTATTATTCTCATAGATGGATGGGATGACTAACTTAGAAAGAATGCATTAATGATTAAGGCATGGAGGGTCTGGACTGTGCTGATGTGGGTTGTTTCACCTGGCAAGCTGTGATTAATGTGAGGAGCTGTTTTAGGGGGTAAGATAAGATAATAATTTGTGTCTCCAAATACTACACTATACTGCTTCTTTGTGATCTGTGAACCGTCCTTGGACGTAGGAATGGTGTCTAGTGGAGCTGGCTCTTCTCACCATGACAGGTTGTTATGATAAGAACTTATGCCTGGCAACAGTGTGCAACGGTGGAGCGCCAAGAGGCTGGGACCAGCCGGTGCGCCAACGGATTGGCTGAGTAAGTCTAAACCACGCTCAGTCTCTACCCTGATAGGCCCAGCAGAGAGCGGGAACTAAAAACTGTCCGAGTATTTTAAGGAGAACTCATAACAATGGATTAGTTCTCTGTCTGCCCTGCGTGGTATTTCAGGGAGCCCGTTTAAACGAACATCTTATTTACCATTGAAGTGTTTGCATTAATTAAAATACTAGTCTATTTAGAAGACGTGTATTGACCTCTTTTGTTCCTAATACCAGATTTGAATTGACGCAACTTAACAATTCCCACCCTAATCAAGCGCAACTGATTCTAATAATTAGCTGGTTGATGAGCTGAATTAGGTTAGCTACAACTAGGGTTGGAGCGAAAACCTACAGGAGGGTAGCTCTCCAGGAACAGGGTTGGAGAGTCCTGCTCTAAGGAATATCTTAACACCTGATTTAAGATATCTCAACCCTTCATGTACTAGAGATATACATTTTTTGCATGTCATCGACTTTCGTAAAGTCAAAAAGCTAATATACAATCTGCCAATCTCCTTGCTTATTAAAAATCCTAACCCTTACGCTTGGAGGTTTTCTTAAATAGAAACCAGCCATACCATAACTAATAATTGGCTCTGTGGAGGAGAAGGAGGGTTGAGGGGAGCTATGATATATTCCTGGAGAACAAGTCCATGAAGAACTGATTGGGAAAATGTTGGACGTGTTTCTCTGTCATCTCTTCTAGGACTTGATGGCTTGGCTGAACATACAGTGGCCATCCCTGGAGAAGACAGGAGAGGAGAGAGAGAGAGAGGAGAGGGAGAGGGGAGGAGATGAGAGGAGGGGAGGGGAGAGGAGAAGAGAGGAGAGGAAAGTAGAGGGGAGGAAATGACAGGAGAAGAGAAGAGAAGAGAGGAGAAGGAAAGGAGGCAATGAGAGGAGAGGAGTTGAGAGAAAAGGAGAGAAGAGGAGAGGAGAGAGGAGGAGAAGAGAGGAAAGGAGGCAATGAGAAGAGAGAGAAAGATGAGAGGAGAGAGTCGAAAAAGTGTTTAGAATGCAACAAGATTTCACAGTCTCACTTCAGTATTCAACGTTTGTCCAGCGGGGATAAACTTCTATGGATGAAGTGAAAGTAGGTAAGGGTTAAGGTTGTTAAAACAGAAAGAACTTGACGTTTAAGTGTAGGCATTAATTCCTACTGGTTAATGTAAGGGTTAAGGTTTGGGATAAGGTAAAAAATAAATAAAAAATGAGTGCCTAGCACAGGTATTGAACCTGAGATTCTCAGAGCTGAAGAACACAGTTTAAGCCCTTACTGTATCCCCATCCACAATGCTCTAGCAAGCCGCGAGCTTACTAGATGGTTATACAGACTCACGTTGCCCCTAGCGGACGGTATTGAAGGCATCTCCCGATTGGATAAAAGTCAAATACTGAAATCTATCTGGTGTGAATAAATCAACTTAATCTATCTGTAGAATAAATTAACTTCAAAAAGGTACATTTCTTGTTCAGTTCTCTTCAATTAAAAACCATAAAAGTGGAAACAGACATGCAAGGCAACAATGTAACGTTGTTGAATCGTACTCCAACATTTTGGCACCTACGCCATGCACTGTAACTAATGATGGAACATTTTGACTCACAGATGTTGCCTAGGTGTGTGTGTGTTTGTGTGTGTGTGTGTGTGTGTGTGTGCGTGTCTGCGTGTTATTTACCTGCAGATTACAGTGGAGCACTCGTAGTTGTTCTGACAGTACGCCCCGAAGGGTTTAGTACACATGGTCCTCCACAGCGGGGTCATACGTGCTGTCCTCCTCAGTACCCTCTGACCCGGACCCGGCTGGAGCTGACCAGAGCTGGGCTGGATGTCTGCAGAGGGAACAGGGCTCGAAGACACCTGACACATATACACAGACATAATCAATGAGCTACGGTTGTTCATACTGTTGTTTGTTAAAAAAAAGAAGAAAAATGCTTGGTCTGATTAAAAACATAACATCAAAGTGTGTCTTCATATTCTCTCATATTCTTTACACAAGGTTTTCAGTCTTACTTGTTGAGCGAGCACCAGAGACACCAGACACCATGCAAAGGCTGTCCTGCTACTGAAGTAGTGGTGATGGTCCTGCATGTTTGACTGACGAAGTTGAGGTCCGATGATACAGATAGACAGAGGTAGATACAGGCTAGAGACAGGCTAGAGACACAGGCTAGATGCAGCCAAACACAACTAAAACAGGTAGACAGAGCTCGAGACACAACTAGAGACAGGTAGACAGAGGTGCTATACTGGTCTGGTGAAGCCTAATCTATATTCAATAGTTTTACAGAGTCTGTGTAGCTCCGGCTGGCATCGTCTCTCTCCTCTCCTCAGTCTCAGTTAGCAGTGACAGCAGAACTAGACTGTTCCTCCTCCTCCTTATACTCTCCCACACGTGCTTATCAGTCTCTCTCTCTCTCTCTCTCTCTCTCTCTCTCTCTCTCTCTCTCTCTCTCTCTCTCTCTCTCTCTCTCTCTCTCTCTCTCTCTCTCTCTCTCTCTCTCTCTCTCTCTCTCTCTCTCGTAAACATGAGAAGGGGGAGGTTGAAGGGGGGGTGTTAAGACAGAAGAGAGTTTGAGTCCTTCCCTGTCATAAAAGATAAGGCCCTCTGGATAGAAAATGCACAGTATCCTGAGCATAACCCTTAAGGGAGGACATGTGAAACTGACCGTAGACCAGTATTTAGCTTGGTTGTCTTATAGCACTTTACAGTAGCGCTATCTTATAACACTACAGTTGAAATAGGGAATTTCCAGGTCAAACAAAAGGTTTAAAACAAGTTGCAACAGGGAGACAACCTCCAGGATAGAAGCATAGAAAATGTCTAACTCGCTTTCTCTAAGCAAGCCCTTCTATTCTAATCTCACAGCACTAAAAACTCTGTAAACACCCGCCATTAACAATCAGTGTCCTCGGTCCTTTTACCTACAGTCTGGCATCAATCATTATCAACAGATATGAGAACAATCCATAACATTCAGAATCAAGTCTAGTGACCTTCAACCCGTACACAAATGTGTCACAAATAGAACACTGGAAATCATGTGTATTACAGAAAGGGAAAACATGTAAATATAATAGGCATTGTGTTAATTACTCTTAACTGAATATTAACTTTGTTCATCTTAAATGTCCTCAACAGTAATGGTTTCCAAGCAAGCTGACACAGTTACGTGAAATTACATGAAATTGTATGACTGAGCACATACGGTATAGATTCCTGGAATGTGTGCATCATAAAAGCATGAGTGAGAAACCATGTGTCACCACATCTGCATAAAAGTCATGAAGAAATCATGAGGCGAAAAGACATCAGAACCGCTTTATTAGAACCGGGTCCAGTTCCAAAGCTAAACAAAGGTCCTGACTTTCTGTCTTACTAACTCTGTAATCTGGATCGAACATGGAACATGCTTTTATTTGTGTTTCTCAAAGTTAAAATGATTTTATCTTTCACCTATATTAGAACAACACAGCTTAATTATTACAGAACATCAACCCATTTAGGCCTGCTATTATGTAACTGGATGTAGATAGATTTATCTCTTGCATGTTATTGTTTCAGAAACAAAAAAACTATTTTGACACATTGAATCTCTTGCAAGGACAGCATTTTATTTTAATTTAAGGAGGTATCAAAGTATTCACGATAATGAAAGTCCAAAGTTCTGAGGTATATGTTGTGAGTTCTAATTTCTAAGTTCAGAGTTCTAAGTTCTGACAACATAATTAGAAGGCTATCTAAGATAATATTCAGTCTCTCATACACACAAAAAGCTTATTTATCTCAAATCTTGAGCGCAAATTTGTTCACATCCCTGTTGGTGAGCATTTCTTATTTGCCAAGATAATCCATCTACATGACAGGTGTGGCATATCAAAAAGCTGAGTAAACAGCATGATCATTACACAGGTGCACCTTGTACTGGGGAAAATAAAAGGCCACTCAAAAATCTGCAGTTCTGTCACACAACACGATGCCACAGATGCCACAGTATCTCAGGTTTTGAGGGAGCGTGCAATTGCCATGCTGACTGCAGGAATGTCCACCAGAGCTGTTGCAAGATAAGTTCATGTTAATTTCTCTACCATTAGCCACCTTCATCGTCATTTTAGAGAATTTGGCAGTATGTCCAACCGGCCTCACAACCACAGACCACGTGTAACCACACCAGCCTAGGACCGTCACATCCAGCTTCTTCTCCTGCGGGATCGTCTGAGACCAGCCACACGGATAGTTGATGAAATTGTGGGTTTGCACAACTGAAAAATGTCTACACAAACTGTCAGAAACCGTCTCAGGGAAGTTCAGCTGCGTGCTCATCGTCCTCACCAGGGTCTTGACATGACTGCAGTTCGGCGTCATAACCGACTTCAGTGGGCAAATCCTCACCTTCAATGGCCACTGGCACGCTGGAGAAGTGTGCTCTTCATGGATGAGTCCCGGTCTCAACTGTACCGGGCAAATGGCAGACAGTGTGTGTGGCGTCGTGTGGGCGAGCGGTTTGATGATGTCAACAATGTGAACAGAGTGCCCCATGGTGGCGTGGGGTTATGTTATGGGCAGGCATAAGCTACGGAACACAATTGCATTTTATCGATGGCAATTTGAATGCACAGAGATACCGTGATGAGATCCTGAGGCCCATTGTCGTGCCATTCATCCGCGGCCATCACCTCATGCTTCAGCATAATAATGCACGGCCCCATGTTGCAAGGATCTGTACACAGTTCCTGGAAGCTGAAAATGTCCCAGTTCTTCCATGGCCTGCATACACACCAGACATGTCACCCATTGACCATGTTTGGGATGCTCTGGATCGTCGTGTACGACAGCGTGTTCCAGTTCCCACCACATCCAGCAACTTCGCACAGCCATTGAAGAGGAGTGGGACAACATGCCACAGGCCACAATCAACAGCCTGATCAACTCTATGCGAAGGAGATGTGTCACGCTGCATGAGGCAAATGGTGGTCACAACAGATACTGACTGGTTTTCTGATCCACGCCCTTACCTTTTTTTTAAGGTATCTGTGACCAACAGATGCATATCTGTATTCCCAGTCATGTGACATCCATAGATTAGGGACTAATTAATTTATTTCAATTGGCTGATTTCCATATGAACTGTAACTCAGTAAAATCTTTGAAATTGTTGCATGTTGCGTTTATATTTTTGTTCAGTGTATATAGATAAGTACATGTGAAAATATATTCTAAAATACATTCTTTAATGTATTTCAGAATGTATTTTGAAATAAATTAAATACATTTTCCGATGCATTTAACATATTATAATATACACTGAGTGTACAAAACATTAGGAACACCTTCCTAATATTGAGTTGCAACCCCCCCCCCTTTTGCCCTCAGAACAGCCTCAATTCGTTGGGGCATGAACTCTACAAGGTGTCAAAAAAATTCCACAGGGGTGCTGGCTCATGTTGACTCCAATGCTTCCCACAGTTGTGTCAAGTTGGCTGGATGTAAAAAAATTAAGACAGACACAAATGTCAAGTTCAATAGCCATGTTCAAGCATTGAACAAGTCTCTACATACGGAGTCCGGGGAACAGCTCAGCTAGTCTGTTACCTATCAACCAGACTCCGTAACATCATCCTTTTCAATAGAAAGTGCAAACATAACAACAAAACATTAAGTCATAACAAATGAAAATGCATTACATTTTCTTTTTACTTCAGTTGTCATCTTCCTATTTTTCTTTTTTTCTTTTTTTCTAACAGAGGACAAGTTAACAGTCCCTTGCTTACAGAGTAAGCCTGTCCGGTGGCTTACACAGCCGACCCACCCGTGAGTAAGTGTGGGCTCTGACAGGGGTTGGACTAGGGCCAGGAGCTGGAGAGCTTGGTGGGGTAGAAGCCTCACCCTCAGTTGGCTCATGTCTCAATTCTGTGCCCCTTGCCCTTAGGCCTGGACTGTGATCCAGCTAATCTAGGTGAGGGTATGGTGTGTTATGGTTTGTTGTCTGCTCTGCTATGCGCAGATCCCCCGATTGCAATGATAGAGGGAGCCACCGACATCCACCAGGTAAGAACGTGGTGCAACTCTCTGTAGACACGTGCCCAGCCTCCAAAGTCCTGTGTGGTCTCCCGATAGCGGTTTCATCCTTATCGTTTCACCCACCTCCAGCTCTGGTAGGTGTCAAGGGCGTCAGTGAATTGCGGTGGGCGAAGTCAAACGCAGGACACAGAGCTTATCCGAAACGTACTTTACTTGAAAGTAAACTGAGCATAATACAATCTCCACACAGGGAGGAAAATAACCCGCACACTAACGACAGCCGATAACGAATACACTCACACACAACACACAGTGTACGACAGAGGGTTAAATAGGGAAGACAATACAACATAATGGGAAACAGGTGTACATAATCAAGACAAAACAAGTCTAACACAGAAACATGGATCGGTAGCAGCTAGTACTCCGGTGACGACGAACGCCGAAGCCTGACCGAGCAAGGAGGAGGAGCAGCCTCGGCTGAATCCGTGACAGTAGGTCTCGAGCAGTCCGGTCGTAGAAGTACTTAGCGAGCTGCTTTCTGTGGCGCAGATAGTCCACGAAGCAGGGGTCAAGTAGCTTGTTAGCTACGTTGATGGTAGTGTTCAGACGTCTGGACAGAAGGCGTTGCGCTGGACTGCTGTCCATGTTTTCAGTGGGTGTGTTCCTCCACTGTACGATAGCTTTCCAGGGGTTGTTGCTGTCACACAAGGCCTTGCGTAACAGTTTTTTTTGCAATTTTGACAGCTGACTCTGCCTAGCCATTTGCCTTTGCGTGCCTTGGAGAGGAGGTCACGTGGTCAAACTCCCATTTTGAGTCGAAACACTTGAAGTGTGCTGTGAATTGTGGGCCATTGTCGGTGATAACCTTGTCCGGCTGGCCTTGCCTTGCAAACTGCGCCTTGCAGCGCTTAATGACCGTCTCTGCAGACAAGTCAGGGAGCAGTTAAATTTCCCAAAAGTCAGAGTAGTGATCAACGATGAGAAGATAGTCCTTTTGTCTGTGGCTGAATAAGTCCACATTGACAATTTGCCAGGCCCTTGTGGGCAGTTTGTGCGACTTCATGGTTTCCTTTTGCTGTTCCTGTGCGTACTCGTTGCATGTGGTACAGCTGCTGACAACGTCTTTAATTTCTGCTTGCATGTTTGGCCAGTATAATGTTTTGCGTGCCTGGCGGTAGCATGCGTCACCTCCGACGTGACTGGAATGTATGCGGGTAAGCATCTCTGGACGTAGTGATTTGAGGATAATGACCTTCTGACCTCTGAACAAGATGCCATTTTCCACGCTAATCTCATCTCGAAAGGTCCAGTATTATCTCAGTGTGAAAGGTGTCTTCTCTTTCAGTGAATGTAGGTGTTCGTCCTTGTCAGTGTGTTGCCTGATCTGGGCTAAGCGGTGATCTGTGATCTGATCTGTTTAAGTAGTCTGCCTGATTGATCTGTTGAACATCTTGTTGTTCCTGCTGTAGCGAACAAATGGCATGTCGCTGATAGGCAGTGCCTCTGCCTGTACATTGTGCTGTTGCCCTGCTCAGTGTCGCTGATGTACATCTCTGGTCCCGGCTTGTAGACGACCTTCAGGCTGTAGTTTTGCAGAGTCAGGAGCATGCATTGAAGCCTCTTGGGCGCGTTGAGGAGAGATTTACTGAATATGGCAATGAGTGGTTTGTGGTCAGTTTCAGCGGTGACCAGCTCTCGACCATAGAAGTAGTGATGGAAGCGCTGGCAGGAGAAGACGATGCTGGGGCACTCTTTCTCAATTTGTGCATAGTTTTGTTCGGTGGGGGTGAGCGCTTTCAAGGCAAATGCAACAGGCTGGCCTTCCTGCATAAGGCAGCATCCAAGTCCACTTTGGCTGGAGTCGCTCTGGATTGTGACAGGCTTCGTAATGTCGTAGTGGCGCAACACTGGCATGGATGAAGCCAGAGATTTCATCTACTGCACCGCGGCCTCGTGTTTGGGTAGCCAGTGCCATGGTGTGTCTTTGTCCAGCAGCCGGCGCAGAGGTTCACAGACTGCTGATAGGTGTGGCATGAACTTAGCAAGATAGATTGCAAAGCCAATGAGATGCTGCACTCCTTTTGCATCAGAGGGGTTTGGCATGTCGAGGATCGCTCTGACTTTGTCTGGGTCCAGCTTCAGGCCTTTGGCTGAGAGAATGTGGCCATGGAAGTGGACGTCTTTCAACTTGAACTGCAGCTTCTTCAGGCCAAGGCGCAGCTTAACTGATCGGCAGCGCTCCATCAGTGCCAGGAGCTTCACATCGTGGTCACATTCTGCTTCTTCGTCTGTGTCAACACAGCCTACGATCAGGACATCATCAGCGATGGGTTCAATGCCCTTGAGGCCAGCCAGTAACTCGTGCTGCTTGCGTTGGTATACCTCAGGCGCCACGGAGACACCAAACGGGCGCTTGAGCCAGCATTTCCGACCCCAGGGGGTCCAGTAGGTAGTCATGAAGCTGCTTTCTTTGTCCAGCTTGCATTGCAGGAATGCATCTTGGGCATCCACCAAGGTGAAAATCCTGGCCTTGGGAAGCTTGTAGAGGACATCCTCCAGTGTTGGCATGATGTAGTGGGAGCGTTTCAGTGCTTGGTTCAGATGCTTTGGGTCGATGCAGACCCTCAGCTTCTCTGGCTTTTTCACTATGACCATATTTCTGATCCAGTCAGTTGGTTCAGGCACAGATATCATGTAGCCATAGGCCTCATACTTGTCCAGCTGGGCCTTCACAGCCACTTTCATCGCAATGGGCACATTGCGAGGAGCACACTGGATTGGAGTGACACTCTCATCCAATTCAAAGTGTACCTCCCCAGGTACTGCTTCAACAGGCCTGTTGACTACATCATCATATCTGCTGAGTAGTTGTTCTTTGGACAGGGGTCCATGCTGGACATGCTCCACGATGTGCAGGTCATTTGGTATGGTGAACTGCATCAGTCCCAGGCGTTCACATGTAGAGCCTGAGAGAAGAGGATGTTGACTGGTTTTCACAATCTCAAACTCCAGCTTGTGTTTGTGTCCCCGAATAACACATTCGGTCTCAAAGATGCCCATAGAGCTCATTAGCTCTCCTGAGAACAGCTGTAGTTTAGTATCGCTGGGCAAGAGATGTGTCAGGTGCCAGATGGAGTTTGTCTTTGTAGCTCATTATATTACACATAGCACCAGAATCCAGTCGACATTGTTGCAACTTGTTGTGTAATCGTAGTGTCATAAACCATTTCTTCCCTCTTGAGTGTACAATGGATTCATGCATGTAAATGTCACTTTCACTGCTCTGCTCTGAACACTGAGTGACATCATCAACACAGTGAATCTTGCCCTCACGCACTCTACTTTTACTTTTGAGACACACTTTTGCAAAGTGATAATTAGTTCCACAAGCTCTGCATGGTTTTCCATAGGCAGGTCAGTGCTCTTTGCCTCTTGCGTGTGCATTTCCAAGTATTTGCATGCTATGGGGCTGTCTGTGTTCGCAATTCGTGGTGAATTACTCTGCCTCGATTGGTTTTGTCTGAATGTTTGCCTGGCAACATCATGAACAGTATTAGCGTCAGTGCGTGGGGTTTCGATTCCTATTGTTCTCATTCTCATGTCAGTGACTTCGGCAGTGCGGCACATTTCAATGGCAGTTACTAATGTTAAGCCTCTCTCTCTTAGTAGATGCCGGCGCATGTCCTCATTTGCAATTACCAGTACTATTTTGTCACGAATCAGTTCATCTTTCAATCCCCCGTATTCACAAGTAGCTGATCTTTCTCTCAAACGGGTTACAAAGTTGTGTACTGACTCACCCTCTTCCTGTTTGGAGCTTCCAAAAATGAACCGCTCATAAATTACGTTTGAAGTAATTCTCCAATGCATCCAGTATGGCCTTTGCATCACCCTGTTGTTGTGCTGTGAGGGTGAGATTGTGCCGGTAGATGTGCCTGCATTTGCTGCCTATTAAGCTCCTCAGAGTTGCCGCTTGGACCTCGTTGGGATTTTCATGTAGACCGTTCGCCAGCGCATAGTCCTCGAATTCATCCCTGAAGTTGTCCCAATTAGTACTCCAATCCCCTGTGAGAACCATGGGTTTTGGTGGTGGAATGTTTCGCTGCCATAGCGATGGAATAGAAGATCTCTTTGCCTTCAGCCAGAGGTAGGTAGGGATGCTAGCTAGCCAGCTAACGACGAGTTGATCAGTGGTGTAACTAACGTTAGCAGCTGACGACGGCGTGTTCGCATATGGAACGTAACTGCGCCTATAATGTACTTAGCTACAAAAATAAATATGTGTGGTTTTCGAGCCACTTTTGATACCACATTTCTGCATGATATGTTAGATTAAAGAATAAAGACAGACCCAAATGTCAAGTTCAATAGCCATGTTTAAGCACTGTACAAGTCCCTACATACGGGGTCCGGGGAACAGCCCAGCTAGTCGATTACCTATCAACTAGACTCCGTAACACATTCTTGATACACGAGAAACTATTGAGCAGCATTGCAGTTATTGACACACTGAAACCCCGGTGTGTCTGGCACCTACTACCATACCCCGTTCAAAGGCACTTAAATATTTTGTCTTGTCCATTCACCCTCTGAATGGCACACATACACAATCCATATCTCAACTGTCTCAAAGCTTTTTAAAAAAGTATCCTCCCCTTCATCTACTCTGATGAAGGGGTTTTAACAATCACCATCAATAAGGGATCATAGCTTTCACCTTGATTCACCTGGTCAGTCTATGTCATGGAAAGAGCAGGTGTTCCTGATGTTTTGTACACTCAGTGTACATTTGACATACATTTAGATATACACTACCGTTCAAAAGTTTGTGGTCACTTAGAAATGTCCTTGTTTTCCATGAAAACATACATGAAATGAGTTTGAATAGGAAATATAGCAAAATGAACAGGAAATGTAGTCATTGACAAGGTTAGAAATAATGATTTTTAATTGAAATAATAATCGTGTCCTTCAAACTTTGCTTTCGTCATAGAATCCTCAATTTACAGCAATTACAGCCTTGCAGACCTTTGGCATTCTAGTTGTCAATTTGTTGAGGTCATCTGAAGAGATTTCACCCCATGCTTCCTGAAGAACCTCCCACAAGTTGGATTGGCTTGATGGGCACTTCTTACGGTCAAGCTGCTCCCACAACAGCTCAATAGGGTTGAGATCCGGTGACTGTGCTGGCCACTCCATTATAGACAGAATACCAGCTGACTGCTTCTTCCCTAAATAGTTATTGCATAGTTTGGAGCTGTGCTTTGGGTCATTGTCCTGTTGTAGGAGGAAATTGGCTCCAATCAAGCGCCGTCAACAGTGTATGGCATGGAGTGATAGCCTTCCTTCTTCAAGATCCCTTTTACCCTGTACAAATCTCCCACTTTACCACCACCAAAGCACCCCCAGACCATACCATTGCCTCCACCATGCTTGACAGATGGCATCAAGCACTTCTCCAGCATATTTTCATTTGGTCTGCGTCTCACAAATGTTCTTCTTTGTGATCTGAACACCTCAAACTTCGATTCATCTGTCCATAACACTTTTTTCCAATCTTCCTCTGTCCAGTGTCTGTGTTCTTTTGCCCATCTTAATATTTTCTTTTTATTGGCCAGTCTGAGATATGGCTTTTTCTTTGCAACTCTGCCTAGAAGGTCAACATCCCGGAGTCGCCTCTTCACTGTTGACGTTGAGACTGGTGTTTTGCGGGTACTATTTAATGAAGCTGCCAGTTGAGGACCTGTGAGGCATCTGTTTCTCAAACTAGACACTCCAATGTATTTGTCCTCAGTTGTGCACCGGGGCCTCCCACTCCTCTTTCTATTCTGGTTAGAGCCTGTTTGCGCTGTTCTGTGATGGGAGTAGTACACAGCGTTGTACGAGATCTTCAGTTTCTTGGCAATTTCTCGCATGGAATAGCCTTCATTTCTCAGAACAAGAATAGACTGACGAGTTTCAGAAGAAAGTTATTTGTTTCTGGACATTTTGAGCCTGTAATCGAACCCACAGTTGCTGATGCTCCAGATACTCAACTAGTCTCAAGAAGGCCAGTTTTATTGCTTCTTTAATCAGCACAACAGTTTTCAGCTGTGCTAACATAATTGCAAAAGGGATTTCTACTGATCAATTGGCCTTTTAAAATGATAAACTTGGATTAGCCAACACAACGTGACATTGGAACACAGGACTGATGGTTGCTGATAATGGGCCTCTGTACGCCTATGGAGATATTCCATAAAAAATCAGCCGTTTCCAGCTACAATAGCCATTTACAACATTAAGAATGTCTATTTTAATGGACAAAAAAATTGCTTTTCTTTCGAAAACAATAACATTTCGAAGTGACCCCAAACTTTTGAACGGTAGTGTACATTTTGAATACATTCCGTAATATATGTATATATTTTTATACATTATTTAGCAAATTGTTTATATTTCACATGTATCCTGACCCAATTGGGTCTCGCTTTAAATGACGTGCAACTTATAAAGGCTTCATAAAGCCTTCATAAAGCCTTCATAAACACTACATAAATGTGTTACAAATCATCTATAACCGTACGTCATGCTTTATAAAGGGTTCATAAATGTGTTATAACGGTGTGGCATAACCGTCAATGTAAAATGTGACATAACCCACTATGTCAAATATAACATAAACCTGTGATTTATAAAGGGTAGCATAAGCACCCCTTAATAAAGTCCTTACAAATCATATTAAATTGAGGCTTCACAAAGGATTTATAACCCTGTCATGCATCTTGGTAGAGCATTGCAGCGCCAGGATATTGGGTTTGATTCCTGGGACCACCCTCACGTAAAAATGTATTCACGCATGACTGTAAGTCGCTTTGCATTAAAGCGGCTGCTAAATTTTATATATAATACTGAACAAAATGATAAACCCAACATGCAACAATTTCAACAATTTTACTGAGTTACTGTTCATATAAGGAAAAATTTAGGCCCAAATCTATGGATTTCACATAACTGGGCAGCGGTGCAGCCTGGGAGGGCATAGGCCCACGACTTGGGAGCCAGGCCCACCCACTGGGGAGCCAGGCCCAGCCAATCAGAATGAGTTTTTCCCCACAAAAGGGCTTTATTACAGACAGAAATACTCCTCAGTTTCATCAGCTGTCCGGGTGGCTGGTCTGAGACGATCCCCCAGGTGAAGAAGCTGGATGTGGAGGTCCGGGCTGGCGTGGTTACACATGGTCTGTCTGTTTTTCCAGGTTTCGGATTTCCCACATGTTTTCTGGTTTACCCAACTTTTTTCACACTTTTTAAATAGAAAAACAACAAAATTAGATTTTCTGTGTTCACAAGAATGCTTAAACCACATTAGGGGCAGACTTCTCAGGTTTTCTGTAGTGCAGCAAGCGTACATGTGATGTGATTCGGCCGCCAATGGAATGGGTGGAGTAAAAGGCCAGCAACACTGTATTATTCAGTGTACTTTTTTAGCGTTGCTGACGAGACGCTGATCATGTGATGAGTTAGCAAATCAAATGCCCACTTGTGCTGCCTCTGGACAGTGAAAAACAAGTAAGTTAACCTTTATTTATTGTAATTTCAATTAGTTTGTAGTAGTTAAGTGTTGAGTTAGATTACATACTGTAACTACCTCGATTGTTATTTCAAATAATTTTGGTGACTTCACAGCAGTTGCAACTAACTGAAATGTAACTAGCTAGCAGGCTCAGCTAAATACACATCCCCCTAGATACAGTCACGTCTCATAGTCACGTCATGAGATTTGTAAATGAAAGAGGAATATAATAATATGAATTGAATTGAGTTTCCCATCTCCCCATTTAGAGTTTATTGCGCAGCACAGAAATGCCCTTACCCAGATGTTGTGACAAAGGCATTTCCGAACAGACCTGCTAACTTTGTTGTTACATGCAGTTTCTCTAACAAGAAGAGAGGCAAGAACCATTCGTCCGCCAGCTCAGGGACAAGTTACACTATTCACAGCCCTCTGTAATGTTCAATGTAATTGCATTGCTGGACTTTGTATTGTTTTAAAAATGTACAAATAAAAGGAAATATATGATTTAAACATGTCTTTAATGTTTATTTGTTTTAACTGTTAGTGATGATTCCCTAAGAGTTACTCAATTTGTTTTTATATCATGAAGCCTTTATGCAGGGCCCTCCTGTAGCTCAGTTGGTAGCGCATGGCGCTTGCAACGCCAGGGTTGTGGTTTCGATTCCTACGGGGGGATAAGAGCGTCTGCTAAAATGACTAAAATGTAAAGAAAATGCATGTGTTATAAATGACCAAATAGGGCTGACATTAAATTAAGGACAGCGATATAGAGGCTTTATGAATGTGTTATGAATGACCGAAGGTGTCTATTACAGGACACTAGATAAAGTGTCAATACACACACTACCAGTCAAAAGTTTGGACACACCTACTCATTAAAGGGTTTTCTTTATTTTTACAATTTTTTACATTGTAGAATAGTAGTGTAGATATCAAAACTATGAAAGAACACATATGGAATCATGTAGTAACCATGAGAGTCTTCAAATAGACACCCTTTGCCTTGATGACAGCTTTGCACACTCTTGACATTCTCTCAACCAGCTTCGTGAGGTAGTCACCTGTAAGGCATTTCAATTAACAGGTGTGACTTCTTAAAAGTTAATTTGTGGAATTTCTTTCCTTCTTAATGCATTTGAGCCAATATTTGGTAAAAGACCAAATCCATATTATGGCAAGAACAGCTCAAATAAGCAAAGAGAAATTACATCATTACTTTAAGACATGAAGGTCAGTCAATACAGACAATTTCAAGAACTTTGAACGTTTCTTCAAGTGCAGTCGTAAAAACCATCAAGCTCTATGATGAAACTGGCTCTCATGAGGACCGCCACAGGAATGGAAGACCCAGTGTTACCTCTGCTGCAGAGGATAAGTTCATTAGAGTTACCAGCCTCAGAAATTGCAGCCCAAATAAATGCTTCATAGAGTTCAAGTCACAGACACATCTCAACATCAACTGTTCAGAGGGGACTGTGTGAATCAGGCCTTTATGGTCGAATTGCTGCAAAGAAACCACTACTAAAGGACACCAATAATAAGGAGAGACCTGCTTGGGCCAAGAAAGACGAGCAATGGACATTAGACCGGTGGAAATTTGTGCTTTGGTCTGGAGTCCAAATTGGAGATTATTGGTTGAAACCGCTGTGTCTTTGTGAGACGCGGTGTAAGTGAACGGATGTGTAGTTCCCACTGTAAAGCATGGAGGAGGAGATGTTACGATGTGTGGGTGCTTTGCTGGTGACACTGTCTGTGATTTATTTTACCTAACCAGCATGGCTTCCACAGCATTCTGCAGCGATACGCCATCCCATCTGGTTTGGGCTTAGTGGGACTATCATTTTTTTTCAACAGGACAATGACCCAACACACCTCCAGCCTGTGTAAGGGCTATTTTACCAAGAAGGAGAGTGATGGAGTGCTGTATCAAATGACCTGGCCTCCACAACCACCCGACCTCAACCTAATTGAGATGGTTTGGGATGAGTCAGATGGCAGAGTGAAGTAAAAGCAGCCAAAAAGTGCTCAGTATATGTGGGAACTCCTTCAAGACTGTTGGGAAAGCATTACAGGTGAAGCTGGTTGAGAGAATGCCAAGAGTGTGCAAAGCTGTCATCAAGGCAAAGGGTGGCTATTTGAGGAATCTCAAATATAAAACATATTTTGATTTGTTTAACACTTTTTTGGTTACTACATGATTCCATATGTGTTATTCAATAGTTTTGATGTCTTCACAATTTTTCTACAAAGGTTCCTATGAGCAGCCAGAATAGATCGCTCTTCCTGTAGAAAGGTGATATTCTCCTTGTGCATTTCCTTTCATTTGTACACTGCTCCACTGAGTGACCATCTTCACAGATCAAACTAGATACATGGGGTGTATTTTCAGTTACCGTTATGAGTGTTTGACTTGTGGGGTCTAAGAGAGGCCTGAGTCTACTGGTGGAATCAAGGCCTCTGACAGATACATGGTTGAGCATATACATTTCTGGGGGGTCTGATTGAGACATTCATCTGAGGCCTAAGAGAGTCAGGGGGTCTGGAGGAGGATTCATTTTGTCGTTAGTCGTCCTGTGTGTATAACCTATCCTTAGGCTGCACATTCTGAGTGTGTGACATGAAATGAGAGTTTAGGTTTTGTTTCAGTGTTACCCATTGAGCAATGAGGTTTTATTTTGTGAGTCCATCCTAGTGGGAGCTTTCATGTCGCCCCTCATGTTGCTCCTTTTCTCACTGCTTTTAAACATTGAGGGCACTAGTATTGCTAGATATTTGATGTCCAGTTCAAGCTGCCTACTTTTCCTTCTGTTTGTTTTGTCTGTCTTATTCCTTGAACACAACTTTTGTCTTCAAGAACAGGAGCATGTACAGAAAAAGTTGCCATCCCTGCCTTATTCATTGTGAGTGCAGAGACTTTTGATGATGCAGGATAAAGGCTTCCCCTCCTTGATCCTTTGATTGCAGAATTTGATGCGCTGCCATCACAACTAATGTCACTGCTACATAGAAAGTAATCATCTTCAGTGCACTTTCTGCGCTTTGCAG
Organism: Coregonus clupeaformis; assembly: GCF_020615455.1. Taxonomy (NCBI): domain Eukaryota; kingdom Metazoa; phylum Chordata; class Actinopteri; order Salmoniformes; family Salmonidae; genus Coregonus; species Coregonus clupeaformis. Next base: position 21,263,154 of record NC_059199.1, on the reverse strand, counting down.
TTTTCTTGAATCCCGACCACAGACTGGCAAAATGGCTCTTACAAAGTACACCAACAGCCAGTGACAATAATTTGGCCCAGGTGGTGACCGTCTTTCCCGGTCAGGGTTCTGCTGAGGTCCTGCTCCCAGTCTGCTTTCTGACCAATACAGCACTCTCTCTCTCATCACCTTTGTGTGTATGTGTATGTGACATGATTTGTGTTACATTGCCTTCAGAAAGTATTCAGACCCCTTGACTTTTTCCACATGTTGTTATGTTACAGCCTTATTCTAATATGTGTATATATATATTGTGACGTCACGAGAGGCTACACAGCTTTCAGCGGGATTGCTCAAGTAGTGCAAGGAGACAAGGTTCAAACAAAACAAGGATTTTATTATAGGTCTTGGGAAATTAACGAAAATATAACAAAATTCTGTTCTCTTGTGGCTCTTTAAGGGTTAACCGTTCAGGGATGTCTCTTCCACATCCAGAATCATAATTCTCACTCGCTCAGATAACTTTTCCCCAGCCTTACTGTAGTCCACGTTGCAGCTAGTGGCCAACCCAGCAAAAAGTCCTTCCAAATGTCTCTCACGTATTTCCACAGGTGCATATATCCAAAGGTGAGTATTTCCCAAAGGTAAGTATCTCCAAATCCTTATATTCCTCATGGAAGTGGACGTGCAGCACTCTTGTCCTCCAGAGAGCCCAGGTTGGAGACTGTGTCTCTTCACCCCCCCACACACTCCCTCAGTGTGTCTCTTCCCTTCCCAAACCTTCAGCTCATCAGCTCCTCATTTGTTTCAGCTGCGTGGGAAGATTGGCCATAGAGGGGTGGAGTTCCCGACCATACCAGCAGATGGAGCCATAGCTGCCCGGGTTTGCAGCCATCTCAGGGGGATGTAACGTCCCTCCAGGACACAGCCTCTCGTGACATCACACATCCCCCTCCTCGGGACCGACGTCCTCGTCGGGGTAAAGGCAGCGAAGAAGGCATCACGCCGGGAGAGGGCGTCCGCATTGCCGTGGTGCTTGCCAGCCTGCTCTCTCTTCAACTCCTCCACCTCTAGGACCAGGGACTCAGCCTCCTGTTGTCTCTCCTTGAGTTTCTTACTGAACGCATCAGCCTTGGTTTTAGCAGAGTTTAGCTTCTGTTGAGCAGCTTTCAGTTCCTTCTCTCTCTCTGCCTCCGCATTCTTCATCTTGTTCTCCAACACCTTGTACTACTCCTCTGCCTTCTTCTGGACCTCCTTACTACTGCGCAGGGTCTCCTCACACTCCTCGATGGTCCTGCGCAGCCTCTCCAGCTCCTCCTGTTGCTTATGGAAGGAGCTCTGTTGGAGTTTAGCCTGGAGGATATCTAACTCTTCTGTCTTCATGTCTAACTGTTGCTTTAACAAACGATACCTCTCAGCGGTCCCCTTCAGACCAGACAGTTCTTTGTCCAGATTCTGTAGCTCCGTCTCTGTGTCGGTCTGGGCACCTGCCATCCCTATCAGAGCCCGGGCGGGAGTGAGTAATTCGGAGGATTGCACCGGAGCCTTCCCAGGATGAGTCTTGCCTCTCCGTTTCCGAGGTACTCGGGTTATCCTCTCCTGAGACTCTCTCCAGAGTGGGTAAAAGGCTGGGCAGTCTCGTCCAATTAGGACAGGGACGGGGAGGGAATCAACCACCCCCGCCGTCGTGTGTATGGTTCCCCGTGTGCTGGTCATTGTAAGTTCAGTAATGGGGTATTCTCTGGTGTCCCCATGGACACAGGAAACTGGGAGGACTTTCCCCGGGGTCAGACACGTTGGGCCCACCAAATCCTTACGCACCAGGGTGGCCCGGCTACCAGAATCCAGTAAGGCCTCCACATCATGGTGATTCACAGTTACCGGGCAGGTGGGGGGTCGATCTGGGCCGCCATCTACGACTCCCAAGAGCGAGGCAAAACGGTGTGTGGGTGCTGAGCTGGAGGACTCCGCAGTGGGCATAGGTTCATCGGCTGGTTTCCCACACTGCCAGGAGATATGTCCCATCTCCCCACACCGGTAACACTGTCGAGTTTCCCCCTCCTGGTGTACTCTTCTTGGACCCGCCTGGTTTCTGGCTCCCCCCTGGAGCCGGGATAAGTCCTGACGTGGCTGGGTTCGAGACCTTGGGGTCCTTTGGACGGGTTCTTCCCATTTGTGGTGGGGCCGCACTCCTGGGGTCTTTTCGGAAGCATTCAGCATCTCCGCTGTGGCCTGGTACTTTTCCACAGCTTCCACGGTCAGATCAGCCGTGGTCAAGTCCTGTTGACTGATGAACCGTTTTGCCTCATAAGGCAGGGCGCGTAGGTAACGATCCACCACAACGGCCTCCACCACCGCCGCTGCTGTATTCCTCTGCGGATCCAGCCATTTCCTTGCGATTCGGACAAGTTCATGCATCTGCGCCCGAGGAGGTTGGTCTGGTTGGAAGGTCCAGCCGTGAAAGCGCTGGGCCATACCAAACTTTGTGAGTCCATATCTGCTGAGGATCTCAGACTTCAGGGCATCATAGTCAGTAACCTGGTCAGGGCCCAGGTCCCCGGACAGCATTCAGCGATTCCCCGGTTAGAAAGGGGGCTAACAGACCAACCCACTGTTGCTTGGGCCAGGCTTCCCTAGTGGCCGTGGCCTCAAATGCATGCAGGTATGCCTCAATGTCATCGGTAGCTCCCATCTTAGATATAAAGTCACTTGCCTTTATTGGGCGGGTATTTTGGACAACCCTCTGTCTCTGCAACTGCAATTCCTCTGCCTTCAGAAGGTTGGCTTTCTTTTGCTCCTCCAAGAGAGCCACGGTTGCTTGCATCTGGGCTTGCTGGCCAGCAACAAGGGCTTTCAATATGTCCTCCATTTCAGTCGGCGGGGAGCCTACGGCCAACTTGGAAAACTGGGTGATCAAACCTTCGGTATCCTCCTCTGACATGCACTATTAACGCTTGAGCGTGCCCGTATTCTCCACCATCTGTGACGTCACGAGAGGCTACACAGCTTTCAGCGGGATTGCTCAAGTAGTGCAAGGAGACAAGGTTCAAACAAAACAAGGATTTTATTATAGGTCTTGGGAAATTAACGAAAATATAACAACATTCTGTTCTCTTGTGGCTCTTTAAGGGTTAACCGTTCAGGGATGTCTCTTCCACATCCAGAATCATAATTCTCACTCGCTCAGATAACTTTTTCCCAGCCTTACTGTAGTCCACGTTGCAGCTAGTGGCCAACCCAGCAAAAAGTCCTTCCAAATGTCTCTCACGTATTTCCACAGGTGCATATATCCAAAGGTGAGTATTTCCCAAAGGTAAGTATCTCCAAATCCTTATATTCCTCATGGAAGTGGACGTGCAGCACTCTTGTCCTCCAGAGAGCCCAGGTTGGAGACTGTGTCTCTTCACCCCCCCACACACTCCCTCAGTGTGTCTCTTCCCTTCCCAAACCTTCAGCTCATCAGCTCCTCATTTGTTTCAGCTGCGTGGGAAGATTGGCCATAGAGGGGTGGAGTTCCCGACCATACCAGCAGATGGAGCCATAGCTGTCTGGGTTTGCAGCCATCTCAGGGGGATGTAACGTCCCTCCAGGACACAGCCTCTCGTGACATCACAATATATTTTGAAAATCCTCATCAATCTACACACAATACCCATCATGACAAAGCAAAAACAGGTTTTTAGAATTTTTTGCTAATTTATAAATAAAAAAACGGAAATATCACATTTACATAAGTATTCAGACCCTTTACTCAGTACTTTGTTGAAGTACCTTTGGCAGCGATTACAGCCTTGAGTCTTCTGACGCTACAAGCTTGGATGGGGAGCGTTGCTGTACAGCTATTTTCAGGTCTCTCCAGAGATGTTTGGTCGGGTTCAAGTCCAGGCTCTGCCTGGGCCACTCAAGGACATTCAGAGACTTGTCCCGAAGCCACTCCTGCGTTGTCTTGACTGTGTGCGTAGGGTCGTTGTCCTGTGGAGTGCAATAGAGAATGCATCATCTGTGGATCTGTTGGGGCATTGTGCGAATTGGAGTGGGTCCATGGTGTCTGGGATGATGGTGTTGATATGAGCCATTACCAGCCATGACCAACATGTAAGTATTACAAGGAGAGGTTGAAAATGTCAGTGAAGACACTTGCCAGCTGGTCAGCACATGGTAATCCGTCTGGCCCTGCGGCTATGTGAATGTTAACCTGTTTAAAAGTCTTACTCACATCGGCCACGGAGAGCGTGATCACACAGTCATCCAGAACAGCTGGTATTCTCACACATGGTTTGAGAGCCATGGTTAGAGAGCCAGGTAGTGTTCCCTTTGACTGTAAGCACAGTGCTTACTCCACTGACCCCACATTATATATATTTTTTCTCTCTCTCGCTCTCTCTCTCTCTCTCTCTCTCTCTCTCTCTCTCTCTCTCTCTCTCTCTCTCTCTCTCTCTCTCTCTCTCTCTCTCTCATCAAATACTTATGTCATGCAATAAAATGCAAATTAATTACTTATAAATCATACAATGTGATTTTCTGGATTTTTGTTTTAGATTCCGTCTCTCACATTTGAAGTGTACCTATGATAAAAATGACAGACCTCTACATGCTTTGTAAGTAGGAAAACCTGCAAAATCGGCAGTGTATCAAATACTTGTTCTCCCCACTGTACATAAACAACAACACTGAATGAATCCGAGTGAGTGTCAGAAGTTACGTGTTTGACTGCCGGTACGCGCCACTTGTATCAATAAATCATTGTCAGCAAAAGGTTTGTGTGATAATTTATTTACTGTTTTATTCACGTTTTCAAGTAGTGGTGACAAATCAGTTAGCGTTAGGACTAATGTAGCCTACATTTTCTGATTTGGATGAGAAATTTGTTCTGCTGTTTCTACTTCTGTGAATGTCTGAACATTGCACCAAAAATCAACTGCTCACATTGTGTTCTAATTTACATTTTACATTTTAGTCATTTAGCAGACGCTCTTATCCAGAGCGACTTACAGTTACCAGTTTGAGCGTACGCTGCAGGGGCGTCAAGGGTTAAGTGGCAAATAAAGTAACAGGGTTGACAATTTCATCTTAAATCAGCCATAAATCCTCTTGTGACAGGGGGAATGGAAGCTTGTTGTGTGCAACAGGAATGATTTGACTATTAGATGTTTAAAGTTTCTTTAGACTTTGTATGTATTTAAATGCAATAGTTTCACCATATTAAAATGATAGTTCAGTTCATGTAACAAGGTTGACCTTAAAATTTAGGACAGATTTTTTTAACCTTGAAAAGTATCACTAATCACATGAAATAAATAATCTTTATTCAGATTTATTGAATGTTCCATGTGGTCTATATTAAATATTAAATTAATATTCAATCTAACAGGCTTTTAAATTAAATATTGGTGCAGAATTTCTACTTAAAATATCAAAGGGACTCATTTTGTGGAATGACCCATCTCTAATTATCTGTTTTTGTTTTTGTGAGGAGCCTTTGCAGTGTGATTTGTTCATAGTCACAAATGCATGAAACTATTTGTATTGATTAAAACCAGTAATAAAATGTCTGATTATCAGTGGATGTTAATTTATCTGATTTGAGGGTAAACACTATTTACTCACCTTTTTTATTTTGCATGAGCGTTTACCCACATATCATGGAAAAATTCATTGAAAATGTAGGGACCATTAATTTACTCACCTCGAACAGCGATCAGCATTTACCCACTTGTTTTGTCACTACATCACTGCTCCCCAAGCCAACAAGGTAAAATTATTTTGTTCTGCCCCTGAGTAAGGCAGTTAACCCCAAACAACAGCTGCTCTCCGTGCGCCGATGACATGGATGTCGATTAAGGCCGTTCCCCGCAACTCTCTGATTCAGAGGGGTTGGGTTAATAGCGGAAGACACATTTCAGTTAAATGCATTCAGTTGTACTTTAGCCACCACTAGCTAACAATCAATGGAAGTGAATGGGGCATGTGTGTATGTTTATTTTTTTTATGGCCAAATAACCTGTAAGTAAAATCTAACCAAATATGGAGTTCGTTTCAATTTATTTCAGTTTGATTTGGGCATGACATTTTGAAAATTGCACACATGCCCCATTCACTTCTATTGGTTTGTAGCTAGCTGTGGCTAAAGTTAGTGTAGATTGTACTGGCTGTTTAGAGAAACCCGAACCATGGCCCTCAATTGAATGTTGTATACTACTTCCTATTTTGTATTTTATTTTCATGTCTCAATCATAAAACAGGATAGTCCCATCACATAAATAAAATGAAACAATAAAACAATAAAGACATACAACAAATACATCAATATCAAAATACATCAAATACATACATTAAAATACCAAAAGAATATCCTATGGTCATACACACTTAATTAAATGTTTAACGGTTGTCCCTCTTCACTTATCTCAAAAAATAAATCTGATTTTCTTTTAAACATGTACAAAAAATTACAAGGTTGCTATTGTATTTTAATAAGGGTCTACTTATTTTTTTATTAGCTTGCTTGCCTGACTTTTCAATATCGTTCAGTTCAATATACACTAAACAAAAAATATAAACGCAACATGCAATAATTTATAATATTTTACTGAGTTACAGTTCATATAAGGAAATCAGTCAATTAAATTAAATTCATTAGGCCCTAATCTATGGATTTCACACGACTGGGAATACAGAAAAGCATCTGTTGGTCACAGATACTGTACCATAAAAAGGTAGGGGTATGGGTGTGGGTATATAACACCCATATAACATTCTATTGGTTGCAAGAATTTTGTATAATAATTTAAATTGGAAACTACTGAGTTTTGAATCCGGCTTCTTTTTGTGTATCAGCTTCCCAGTGGGTCAGAAGTTTACATAAACTCAATTAGTATTTGTTAGCATTGCCTTTAAATTGTTGAACGTGGGTCAAACGTTTCGTGTAGCCTTCGACAAGCTTTCAACAATAAGTTGGGTGAATTTTGGCCCATTCCTCCTGACAGAGTCAGGTTTGGAGGCCTCCTTGATCGCACATGCTTTCTCAGTTCTGCCCACACATTTTCTATAGGATTGAGGTCAGGGCTTTGAGATGGCCACTCCAATACCTTGACTTTGTTGTCCTTCAGCCATTTTGCCACAACTTTGGAAGTATGCTTGGGGTCCATTTGTCCATTTGGAAGACCCATTTGCGACCAAGCTTTAACTTCCTGACTGATGTTTTGAGATGTTGCTTCAATATATCCACATAATTTTCCTTCCTCATGATGCCATCTATTTTGTGAAGTGCACCAGTCCCTCCTGCAGCAAAGCACCCCCACAGCATGATGCTGCCACCCCCGTGCTTCACGGTTGGGATGGTGTTCTTCGGCTTGCAAGCAACCCCCTTTTTCCTCCAAACATAACGATGTTCATTATGGCCAAACAGTTCTATTTTTGTTTCATGAGACCAGAGGACATTTCTCAAAAAAGTATGATCTTTGTCCCCATGTGCAGTTGCAAACCGTAGTCTGGCTTTTTTATGGCGGTTTTGGAGCAGTGGCTTCTTCCTTGCTGAGTGGCCTTTCAGGTTATGTTGATATAGGACTAGTTTTACTGTGGATATAGATACTTTTGTACCTGTTTCCTCCAGCATCTTCACAAGGTCCTTTACTGTTGTTCTGGGATTGATTTGTACTTTTCGCACCAAAGTACGTTCATCTCTAGGAGACAGAATGCGTCTCCTTCCTGAGCGGTATGACGGCTGCAAGGTCCTATGGTGTTTATACTTGCGTACTATTGTTTGTACAGATGAACGTGGTACCTTCAGGCATTTGGAATTGCTCCCAAGGATGAACCAGACTTGTGGAGGTCTACAATTTTTTTCTGAGATCTTGGCTGATTTCTTTTGATTGTCCCATGATGTCCAGCAAAGAGGCACTGAGTTTGAAGGTAGGCCTTGAAATACATCCACAGGTACACCTCCAATTGACTCAAATGATGTAAATTAGCCTATCAGAAGCTTCTAAAGCCATGACATCATTTTCTGGAATTTTCCAAGCTGTTTAAAGGCACAGTCAACTAAGTGTATGTAAACTTCTGACTGGAATTGTGATACAGTGAATTATAAGTGAAATAATCTGTCTGTAAACAATTGTTGGAAAGATTACTTGTGTCATGCACAAAGTAGATGTCCTAACCGACTTGCCAAAACTATAGTTTGTTAACAAGAAATTTGTGGAGTTATTGAAAAAATGAGTTTTAATGACTCCAACCTAAGTGTATGTAAACTTCCCGACTTCAACTCTACATACCCCAACCAGAAGCCATGGATTACAGGCAACATCCGCACTGAGCTAAAGGGTAGAGCTGCCGCTTTCAAGGAGCAGGACTCTAACCCGGACGCTTATAAGAAATCCCGCTATGCCCTCTGACAAACCATCAAACAGGCAAAGAGTCAATACAGGACTAAGATTGAATCGTACTGCACCGGCTCTTACACTCGTTGGATGTGGCAGGGCTTGAAAACTATTACACACTACAAAGGGAAGCACAGCCATGAGCTGCCCAGTGACACAAGCCTACCAGATGAGCTAAATCACTTCTATGCTCGCTTCGAGGCAAGCAACACTGAAGCATGCATGAGAGCATCAGCTGTTCCGGACGACTATGTGATCACGCTCTCTGTAGCCGATGTGAGTAAGACTTTTTTTAAGGAGGTCAACATTCACAAGGCCGCAGGGCCAGACGGATTACCAGGACCTGTACTCCGAGCATGCACTGACCAACTGGCAAGTGTCTTCACTGACATTTTCATGTCCCTGACTGAGTCTGCAATACCAACATGTTTCAAGCAGACCACCATAGTCCCTGTGCCCAAGAACACTAAGATAACCTGCCTAAATGACTACCGACCCGTAGCACTCAGGTCTGTAGCCATGAAGTGCTTTGAAAGGCTGGTCATGGCTCACATCAGCACCATATTCCCAGAAACCCTAGACCCACTCCAATTTGCATACCGCCCCAAAAGATCCACAGATGATGCAATCTCTATTGCACTCCACACTGCCCTTTCCCACCTGGACAAGAGGAACACCTACGTGAGAATGCTATTCATTGACTACAGCTCAGCGTTCAACATCATAGTGCCCTCAAAGCTCATCACTAAGCTAAGGACCCTGGGACTAAACACCTCCCTCCGGAACTGGATCCTGGACTTCCTGACAGGCCGCCCCCAGGTGGTAAGGGTAGGTAACAACACATCTGCCACGCTGATCCTCAACATGGGGGCCCCTCAGGGGTGCGTGCTCAGTCCCCTCCAGTACTCCCTGTTCACCCATGACTGCATGGCCAGGCATGACTCCAACTCCATAACTAAGTTTTCCGACGACACAACAGTGGTAGGCCTGATAACCGACAACGATGAAACAGCCTATAGGGAGGAGGTCAGAGACCTGGTGCCAGGATAAAAACCTCACCCTCAACGTGTTCAAGACAAAGGAGATGATTGTGGACTACAGGAAACAAAAGAGGACTGAGCACGCCCCCATTCTCATCAATGGCACTGCAGTGGAACAGGTTGAGAGCTTCAAGTTCCTTGGTGTCCACATCACCAACAAACTATCATGGTCAAAACACACCAAGTCAGTCGTGAAGAGTGCACGGCAAAGCCTATTCCCCCTCAGGAGACTGAAAAGATTTGGCATGGGTCCTCAGATCCTCAAAAAGTTATACAGCTGCACCATCGAGAGCATCCTGACTGGTTGCATCACTGCCTGGTATGGCAACTGCTCGGCCTCCAACTGCAAGGCACTACAGAGGGTAGTGTGTACGGCCCAGTACATCACTGGGCCCAAGCTTCCTGCCATCCAGGACCTCTATACCAGGCGGTGTCAGAGGAAGGCCCTAATAATTGTCAAAGACTCCAGCCAACCTAGTCATAGACTGTTCTATCTGCTACCGCACGGCAAGTGGTACCGGAGATTCAAGTCTAGGTCCAAAAGGCTTCTTAACAGCTTCTACCCCCAAGCCATAAGACTCCTGAACAGCTAATCATGGCTACCTGGACTATTTGCAAGGTCTACACCTGTTGTATTCGGCGCATGTGGCAAATACATTTTGATTTGATTTGATTAGAGAAAACCTGGTGGTGGCAGCATCATGCTGTGGGGATGTTTTTCAGCGGCAGGGACTGGGAGACTAGTCAGGATCGAGGGAAAGATGAACGGAGCAAAGTACAGAGAGATCCTTGATGAAAACCTGCTCCAGAGCGCTCAGGACCTCAGACTGGGTCGAAGGTTCACCTTCCAACAGGACAATGACCCTAAGCACACAGCCAAGACAATGCAGGAGTGGCTTTGGGACAAGTCTCTAAATGTCCTTGAGTGACCCAGCCAGAGCCTGGACTTGAACCCAATCGAACAACTCTGGAGAGACCTGAAAATAGCTGTGCAGCGACGCTCCACATCCAACCTTACAGAGCTTGAGAGGATATGCAGAGAAGAATGTGAAAAACTCCCCAAATACAGGTGTGCCAAGCTTGTAGTGTCATACCCAAGAAGACTTGAGGCTGTAATCGCTATCAATGGTGCTTCAAGAAAGTACTGAGTGAAGGGTTTGAATACTTATGTAAATGTGATATTTCCGTTTTTCATTTTTTATAATTTTGCAAAAAATAAATAAAACATGTTTCTGCTTTGTCATTATGGGGTATTGTGTGTTGTAGATTGATGAGGGGAAAAAACTATTTAATCCATTTTAGAATAAGGCTGTAACGTAACAAAATATGGAAGAAGTCAAGGGGTCTGAATACTTTCTGAATGCACTGTAAATAGAACACATGGTTTCCATGTGTTTGATGCCATTCCATTTGCTCCATTCCAGCCATTATTATGAGGCATCCTCCCCTCAGCAGCCTCCTGTGCAGTCCAGCTATGCCCTTCATAAGGTAATCAAACAGGTAAAATGACAGTACAGGGACAATGTGGAGTCGCAATTCAACGGCTCAGACACAAGACGTATGTGGCAGGAACTCCAGACAATCACGGATTATAAAGGGAAAGTGTTATGATGATATCTGGTATCAAGTAATTCAGGATGCAAGAATATACTTAAACAATTACAGTGGGGAAAAAAAGTATTTAGTCAGCCACCAATTGTGCAAGTTCTCCCACTTAAAAAGATGAGAGAGGCCTGTCATTTTCATCATAGGTACACGTCAACTATGACTTGTCAACTTTGAACTTGTTATCAGTATAAAAGACACCTGTCCACAACCTCAAACAGTCACACTCCAAACTCCACTATGGTCAAGACCAAAGAGCTGTCAAAGGACACCAGAAACAAAATTGTAGACCTGCACCAGGCTGGGAAGACTGAATCTGCAATAGGTAAGCAGCTTGGTTTGAAGAAATCAACTGTGGGAGCAATTATTAGGAAATGGAAGACATACAAGACCACTGATAATCTCCCTCGATCTGGGGCTCCACGCAAGATCTCACCCCGTGGGGTCAAAATGATCACAAGAACGGTGAGCAAAAATCCCAGAACCACATGGGGGGACCTAGTGAATGACCTGCAGAGAGCTGGGACCAAAGTAACAAAGCCTACCATCAGTAACACACTACGCCGCCAGGGACTCAAATCCTGCATTGCCAGACGTGTCCCCCTGCTTAAGCCAGTACATGTCCAGGCCCGTCTGAAGTTTGCTAGAGTGCATTTGGATGATCCAGAAGAGGATTGGGAGAATGTCATATGGTCAGATGAAACCAAAATATAACTTTTTGGTAAAAACTCAACTCATCGTGTTTGGAGGACAAAGAATGCTGAGTTGCATCCAAAGAACACCATACCTACTGTGAAGCATGGGGGTGGAAACTTCATGCTTTGGGGCTGTTTTTCTGCAAAGGGACCAGGACGACTGATCCGTGTAAAGGAAAGAATGAATGGGGCCATGTATCGTGAGATTTTGAGTGAAAACCTCCTTCCATCAGCAAGGGCATTGAAGATGAAACGTGGCTGGGTCTTTTAGCATGACAATGATCCCAAACACACCTCCCGGGCAACGAAGGAGTGGCTTCGTAAGAAGCATTTCAAGGTCCTGGAGTGGCCTAGCCAGTCTCCAGATCTCAACCCCATAGAACATCTTTGGAGGGAGTTGAAAGTCCGTGTTGCCCAGCGACAGCCCCAAAACATCACTGCTCTAGAGGAGATCTGCATGGAGGAATGGGCCAAAATACCAGCAACAGTGTGTGAAAACCTTGTGAAGACTTACAGAAAACGTTTGACCTGTGTCATTGCCAACAAGGGGTATATAACAAAGTATTGAGAAACTTTTGTTATTGACCAAATACTTATTTTCCACCATAATTTGCAAATAAATTCATAAAAAATTCTACAATGTGATTTTCTGGAGAAAAAAATTCTCATTTTGTCTGTCATAGTTGACGTGTACCCAGTGGCGGCTCCTGAAAAAATTCTCAGGAGGGGCAATCTTTCTGATGATTTAGGTGACCTACACACATTTTAAAAAAGATATGTCCAGCAACAACATGAAGACAGGGGCAGCATATAAGTCAATACCAGAAGCATTTATTGACTGATCTGGGGAGATGGATTCCAGTTTCTGTGACAGATTATAAATAATCTCTGATGCCTTTGTTATATTAGCTTTTGGTTGAATGTACTGTCGTAGTAAATATATAATGTTATAGCTTGGTCTGACTAAAATCTTGTGCATGACCCATTTTGTGTTGGGCGTTTGTTTTCAATCAATGCTGTTCCTATCCTATAACAATGGACAAAAGAGTCCTATCTTGTCAGCCTTGTCAGCAGGTGGCCAAGGACAACACCCACGCCATAGGTCTCTCAGTTCTTCCAACTCACGAGTTCTTGCTCTGAGGACACACACACACACACACACACACACACACACACACATCATCACTGATAACACACACACACACACACATCATCACTGTTAAACACACACACACACACACACAAAAATCCCCTCTCTTTAGGCTGAACATTTGAAGACAGAGAACCCGACTCAGAGCCAATGCAACAGTGGAGGGGACCTCGCCCAACTCATCAGGACCAATCAGAAGATCAGAACTACTAGATTCAACCTACATCATTTATTGTATAAAATGTCTGCACACAATGTTTTCGGGGCTCTCTTCAGATAGCTCCCTAAGAGTTTGACGAACGAGTCCGTGCACGCGATTCCAGATATCTTTACCTCTGAATAAACTGCCTTTATTATACCATATCCACCCTGTCCAAAGTCTCTACTTGGTCTCAGTTCTCCAGTAAACTTGTGATTATCAACAGTACACAACGGTAACAAACAATTGGGGGAACTCACGGGGCAGATAGTAAGGTCGCAGTGACACAGAAAGCAGTTCAATGTCGGGGGTACAGAGTCGCTCTCTTACCAGGATCGATTTTCCCTGTGACTGTCAGATCGCGGTCCGCTCTGACCAGGGTGAAGCCGGCCGGCTCCACTTCTCTGTCCGGGACTCTGTCATCCAGCCAAGTCTCCCAGCTGTATTGGATTCCGCTGCCAGCAGCGTTTTCATTATTTAGTCCGTTCGTAGCGGGTATGTACACGATCAACAAGATCAGTCCAAAACCCACCACTGGAAATCCATGGTTGGCAGAATGTTTGTAAACTAAGTGTACAAATTAAAAACATAAAATAACGCCACTAAGTGTACAAATTAAAAACATAAGATAACGCCACACTGCAGGTCGCAACAGAGACGCTGCTAGCCGCTATTTTCTTAGTTACGTTTCATGGTTACGTCACGTATGACGAAAGCGCGTAATTGCAAGCCCACAGACACCCATAGAGATTGTATTGAAAGCTTTGAAATTTGAAAAAAATAGATTTTACATGGGAGTCTATGACAGACTTCTGGGCGATTTTCAACATGACTGAAATCGCCCCAAAAACGGGCGGGGCCATTTGAAGCACGACTTTAGCCTGATTTGACATTTAGTGGCAGTCAGATCAGATTAGAACACTGATAACTACTGTTGCCGTGATATAATTGATTAGAAAAAAAATCCCTTCCTTTTCCCGTTTGGCAGTGCGTCGCCCATATCGCCCTATTGAACACACCGCCCCTGCGTGTACCTATGATGAAAATTACAGGCCTCTCTCATCTTTTTAAGTGGGAGAACTTGCACAATTGGTGGCTGACTAAATACTTTTTTCCCCCACTGTATATGGAGAGTTGATGCAAAGTACTTAATTGATTACGGTACATGTGTTGCCTCCTGTCATCTGAACTCTGAACAAAGGAAATCTCTCAGTTTATATACTTCATGTTACACAACAACATCTGGTAAGCATCAGTGGGCACTCCCCACTCTGATGTTATTACCTTGTACCCCAAGTCAGTATATTCCATCTATCAATCATTCTATGATAAACCCCAGTAAGCTGGATGGCATACATTTACATTTACATTTAAGTCATTTAGCAGACGCTCTTATCCAGAGCGACTTACAGAAGCAATTAGGGTTAAGTGCCTTGCTCAAGGGCACATCGACAGATTTTTCACCTAGTCGGCTCGGGGATTAGAACCAGCAACCTTTCGGTTACTGACACAACGCTCTTAACCACTAAGCCACCTGCCGCCCATACCAGTCGAGCCATACCAGTCGAGGCATACCAAACCTTTTTTGATATACTCGAGGACCGTTATTAGCATGTTTTAACCACTCCTATGTAAAGTCAAGAAGAAGGTCTGATTTCATTATTAAAGGATACAAGTGGAAAATATAAAGATCCAGTCCATAAAAAAAATTGCAGGCCCAAAAATTCTAGCAAAATGTATAGCGCATAGAATTAAAAACGTATTGTTGGACATTATTCATTCTAATAAAACAGGTTTTTTACATGGACGATACATTGGAGATAATATAAGGCAAGTACTGGAAACAATAGAACACTATGAAAAATCTGGGAAACCAGGCCTGCTATTCATAGCAGACTTTGAAAAGGCATTTGATAAAGTACGACGAGTTTATATATAAATGCCTGGAGCATTTCAGTTTTGGAGAATCTCTTATAAAATGGGTTAAAGTCATGTATAGTAACCCTTGGTGTAAAATAGTAAATAATGGCTACAAGGTTGTCCACTGTCGGCATATCTATTTTTATGGCCATCGAAATGTTAGCTATTAAAATCAGATCCAACAATAATATCAAGGGATTAGAAATCCAGGGCTTAAAAACAAAGGTGTCATTGTACGCTGATGATTCATGTTTTCTTTTAAATCCACAACTTGAATCCCTCCACAGCCTCATAGAGGATCTAGATACATTTTCTAACCTCTCTGGATTACAGCAAAATTATGTAAATGTACTATATTACGTATTGGATCACTAAAAAATACAATATTTACATTACCATGTAGTTTACCAATAAAATGGTCTGATGGTGATGTGGATATACTCGGAATACATATCCCAAATGAAATGAATGATCTCACTCCAATACATTTTAAAAGAAGGTTAGCAAAAATAGATAAGATCTTAGTACAATGGAAAGGTAAATACCTGTCTATTTGTGGAAAAATCACCCTAATTAACTCTTTAGTATTATCCCAGTTTAACTATTTGCTTATGGTCTTGCCTACACCTAGCGAACAGTTTTTTAAATTATATGAGAAAAATATATTCCATTTTATTTGGGACGGCAAGCCAGACAAAATTAAACGGGCCTATTTATATAATTAATATGAATTCAGAGGACATAAATTATTAAATATTAAAGCAATAGACCTATCACTAAAAGCTTCAGTCATACAAAAGTTACACTTTAATCCGAACTGGTTCTCTAGCAAATTAGTAAGATTGTCTCACCCCATGTTCAAGAATGGCCTTTTTCCCTTTATTCAGATTACAACCTCTAACTTTCAGTTATTTGAAAAGGAAATAATCTCCCAAATATCACTATTTCTAAAACAAGCCATAGAAAGTTGGTTGCAATTTCAATTTAATCTTCCAGAAACAACAGAACAAATAATGCAACAAATATTGTGGTTAAACTCAAATATACTAATTGATAAAAAACCATATTTATTTGAAAAAAAGTTTTTAAAAGGTATAATCTTAATAAATTATATCATAGGTAGGACTGGTGGAGTTATGTCGCACATGCAGCTAACAAAAACATATGGAAATGTCTGCTCTACCCAGAATTACAACCAAATAATTGCAGCCTTACCGCAAAAATGGAAGAGGAAAGTGGAAGGGGGAAAAAGTAAGAAACTTGTCTGTCGGCCCTGCATTAAAGAACATAATTGGTTAAAGAAAACTGTGATAAATAAAAAAGTATAAAAGTTTTAATTAAGGACCAAAGGATTGACAGCCATCCCATATAGATTGCAAAATAGTTGGGAAGAGATTTTTGGCGTACCGATTCCATGGAATAGTGTTTATGAACTGATATGCAAAACGACGCCGGATTCAAAACATATAATTTTTTAATTGAAATTATTATACAAAATTCTTGCTACCAATAGAATGTTATTTATATGGGGGATACAATCTTCCCAGCTCTGCAGATTTTGCTGCGAAGAGACAGAATCATCAGATCATTTGTTTTGGTACTGTCCATTTGTAGCTTGTTTTTGGTCACAGGTCCAGCAATGGCTGAAGGATTGCAATATTTACCTGGAGCTAACCCTGCAGATAGCACTACTGGGAGATCTGAAAAGTCATACTCAATCGATCAATAATATAATAATACTTTTAGCAAAAATGTTTATTTTCAATTTACAATCTGTAGAAACAATGAGAATAGAAGGGTTTAGAACTTTTGTGAAACATCACAGTACAGTTGAAAAATATATGGCAAATAGAAATCCAATATGGATGGTGTTAAGAGATAGATGGGAGGTGTTGAATGGAGCAGAAGGATGGGATTAATAATAACAAACAACAACTAATAACAACAAGATAACTAATGTAAATCATACTCTGTCCATAATAAGTATATAGGTTATAGGTTGAGAGCTTTTGTGAAAGAGCACAGTTAGAAAGATATGGTATGGCATATAGAAGAAAACCGGATGGACATCATGAAAATGATCGGAGAGGTTGAGGGTAGAGGAAGTTCAGGACTAAAAACAAACAAAATATAATTATTGTAAAATTGACTGTGTCAATACAATTTATATAGTATGTATGAGCTGGAAGTAGAGGCCTTAGCGTTGTTGTTCACTAGTTTACTCCAAGGGAAGGGGTGGTGGGGTTAGAAATTAATAAAGGGAAATATATGTTTTTAAGGATATGTATATATATGTTTGTATATGTGTTTATATGTATGTTTGTGTATATGTATGTGTATGTATGTATATGTGTATATATATACAGTGGGGGAAAAAAGTATTTAGTCAGCCTCCAATTGTGCAAGTTCTCCCACTTAAAAAGATGAGAGAGGCCTGTAATTTTCATCATAGGTACACGTCAACTATGACAGACAAATTGAGATTTTTTTTCCCAGAAAATCACATTGTAGGATTTTTTATGATTTTATTTGCAATTATGGTGGAAAATAAGTATTTGGTCACCTACAAACAAGCTAGATTTCTGGCTCTCACAGACCTGTAACTTCTTCTTTAAGAGGCTCCTCTGTCCTCCACTCGTTACATGTATTAATGGCACCTGTTTGAACTTGTTATCAGTATAAAATGTAAAAGACACCTGTCCACAACCTCAAACAGTCACACTCCAAACTCCACTATGGCCAAGACCAAAGAGCTGTCAAAGGACACCAGAAACAAAATTGTAGACCTGCACCAGGCTGGAAAGACTGAATCTGCAATAGCAATTATTAGCAAATGGAAGACATACAAGACCACTGATAATCTCCCTCGATCTGGGGCTCCACGCATACCTACTGTGAAGCATGGGGGTGGAAACATCATGCTTTGGGGCTGTTTTTCTGCAAAGGGACCAGATCAACTGATCCGTGTAAAGGAAAGAATGAATGGGGCCATGTATCGTGAGATTTTGAGTGAAAACCTCCTTCCATCAGCAAGGGCATTGAAGATGAAACATGGCTGGGTCTTTCAGCATGACAATGATCCCAAACACACCGCCCGGGCAACGAAGGAGTGGCTTCGTAAGAAGCATTTCAAGGTCCTGTAGTGGCCTAGCCAGTGTCCAGATCTCAACCCCATAGAAAATCTTTGGAGGGAGTTGAAAGTCTGTGTTGCCCAGCGACAGCCCCAAAACATCACTGCTCTAGAGGAGATCTGCATGGAGGAATGGGCCAAAATACCAGCAACAGTGTGTGAAAACCTTGTGAAGACTTACAGAAAACGTTTGACCTGTGTCATTGCCAACAAAGGGTATATAACAAAGTATTGAGAAACTTTTGTTATTGACCAAATACTTATTTTCCACCATAATTTGCAAATAAATTCATTAAAAATCCTACAATGTGATTTTCTGGAATTTTTTTCTCTCATTTTGTCTGTCATAGTTGACGTGTACCTATGATGAAAATTACAGGCCTCTCTCATCTTTTTAAGTGGGAGAACTTGCACAATTGGTGGCTGACTAAATACTTTTTTCCCCCACTGTATTTCCCTCATTAAAATGAAAATCAATTTATAAAATTTTTGACATGCGTTTTTCAGGATTGTTTTGTTGTTATTCTGTTCAAATACACCTACCATTAAAATTATAGACTGATCATGTCTTTGTCACAGGGCAAACGAACAAAATCAGCAGGGGATCAAATACTTTTTTCCCTCATTGTATGAGCACCAGCTGCCTGATAATGTTTTGCAACTTTTTGGCACATCAGCTGCTTACTCATTTAAGTCAGCTCCTTAAGTTGCTGAACCTGCCATAGAGAGCCTTGACCAAAATGACGATGACCCACTCTTTCGGTGAGCCAGCACAGCCTGTGTGTGTGTGGAGGGGGGTCTGAAAAAAACAAACAATTCACCTGAATTAGGGCCAGACTAGTTACCATAATTTTCTCACATTGCCATTGACAGTTTTTTCTATTGTCTCTTTTTGGTCCATTTAGATCGTTAATGTAGATTGTATACAAAAAATGTTTTTAAATGTTATGGTTAAAAATGTTAATGTTTTACTGTGTTGTAGGCTCCTAAGTGGACCATTAGGTTAAAAACCAAACCAAACTAAGCTAAACATTAAATTCAATAAAAATAAAAATAAAATGAGTGTCTCTTTTGGGTCACTTTTGCCGGTCCCAAGCCCGGATAAATTAGGAGGGTTGGAATTGTGACATAAAAACTAAAAAAAATGGACAGAAGAAAGTTCATTTGTAGTTCTAAACATATTTAGGGTGTTTTTTACTCACTTTTTGTCTCTCCCGGGACATTATTCCTCTCTCCTACAGCATCCATTACAATTACATGCACATGGCCAATTACGCAAATTAGGTGATGATGTCATTTAGCGACTTCTAGCGACTTTTAGGACAGCCTACTTTCCTTACTGAGGAGTTGGCAACACTGCCATAACGCCCTGCACACACACACCTCTGGGGTCTGGATATTCCTTTCATGGCCAGGCATTCAGTCAACCATTCAGACCTTCAGTCAGCCAACCAGTCAGGGAAATTGACGAGCTTGTTGCTTGTTGTGCTTTCACTGAGGCAGTAATTTCAGAAGCCTCCATCACAATTACGTCAGCGGCAGTGAACTCAGCATGGTTGGTGGGGTGCTAGGGAGAGAAGGCGTGAGAGAGAGAGAGAGAGAGAGAGAGAGAGAGAGAGAGAGAGGGAGAGGGGAGAGGGGTAGAGATTATCATAGAGAGAAGGGGAGAGGGGTAGAGATTATCATAGTGCAGAGAGTAACAACACGAGCAGGGTGAGACTCGCACTGGGAAGAGAACGGAGAATACCAACCTTTGCCTCTCTGAAAGGAACAGCTGCGTTTGAATTATTAAACGGAAACAAACAGATACAATTATTGAAGGAGTCACATCATAAAAAACAATCACTATTCGCTTTCAAGGAAATATACCTAGATATAAACTACCGAGAGAGGTTGCCTATTGGTGCGCAGGGTCGTTGTTTGACAGTAGGTTCATTGAGCACGAGCACTGGAATAAGACGAAGAGGGAGCTGTTTCAGCACCTTGGATAAAGCACGCGAGCTAGCCGGACCATGGCTCCAATGGTGACGGAAGAAACGCAGTTCGGTAAGTAGCTGGGATGGGAAAACTGGGAGTAGCCAATAGTCGGTGGGAGAACTCGGAAAGCCCTGTCTCTGTTATTTTGGTCGGTAATATTCAGGTGCGTCACAAATGGCACCCTATTCACTTTTTATGATATGTAATTATCCTTTATTTATTTAGGAGATCAAATAGAAAATGTAATGTCATGTCCTGGTGCACTGGGGTTACCTTCCCAGTTTGTGCTCTGACACTAAGATAATTTGTGTTGCTAACTAACCAAGCGCCTTGCTAACTAACCAAGCGCCCCAATCACTCATCTGATTAGATTACTATTTGAGATTAGTGATAGTTCATTAATCAATAATCAATTAGATAAATCAATAAGCAATTTAATCATTTTGTCTTCAAATCGCCATGACATCTAAATGTTTATGTCAAAAGGTATTTTCTCCATTCATGTTCAGTACATCTAATGACTCTATATGGGCCTTGATTAGTCAGTAATGTAATGTAATGTAATGTAATGTAATGTAGGAGTCCCAGATTGTGCTGTTGTCATATGACATGTATGATGTCTCTGGTACCCTATTCCCTGTATAGTGCACTACTTTTGACCAGTGTCCATATGGAATAGGGTGCCATTTGTGACACAGACCGAGATTGTGCAGTTGTTATGCTGTCTCTGACTCAGACAGTGAATCAGTCAGCTAGTCAGTCATTCAGTCTATTAGTAATTAGTATTAAGCAGTTTCTGACGCAGCTTGTCATTACGTTCATCTACAGACGTAGTAAGACAAAGGAAGCTTCCGCACATTCACACACACACACACACACACACACACACTCACATACCCAACAGACAGATAATAGATCAACAGGAGGGAGGGACCGTTACAAAAACAAGACAAAAGTATTTATCTTTCTCTCTCTCCCCAATCCCCCCCCCCCCCGCTCTCTCTCTCTGAAGCAGAAGTGCCGGTGAGTGTTGCCGTGGTGAGTGTGTTTGGCCTCGTGTCCTGCGTCTCAATCTTCGCCTGGATCTGCTGCCAACGTAAGAACACCAAGTCCCAGGAGACACCACCCTACAAGTTCGTGCACATGCTCAAAGGCGTCGACATCTGCCCAGAGAGCCTCAGTGGCAAGAAGAAGTTAGACAGCAAGACCGACGTGAACGGAAACTGTAATATCAACAGCAACAATGGTAAACAACAACAACAAGTGGCCTCCAGCCCAGCAGGGGGCAGAATTGCCCTCGACCTGGAAAAACAACGAGACCTGAATGGTAACTTCACCATCACCACCAAACCTCCACACCCCAACGTCCAGACCCACACCAAGGTCCGCAGCTCCCCAGATCTGGATCTTCCCTCCCCCCATTCAGGGTTCACCCAACCTGGGGTTAGAGACCTGGCCCTGGCCTCCCCCACCAGCGGCAGTCTCTCCAGCCAGACCACCACTCACACCCACACCCAAGGGGCAGTGGACCAGGACAAACCCCAGAACGGAGGCCCCGATGTCGGCCTTGGGACCCTCCACTTCTCCCTGGAGTACAACTCAGAGAAGAAGGCCTTTGTGGTTCACATCAAGGAGGCCCAAGGTCTGACCCCGACCGACGAGCAGTCCCTGACCTCTGACCCCTACATCAAGCTGACACTGCTGCCTGAGAAGAAGCACCGGGTCAAGACCCGCGTCCTGAGGAAGACTCTGGACCCGGCATTCGACGAGACCTTCAGCTTCTATGGGATCCCATTGGTCCGCGTGCAGGAGCTGTCGCTCCACTTCATGGTGCTCAGCTTCGATAGGTTTTCCCGTGATGAGGTCATCGGCGAGACGCTTGTCCCATTGGCCGGGATCGACCTGACGGAGGGGCGTGTCCTCATGAGCCGCGAGATCATCAAGAAGAATGTTAGGGTAAGAGAGAGTTATCATCATCATCGGTTCATCATTATTATTTCATCATTCTCAGCTTTTACACCTTCACTACCATAGAGTACAGTAAAACAACTGCTCTCCATTCTAGCTCTGAGGGAATCATGATCACAATGACGGTGCACTATTAGTGTCTAACAGGAATTCTCCTTGGAATAATAACCCTTAGCATAATATTAGTTAAATCCTCTCCGTAGTGAGAGTTTATACCTGCAGTAATATGTAATATGATAATACAGCCTCCTGTAGCTAAATGGCCCAGGGTACAAATGGAATAACACAGGGAGTCCCAAATGGCACCCTATTCCCTATAGTGTACTACTTTTGAGAGGGCCTATATGGCTCTGGTCAAAAGTAGTGTACTAAATAGGGAATAGGGTGCCATTTTGGACGCACCCCACAGTTGATGAATGTTATAAGATTGTAGGTATCATTGTACGAGCCACTGTATCTTTAGAATCTCTAGATCATTATAGAATAGATCATTATATCCTCTATGTAGTGCTGGGCTGGGCTGTGGCTGTCTCTGCCATATGATAGGTGAGGAGTAGTACTATGGTGAAAGGAGAGTGTTGTAGGCTCTATTGAATTGTATTGTACTGTGTACATTGGTGAGGGAGAGAGAGAGAGAGAGAGAGAGAGAGAGAGAGAGAGAGAGAGAGAGAGAGAGAGAGAGAGAGAGAGAGAGAGAGAGAGAGAGAGAGAGAGAGAGAGAGAGAGAGAGAGAGAGAGAGAGAGAGAGAGAGAGAGAGAGAGAGAGAGAGAGAGAGAGAGAGAGAGAGAGAGAGAGAGAGAGAGAGGTGTCTGTCTTTGTGTTGTGTTGTGTGCCTAGATTCTAGACTCTTCTATGCTGCTGGTGAACTTGGCTTCTCTCTCTGCTGCTGCTCTGCTGCTTAGTAAAGGGACTGAGAAAAGGGCTTGGTTGTATTGATGATTTGTTGTTTCTTGGTTGTATGTTCTCCCTCTTTTCTAATGTTCACAAATGCATGAAGAGTTTATTTCCAAAACGCTATACCCACCAATTTTTCACATTTTGTTTTTTTTCATCAGAATTGATTGCTTATGGGTACCTTCATGTGTGTGTAAAATATTACTGTTCTCAGATTTTTTTATTAATAGATTTTAGATATGTATGAAAACGAGTTTTTTTTTGCTAAATGTTATATATCCATTGTTTATCTGTAATGGAATTTTAGTATCCTGTATATGACTGTGATATGTGATTGTCTCACATAGATATCTTAAGATGAACACACTCACTGTAAATCGCTCTGGATAAGAGCATCTGCTAAATAACTAAAATGCCAAATGTAAATGTTTTACATACAGATCTCATATTACTGTATTGATTGATTTAAAACAAATATATATCGATGTCACAAATGTACATTTGTACATCTTTAAAAAAATACAAAATGTAGTTATTTGTTACATTTGACTGTGTGTAACCTAGTAGTACTACTTACTTCTGTGAGAGTGAGGCAGATATATAGCATTTAGCAAAAATAAGTACATATTTGTATCTCTGAAATGAAACCATCAAGTGATAGATTTGAAACAAATACATGTCTGTCATTCAACAACACCATGCCATAATTAGATACAGCAAAAACACACCAATCTCATTCATAATTTCTTTAAATAATAAAACATAGATAGGTAGACTGAACAAAAATATAAATGCAACATACAACAATTTCACAGAGTTACAGTTCATATAAGGAAATCAGTCAATTTAAATAAATAAATTAGGTCCTAATCTATGGATTTCACGACTGGCAATACAGATATGCATCTGTTGGTCACAGATACCATTTCCCTCATGCAGTGTGACACATCTCATTTGCATAGATTTGACCAGGCTGTTGATTGTGGCCTGTGGAATGTTGTCCCACTCCTCTTCAATGGCTTTGTGAAGTTGCTGGATATTGGCGGGAACTGGAACACGCTGTCATACACGTCAATCCAGAGCATCCCAAACATGCTCAGTAGGTCTGGTGAGTATGCAGGTCATGGAAGAACTGGGACATTTTCAGCTTCCAGGAGTTGTGTACAGATCCTTGCGACATGGGGCCATGGATTATCATGCTGAAACATGAGGTGATGGCGGCGGATGAATGGCACGACAATGGGCCTCAGGGTCTCGTCACGGTATCTCTGTGCATTCAAATTGTCATTAATAAAATGTAGTTGTCCGTAGCTTATGCCTGCCCATACCATAACCCCACCGCCACCATGGGACACTCCGTTCACAACATTGACATCAGAAAACTGCTCTCCCACACAACGCCATACAATCTGTCTGCCATCTGCCCGGTACAGTTGAAACTGTGATTCATCCGTGAAGAGCACACTTCTCCAGTGTGCCAGTGGCCATCGCATGTCAGCATTTGCCCCTGAAGTTGGATACGACGCCGAACTGCAGTCAGGTCAAAATCCTGGTGAGGACGACGAGCACACAGATAAGCTTCCCTGAGACGGTTTCTGACAGTTTGTGCAGAAATTATTCGGTTGTGCAAACCCACAGTTTCATCAGCTGTCCGGTCTCAGATGATCCCACAGGTGAATAAGCCGGATATGGAGGTCCTGGGCTGTTGTGGTTGCACGTGGTCTGCGGTTGTGAGGCCAGCGGGTCGTACTGCCAAATTCTCTACAATGATGTTGGAGGCGGCTTATGGTAGAGAAATGAACATTCAATTATCTGGCAACAGCTCTGGTGGACATTCCTGCAGTCAGCATGCCAATTGCACTCTCCCTCAAAATTTAAGGCATTGTGTTGTGTGACAAAACTGCACATTTTAGAGTGGCCTTTTATTGTCCCCAGCACAAGGTGCACCTGTGTAATGACTGCTGTTGTATCAACTTCTTGATATGCCACACCTGTCAGGTGGATGGATTATCTTGTCAAAGGATCTAGCAAACACACTATCAGCAGCGTTTCTAGTCGCCTCCTTGAGCTGACTCCGAGCTGGGGTAGTTCATTTAACGTCTCAGGGGGACGTAGGCGGGGGACGTAGGCGAACATAACGAACAAACCACTGTTCATCCGGGGGACGTAGGCGAACATAACGAACAAACTACTGTTCATGATTACACTAATTCGCAAAAAGGCAGGGACAATTAGACTATCCCTGTCTCTAGAAAAAATAAATACTATAGTAAGTGCCTATTAAGTGCCGAATAAAGTAACGGTGTTGACAACCTAATCTTAAATTAGCCATGAATCCCTTTGTGAAAGGGGGAATGTAAACTTGTTGTGTGCAACAGGGAGGGGCAATTGAATGCAAGCTTTAGAAAACAATGAAAATTGTTTAAAAAAATGTCTAGCCTATCTATATATGGGTAATAGTGTGTAGTAATGTGTGATACTCGACCTACTCAGTTTTTCACAACAAAACACCAGGAAATGGCAAAAAAGTGTAGAACCAGCTCGCCTGCATTTACACTATGTTTTGACTATTATGTTCAATGTCTCTTTTGAATTTTTTTTAAAAAAAGGAATAGTTTCACCATAATAAAATGAGAGTTCAGTTCACGTAACAGGGTTGACCTTAAAATGAGGGACAGGATACCTTAAAATGAATCACTAATTTTAACATGAAATAAATAATAATCTTCAGAAATGACTTTGTCAAAGCAACTAAATAACTAGGGCTTTACAATTATGGTGAAAACGGGCGTTAAACTATTCCTAGAAGCCACAGAGGATGCACAGAGGGACATGTCAAAATGCTGGATTTTGGCAATTAAGCAGATTTTTATTCATATTAAATATCTGATAATTTGAATTTTCCATGTGATCTATATTAAAGGGCACTTCATTTAATCTAACAGACTTCTACATTTCAATATATGTGCACAATTTCTACTTAAAATATCAAAGGGACACAAAAGGCACTCATTTTGTGGAACGACCCAAGTACTATACAGTGAGGGGAAAAAAGTATTTGATACCCTGCTGATTTTGTCTATAATTTTAATGGTAGGTTAATTTGAACAGTGTGAGACAGAATAACAACAACAAAAATCCAGAAAAACGCATGTAAAAAATGTTATAAATTGATTAGCATTTTAATGAGGGATATAAGTATTTGACACCCTCTCAATCAGAAAGATTTCTGTCTCCCAGGTGTTTTTTATACAGGTAACGAGCTGAGATTAGGAGCACACTCTTAAAGGGAGTGCTCCTAATCTCCGCTTGTTACCTGTATAAAAGACACCTGTCCACAGAAGCAACCAATCAATCAGATTACAAATTCTCCACCATGGCAAAGACCAAAGAGCTCTCCAAGTATGTCAGGGACAAGATTGTAGACCTACACAAGGCTGGAATGGGCTACAAGACCATCGCCAAGCAGCTTGGTGAGAAGGTGACAACAGTTGGTGCGATTATTGGCAAATGGAAGAAACACAAAATAACTGTCAGTCTCCCTCGGCCTGGGGCTCCATGCAAGATCTCACCTCGTGGAGTTGCAATGATCATGAGAACGGTGAGGAATCAGCCCAGAACTACACGGGAGGATCTTGTCAATGATCTCAAGGCAGCTGGGACCATAGTCACCAAGAAAACAATTGGTAACACACTACGCCGTGAAGGACTGAAATCCTGCAGCGCCCGCAAGGTCCCCCTGCTCAAGAAAGCACATATACATGCCCGTCTGAAGTTTGCCAATTAACATCTGAATGATTCAGAGGAGAACTGGGTGAAAGAGTTGTGGTCAGATGAGACCAACATCGAGCTCTTTGGCATCAACTCACCTCGCCATGTTTGGAGGAGGAGGAATGCTGCCTATGACCCCAAGAACACCATCCCCACCGTCAAACATGGAGGTGGAAACATCATGCTTTGGGGGTGTTTTTCTGCTAAGGGGACAGGACAACTTCACTGCATCAAAGGGACGATGGACGGGGCCATGTACCGTCAAATCTTGGGTGAGAACCTCCTTCCCTCAGCCAGGGCATTGAAAATGGGTCGTGGATGGGTATTCCAGCATGACAACGACCCAAAACACACGGCCAAGGCAAGGCACACGGCCAAGGCAACAAAGGAGTGGCTCAAGAAGAAGCACATTAAGGTCCTGGAGTGGCCTAGCCAGTCTCCAGACCTTAATCCACCGTCTACCTTAATCCACCATCTACACCGTTCTCATTATATTAATATTATTAATCCCATAGAAAATCTGTGGAGGGAGCTGAAGGTTTGAGTTGCCAAATGTCAGCCTCGAACCCTTAATGACTTGGTGAAGATCTGCAAAGAGGAGTTGTGTGTGCAAACCTGGTGGCCAACTACAAGAAACTTCTGACCTCTGTGATTGCCAACAAGGGTTTTGCCACCAAGTACTAAGTCATGTTTTGCAGAGGGGTCAAATACTTATTTCCCTCATTAAAATGCAAATCAATTGATAACATTTTTGACATGCGTTTTTCTGGATTTCTGGTCTCTCACTGTTCAAATAAACCTACCATTAAAATTATAGACTGATCATTTCTTTGTCAGTGGGCAAACATACAAAGTCAGCAGGGGATCAAATACCTTTTTCCCTCACTGTGTGTATATATATATATATATATATATACAGTGGTGTGAAAAAGTGTTTTCCCCCTTCCTGATGTGTTATTTGTTTGCATGTTTGTCACACTTAAATGTTTCAGATCATCAAACAAATTTAAATATTAGTCAAAGATAACACAAGTAAACACAAAATGCAGTTTTGAAATGAATGTTGTTATTATTAAGGGGAAACTAAATCCAAACCTACATGGCCCTGTGTGAAAGATTGTTTGCCCCCCCTGTTATAACACTACTCTACTGTTGTTTATCACACCTGAGTTCAATTCCTCTAGCAACACCCAGGCCTGATTACTGCCACACCTGTTCTCAATCAAGGAATCACTTAAATAGGACCTGCCTGACAAAGTGAAGTAGACCAAACGATCCTCAAAAGCTAGACATCATGCCGAGATCCAAAGAAATTCAGGAACAAATGAGAAAGAAAGTAATTGAGATCCATCAGTCTGGAAAAGGTTATAAAGCCATTTCTAAAGCTTTGGGACTCCAGCAAACCACAGTGAGAGCCATTATCCACAAATGGCGAAAACATGGAACATTGGTGAACCTTCCCAGGAGTGGCCGGCCGACCAAAATTACCCCAAGAGCGCAGCGACGACTCATCCAAAGGTCACAAAAGACCCCACAACAACATCAAAAGAGCTGCAGGCCTCACTTGCCTCAGTTCAGGTCAGTGTTCATGACTCCACCATAAGAAAGAGACTGGGCAAAAATGGCCTGCATGGCAGAGTTCCAAGACGAAAACCACTGCTGAGCAAAAATAACATTAAGGCTCGTCTCATTTTGGAACCATGAATTCTGCTGTCTACCAAAAAATCCTGAAGGAGAATGTCCGGCCATTTGTACGTGACCTCAAGCTGAAGCGAACTTGGGTTCTGCAGCAGGACAATGATCCAAAACACACCAGCAAGTCCACCTCTGAATGGCTGAAGAAAAACAAAATGAAGACTTTGGAGTGGCCTAGTCAAAGTCCTGACCTGAATCCTATTGAGATGCTGTGGCATGACCTTAAAAAGGCAGTTCATGCTCGAAAACCCTCCAATGTGGCTGAATTACAACAATTCTGCAAAGATGAGTGGGCCAAAATTCCTCCACAGCGCTGTAAAAGACTCATTGCAAGTTATCGCAAACGCTTGATTGCAGTTGTTGCTGCTAAGGGTGGCCCAACCAGTTATTAGGTTGTAGGGGGCAATCACTTTTTCACACAGCGCCATGTGGGTTTGGATTTTGTTTTCCCTTAATAATAACAACCTTCATTTCAAAACTGCATTTTGTGTTTACTTGTGTTATCTTTGACTAATATTTAAATGTGTTTGATGATCTGAAACATTAAAGTGTGACAAACATGCAAACAAATAAGAAATCAGGAAGGAGGCAAACACTTTTTCACACCACTTGCTATATTAGCAAGAAAAAAAATATATGGGAGATTGGAAGTGATGCAGACAATTACATTGATGGGAGGTAAATCTATATGCAATATTAAAGCTGATCTGCTATAGAGGAAGGAAGATACCTCCCAATGTGTTCTCCAATCTCATCAAACATTTTACAAAAAGGCTCAGTGCCATTATCCTCGCAAGGTAAGGCATTGAAAGGTATTGAAAACAGGGGTGCCAATAATTTTGACCCCTTATCTTTTTTATAAAAAAGGTATTACTTGTTAAACAAAATATTTTTCTCTGAGAAATGGTATTAGTATAAAATAATATAATTTTCCCTTTTTTTGCATACAATATAGCTTAGTAATTGTATTATAATTTTTTTTGCTCATCTTTACCAAGGATGCCAATAATTTTGGACCTGACTGTATATCTCTACTTTATAACCTGGTGTAAATATCACAATTCATCATCATAATCTCAGTGTAAATCCAATCTTCCTCCTCACTAGTCAGTCTCTTGCTTGGCTCTTGAAGGTGTGACACTGGTGGTGAACTTATCTCTCTCTCCCCCCTCCATCTGTCCTCCCTCCACCTCTCTCCCTCTATCCCCCTCTATCCCCCTCTCCTCCCTCTATCCCCCTCTACCCCCCTCTATCCCACTCCCCCCTCTCCCCCCTCTATCCCACTCCCCCCTCTATTCCCCTCCCTCTATCCCCTCCCCCTCGCCTCCCTCTATCCCCCCTCTCCTCCCTCTATCCCCCTCCCCCTCTCCTCCCTCTATCCCCCCTCCCCCCTCTATCCCACTCCCCCCTCTCCCCCCTCTATTCCCCTCCCTCTATCCCCTCCCCCCTCGCCTCCCTCTATCCCCTCCGCCCTCGCCTCTCTCTATCCCCCTCTCCTCCCTCTATCCCCCTCCCCCCTCTCCTCCCTCTATCCCCCTCCCCACTCTCCTCCCTCTATCCCCTCCCCCTCTCCTCCCTCTATCCCCCTCCCAACTCTCCTCCCTCTATCCCTCTCCTCCCTCTCCTCTCCCTCTCTCCTTCCTCCATCTCTGTGTATAGAGGAGTGCAGGTCACGGGGAGCTGCTGTTGTCTCTGTGTTACCAGTCCACCACCAGTACTCTAACAGTCGTGGTGCTGAAGGCTCGCCACCTGCTCAAGACCGACAACCACAGGCCCTCAGGTACATACAACCTACACTCACACATACACACACACACACAAGCAGACACTCAGACACGCAAATGTAAGTATGTACGCATGCGCACGCACGCAGGCACGCACTCACACACACACCAATTATGTATATAAACCCTGGATTGCTGATGCTATGTATTGGCCATTGAGAGGATTTGAATTCACCAGTCAGCCATATTGGCACTCCCCAATAGGAGCATTCCTATGGAATTCTACAGTATTTTGGAATTCTACAGTATTTTAATTAAATGTTTCAAGGACATGTATTAAATAATGTCACTTTTTTTGTAGTGGGGACTAACATTATGAATACATTTTTTTTTAAATTAAATGTATTTGAGTGTTATGTTTAGCTCACATAAAATAATTTAAAAGTATTCATTAAGGTGTCTGTAATAGAATAAATGTGGCAAAATCTAATGTACTGTAGACATGAATAAATGCAATTCTATAGCTTCCAAAATATTTGGTGGGGGAGTGCCAAGATGGAGGCATGGGGGCTTCAACACAGCGCCCCCTATCAGTCATCTAGTGTATATATAAATAATTGACACACACCAATTACTATATATGAATGGACAAAGCCATCGATCACGTGACACCATTCAGTCCTATGTGAAGACTCAATAGCGCATTTGAAGCCAAAGAAGTCGGTTTTAGCATTCTAAAATGTCGTCTCATGGGGGAGATTTATTTAGGCATCAGAGGAGGCTGGTGGGAGGAGCTATAGGAGGACGGGCTCATTGTAATGGCTGGAATGACACCTGCCTAAATGACTACCAACCCGTACCACTCACGTCTGTAGCCATGAAGTGCTTTGAAAGGCTGGTCATGGCTCACATCAACACCATTATCCCAGAAACCCTAGACCCACTCCAATTTGCATACCGCCCCAACAGATCCACAGATGATGCAATCTCTATTGCGCTCCACACTTCCCTTTCACACCTGGACAAAAGGAAAACCAATGTGAGAATGCTATTCATTGACCACAGTTCAACGTTCAACACCATAGTGCCCTCAAAGCTCATCACTAAGTTTAGGACCCTGGGACTGAACACCTCCCTCTGCAACTGGATCCTGGACTTCCTGACGGGCCGTCCCCAGGTGGTAAGGGTAGGTAACAACACATACGCCACGCTGATCCTCAACACGGGGGCCCCTCAGGGGTGCATGCTCAGTCCCCTCCAGTACTCCCTGTTCACTCATGACTGCATGGCCAGGCACGACTCCAACACCATCATTAAGTTTGCCAATGACACAACAGTGATAGACCTGATCACCGACAACGACGAGACAGCCTATAGGGAGGAGGTCAGAGACCTGGCCGTGTGGTGCCAGGACAACAGCCTCTCCCTCAAAGTGATCAAGACAAAGGAGATGATTATGGACTACAGGAAAAAGAAGAGGACCGAGCACGCCCCCATTCTCATCGACGGCGCTGTAGTGGAGCAGGTTGAGAGCTTCAAGTTCCTTGGTGTCCACGTCAACAACAAACTAACATGGTCCAAGCACACCAAAGACAGTCATGAAGAGGGCACGACAAAACCTATTCCCCCTAAGGAGACTAAAAAGATTTGGCATGGGTCCTCAGATCCTCAAAAGGTTCTACAGCTGCACCATCGAGAGCATCCTGACTGGTTGCATCACTGCCTGGTATGGCAACTGCTCGGCCTCTGACCGCAAAGCACTACAGAGGGTAGTGTGTACGGGCCAAGCTTCCTGCCATCCAGGACCTCTATACCAGGCAGAGGAAGGCCCTAAAAATTGTCAAAGACTCCAGCCACCCAAGTCATAGACTGTTCTCTCTGCTACCGCACGGCAAGCAGTACCGGAGCGCCAAGTCTAGGTCCAAGAGGCTTCTACACATCTTCTACCCCCAAGCCATAAGACTCCTGATCTAATCAAATGGCTACCCAGACTATTTGCATAAATAAATAAATGGAACGGTATCAAACACATCAAACATATAGAAACCACGTTTGATTCCATTCCATTTATTCCATTCCAGTCATTACAATGAGCCCTTCCTCCTATTGCTCCTCCGACCAGCCTCCTCTGGTAGACATAAAATGTGCAGTATGACTACTCCAGGAAGTGACGTTGCAGGCTAGCTCAGTGCTGCCCCCCTTCTCATTGAGTAGCTCAAGTTGAAGGCCGACCGTGGTACTGCAGGCTGCCATTGGCAACTAAATTATCCTTATAACTTCTTCTGTGTGCGATTTAATTTTTTTACACGAAAATTGACCATGAAGATTGCCATTATAGTGAATGGTGAATCCTGTTTTCTGCAAACAATGCCTGCAGTACTGCGGTCGGCCTTGAACTTTGTGGCTTCAGTGAGAGGGGGCAGTCGTTCTCCCCTGACACACACACATATACACATACAAAGACACGCAAATATAAATATGCACACACATATAAGAACGTACGCATACACACAAGAATACGCATGCACAGACACAGATACGCACACACACAGACACAGGATACTAGGAACACATTTATTCTCTCAGATATGAGACACTCAGGCCCTTCAGGAGGACTTATGGACTGAGTTCCCAAATGGCACCCTATTCCCTACATAGTGCACTACTTTTGACCAGAGCCAGTGGGCCCTGGTCAAAAGTAGTGCACTATATAGGGAGTAGGTTGTAATTTGGGAGACAGCCATACTACTCTTATACAGGTTGTAATGACACAGACAGAGACTGAGGTCATTTAATCTCCTTGTCTTAAAACCACTTTAGATAAACAGAGCGTCTTAGCCATATCACAGTGTTTGGTCACACTTTATTTGCATAGTCCGGATAGTCCATCTTTAGATGCTCTACAGATAGTCATACTATCAACAAACTGAGCCAGTCAATACCACACACACCACTGTATTGATCCATTGTGCCGTTTTCAGAGCTGTGCTATGAATTCTATTCACCCTGCCTCTCTCTCTCTCCTTCCTCTCATACCTTCCTCTCATCCCTTCCTACCTCCCTCCCTCCTTCCCTCCAGACCCATATGTGAAAGTCAACCTCTTCAAAGGGAAGAAGCGTGTCAGTAAAAAGAAGACCCATGTGAAAAAGTGTTCCCCCAACCCTGTGTTCAACGAGCTGTTTGTGTTCGACGTGGCCTCCCAGGAGGGGCTGAAGGAGACCAGCGTAGAGCTCCTGCTCATGGACTCTGAGTCTCCACCAACCAGGCGGGGGGACTCCTCCCGCTCCCCCAATCCCGTCCTGGGGCGCCTGATCCTGGGTACAGCTGCTGCCGGCACCCCCGGGGAACACTGGAGGGAGATCTGTGACCATCCGCGCCGGCAGATCGCCAAGTGGCACATCCTGTCCGAAGACTAGTTTTTTTTTTAGGCTTCGCGGCCAAGGTTACGGGGGGGTGGTCATGGGTGTTGGTCATGTGGAACTATTGATAAGTGAAAGGGGGGAGGGGGGTGGAGTTAATTCTAAGTGATGTAATTAATCAATCAATCAATCAGTCATTCAATCAATTTATCGATTGTTGAAATTGTTGGGTTTTGGTGACCGAGAAACCCAATCGTCCATCTACGATTCCAAAGACTGTCACCACAACGACTGCCGGCAATGCAGCTCTCTATCTCCATGGCAACATCATCCGATCGTCACGGCAACCTTGTGTAGTGCAGAACGTCCTAGTAACTGTTGCTAACCCGCTTCTTCTTCTACTATTATTACTATAAATATTACTCAGTTGTACGACAAATAAAATGTTAATATTACTACTGATGTATAAAGATGTGGATTATCAAAACGTTATTTTATAAAGATACTATCTTTTATTTATCAAATGTTTTATTTATTTATTTATGTATTTATTTATTAGTTTTTGTACTCTTCTAGTTGAGTTCTTGAGTATGTTTTGTAAGTAAAAGTGGTATTTCATATCATTGCATCCCAGAGGGGCGAGACAAGCCTAAATTAGGTGACAGGAATGAAGCTTGGAGTGCATAAAGGACATTGTGTGTGTGTGTGTGTGTGTGTGTGTGTGTGTGTGTGTGTGTGTGTATTTAGGTCAGAAGGGATGAGAGGCAGTGTGTATTCTATCTTTACTGTGAGTACAAAGACAGCCTGAAATGTACATGTACCTTACTATAAAACATGTTCTGAGAAAAGCACCTCAAACGTTTGTGTTTTATTTCAATGGTCGCAGTTGTAAATGAGAACTTGTTCTCAACTGGCTTACCTGGTTAAATAAAGGTGAAATAAAAATAAATAAAAAATGCTTCACAAAAACATCCTTAAAATACACACAAGTTCAAATCCTGTACACAAACCATACACCCTGAACTTCAATTTGCAGTTTGCCTGTGCAGAAAATTTATAACGTTTCAGAATCTATGGAGTGTGCTAGAATCTAATGAACATTCTAGAATCTAATGAATGTTCTATATAATCTAGTCAATATATTAGAACACCTTGAAGATGACATCACTCCATCCCTCCCTGAGAGGATGAAGTAATCAGTGAGATAGTAGCTACTCTCAGATGATATCATGGCACTGTAGAATTTAATATCAGCTAAGTGCTGCATGTAGAGGTAGAGTTGGCACAGTGCCCACACTTGTTCCCTTCCTCCCCCCCCCCTCGCTCTCTCTCTCTCTCTAACTATTTCTCTGTCTGTTTTTGACTCTTTGATATCCCTCCTTGCTCTCCTTATCTCACTCTCTCTCCTCTCTCTCCACCCTCCTCTCTATCTCTCTTTCTCACTCTCTCTCCAATTAGCATCATACAAGACTATACCATATCTAATACTTCTATTACTGTATATTGCATTTTAGTTACACTGTTTATACACGCGGCATATTTATTTATATACTTTATCCTTGACATAGCTCACTCTAATACACTATATATACAAAAGTATGTGGACACCCCTTCAAATTAGTGGATTCGGTTATTTCAGCCACACCCGTTGCTGACAACGGACACAGCCATGCAATCTCCATAGACAAACATTGGCAGTAGAATGGCTTTACTGAAGAGCTCAGTGACTTTCAACGTGGCACCATCATAGGATGCCACCTTTCCAACAAGTCCAACAAGTCAGTTTGTGGAAAAGTTTGGGAGCAACAACGGCTCAGCCGCGAATTGGTAGGCCACACAAGCTCACAGAACGGGACTGCTGAGGTGCGTAGCGCATAAAAATTGTCTGTCCTCGGTTGCAACCCTCACTACTGAGTTCCAAACTGCGTCTGGAAGCAACAACCTCAGCACAAGAACTGTTCATCGGGAGCTTCATGAAATGGGTTTCTATGGCCGAGCAGCAGCAAACAAACCTAAGATAACCATGCCCAATGCCAAGCGTCAGCTGGAGTGGTGGTAAGCTCGCCGCCATTGGACTCTGGAGCAGTGGAAACACATTTTCTGGAGTGATGAATCACGTGTCTGACAGACAAATCTGGGTTTGGCAGTTGCCAGGAGAACGCTACGTGCCCGAATGCATAGTGAAGTGTGGTGGAGGAGGAATAATGGTCTGGGGCTGTTTTTCATGGTTCGGGCTAGTCCCATTAGTTCCAGTGAAGGGAAACCTTAACACTAAGGCATACAATGAGATTCTAGATGATTCTGTGCTTACAACTTTGTGGCAACAGTTTGGGGAAGGCAGTTCCCTGTTTCAGCAAGACAATGCCCCCGTGCACAAAACGAGGTCCATACAGAAAGGGTTTGTCGAGATCAGTGTGGAAGAACTTGACTGGCCTGCACAGAGCCCTGACCTCAACCCAATCAATGAATTGGAACGCCGACTGCGAGCCATGCCTAATTGCCCAACATCAGTGCCCGACCTCACTAATGCTCTTGAGGCTGAATGGAAGCAAGTCCCCGCATCAATGTTTCAACATCTAGTGGAAAGCCTTCCCAGAAGAGTGGAGGCTGTTATAGCAGCAAAGGGGGGACCAACTCCATATTAATGGCCATGATTTTGGTCATGTAGTGTATGTACTGTACTGATGTACATACTATTCTTAGTATACAGTGCCTTCAGAAAGTATTCCCACCGATTGACTTTTTCCACATTTTGTTGCGTTAAAATTGATTAAATTCAGATTTTGTGTCACTGGCCTACACATAATAACCTGCTTTCCAACAGACACTGGGAGACAAATTCACCTTTCAGCAGGACAATAACCTAAAACACAAGGCCAAATGTACACTGGAGTTGCTTACCAAGACAAAATTGAATAACGTGCAAATATTGTAGAATCCAGGTGTGCAAAGCTCTTTGAGACTTACTCAGAAAGACACTGTAAAATCGCTGCCAAAGGTGATTCTAACATGTATTGACTCAGGTGTGTGAATACTTATGTAAATGAGATTTCTGTATTTCATTTTTAATAAATTAGCCAAAAGATAAATAACCTGATTTCACTCTGTCATTATGGGGTATTGTGTGTAGATGGGTGATTTAAAAAAGAAAACATTTTGAAATCAGGCTGTAACAAAAAAAAATGGAATAAGTCAAGGGGTATGAATACTTTCTGAACGCACTGTATCTTGTATAAATTCATCTGGTGTACATACGTATAGATTGCATTTGGATTAATATTACAGTGCTATTTGGGATGTTCATTAGATTCATTCCGACGTTTCTTGATTTCTTGATTATTTTATTATGTATTATTTGTGTACTTGTTTGACATTTCACTGCATTGTTAGGAGCTAGTAACATAAGCATTTCGCTGCACCCACTATAACATGTGCTAAACTGTGTATGTGAGCAATAAACTTTGACGTCCCGATACAGATAAAAATATATAATATACAAATAGTTATACATATTATACATGATATAGGCACAATCTTACTTTTTTGTTCACAGCCTCAAGCTCACAAATACTTCTCCGCTTAGCTGTGTAGAGAGTGCATTTATCTTATTCACTAATGGGCCTATTCAGACGAAGGAATTTATGCCTTTCCTATGCACACTTCTCAGTATTTGGTATTCAGACTTACCTTATTCAGTCACGTAATGCGCTCTGCAGGTGAGGCTACCTTGCGCGTTCTGAATATATTTAATTCAACCACTGAAAACCCTCCCACTTGCTGGCCAACAGATTTTCTCATGGAGCTTTCGTTCAATAGGGTTTCAGTACATTTATCTTAAGCCATCTCTTTAAATACCTTTTAGTTTGACTTTTTTGTCAACAGACTCACTAGAATATATTGAGAGAACAGATTCATAATATTAGGGACTAATGAAAGAAAGCCATCTAAATATATGCATATTCGTCTCCGTTTCAGCACCAATTGTGTGATAGACAAATTACAGGATCATGTTATAAAACCGTTAATGCATCGAATGGTTGTTTTATGCAATAGAATAGGGTTTCTCAGTACTCTCATCTTTGTCTGTGTCACGACTTTCGCCGAGGCTGCCTCCCCTCCTTGTTCGGGCAGGTTTCGGCGTTCGTCGTCACCGGCTTACTAGCTGCTGCCAATCCATTTATCATCACTCCACTTGTCTTGTCTAATTAATCACACACACCTGGTCCTTATCCCCAATTAGTCATTGTAATAGTGTTCCCTCTGCTTCCTTGTCTGTGTGGGTGATTGTTTGTTGTGAGCTGTGTGTAGCTCGGTTGAGCTACCCTTACCTTGTTGTTTGCCAGGGTAGATATTTCCCCTGTGCCTGAGTTTTGTGGTCATATGCTTGCGCAACTGTTTATTGACGGAATAAACTTTTTGGATGCGTATTACTCTCCTGCGCCTGACTCCTTCTATCACACGCATCACAGTCTGTGTGAACTGAGAGGAGCCTCTGAAGCTTGGGCTGGCAGCTGATTTACGATGACTTGGTGATAAGACAACATTCCATTCCATTAGTAGTGTCTGTGTGAAATGCTGGTCTGTCTGCCAGGGTGAGGAGAACCCTCCCTCCAGATTATTAATGAACACTGGACTTCATAAATTAAGGGAAGGACTTAGTATCCCATGTTGCATTAGCATTTCTGTATAAAAAAGTAGTAAATGAACTAGAGACAGATATTTGCCGCCATGTAAATCTTGCTGTCTGTTGCATGAGAGCACAATGTACCTTTGTATGATTTCACATATCTGTTCTCGTCACAAGGACTAACCCTGCTTATTTGGGCCTTAACTCTACACCATTGGGTGACCGTTAACGCTCCATTACTGCAGTAATTATTAATAAAGTTTGATGGTTTTGAGGAAATCTCAAAGTCTCTCCTTTGATTAGAATAATTACCATGACAATTGGTAGATTATTTAGGTTTAGGAAATTCAGAAAATTAGCATAGCTTCATATTTGTAATTATCCAATTTTTTTATAATTGGGAACATTGTGTTAGGTTTTCAGGAATTCAAAGGAAACAAAAGTATTGTTTGGGAAAAGATCCGCAAAGGTCTTAATTCTGTTTTGGTACCATTGTTGAAATGCCAAATCAATCAAGGATGGTTGGAAAGAAAAGTTGGCACATAACGGCATAAGGGTGATCATGTCTTTTAGACCAAAATGACTTCTGAACTGTGTCCATATCTTAAAGGAGCTTTTCACTATGGAGTTCATTGTGTGGGAGATAAGTCCCATGCTTGATGGGTAGCTGTCAGGATAAACGTGTATGCGGTGAATGAAGTCAAGCGCAGGACACCGAGAGACTGGCAGATGTACTTTACTAATAAACGTAATGAAAAGTACAAAACAACCAAAACCTCCAAAACAGGGAGGAACAATAATCGCAATACACAGTCCTGCCGAAAACAAACGGAGAACAATCACACACAACAAACGAATGACAGACAGGGGTTATAAAGGGAAAGCATCAACACTAATGGGAAACAGGTGTACACAAAGCAGACCAATCTAGATGATTGCTGAAACCTAGATCGGTGGCAGCTAGTACTCCGGGGACGACGAACGCCGAAGCCTGCCCGAGCAAAGAGGAGGAGCAGCCTCGGCTAAATCCGTGACAGTACCCCCCCCCCCCCTTGACGCGCGGCTCCAGCCGTGCGCCGACCCCGGCCTCGGGGACGGCCAGGAGGACGCGGAGCAGGGCGGGTCGGATCACTCCGGTGGAAATCCCTCAGCATGGAGGGGTCTAGGATGTCCCTCCTAGGGACCCAGCACCGTTCATCCGGACCGTACCCCTCCCACTCCACGAGATACTGCAGGCCCCCCATCCGACGCCTCGAATCCAAATGGAACGGACTGAGTACGCCGGAGCCCCTCGATGTCCAATGGGGGCGGAGGAACCTCTCGTACCTCACTGTCCTGGAGTGGACCAGCTACCACCGGCCTGAGGAGAGACACATGGAACGAGGAGTTAATGCGGTAATTAATTGGCAGTTGTAATCTATAGCATACCTCGTTCAATCTCCTCAGGACTTTAAATGGTCCCACAAACCGCCGACCCAGCTTCCGGCAGGGCAGGCGAAGGGGCATGTTTCGGGTCGAGAGCCAGACCCGATCTCCCGGTGCATATACCGGAGCCTCACTACGGTGGCGATCGGCGCTCGCCTTCTGCCGCCTGATGGCCCGTTGCAGATGGACATGCGCAGCGTTCCATGTCTCCTCCGAGCGCCGAAACCACTCGTCCACCGCAGGGGCTTCGATCTGGCTCTGATGCCAAGGTGCCAGAACCGGCTGATAACCCAGCACACACTGAAAAGGCATAAGGTTAGTGGAGGAGTGACGGAGTGAGTTTTGAGCTATCTCCGCCCAGGGGATATATACCGACCACTCCCCCTGCCGGTCCTGGCAATAGGACCTCAGAAACCTACCCACATCCTGGTTAACTCTTTCCACCTGCCCATTACTCTCGGGGTGAAAACATGAGGTAAGGCTAATCGAGACCCCCAGACGTTCCATAAACGCCTTCCAGACTCTAGAGGTGAACTGGAGGCCCCGATCAGACACTATTTCCTCAGGCACCCCGTAGTGCCGGAAGATGTGTGTAAACAGGGCGTCAGCAGTTTGTAGGGCTGTAGGGAGACCTGGCATAGGAATGAGACGGCAGGCCTTTGAAAACCAATCCACAATGACCAAGATCGTAGTGTTCCCCTGGGAGGGGGGAAGGTCCGTGACAAAATCCACCGATAGGTGAGACCACGGCCGTTGTGGAACGGGTAGGGGTTGTAATTTCCCTCTGGGCAGGTGTCTAGGCGCCTTACACTGGGCGCACACCGAGCAGGAGGAAACATAAACCCGCACGTCCTTAGCTAAAGTTGGCCACCAGTACTTCCCACTAAGGCAGTGCACCGTCCGACCAATACCAGGATGACCAGAGGAGGGTGACGTGTGAGCCCAATAGATCAATCGATCACGAACCTCGAGCGGCACATACTTCCGATCCTCTGGACATTGTGGGGGAGTAGGATCGGTATGTAACGCCCGCTCGATGTCCGCATCAACCTCCCACACCACCGGTGCCACCAGACAAGACTCCGGAAGTATGGGAGTGGGCTCAATGGACCTCTCCTCGTGTCATACAGTCGGGACAGGGCGTCCGCCTTAGTGTTCTGTGACCCTGGTCTATAGGTGAGTTTAAATACAAATCTGGTAAAGAACATGGCCCACCTTGCCTGGCGAGGGTTCAGCCTCCTCGCTGCCCGGATGTACTCCAGGTTACGATGGTCAGTCAAAATGAGAAAAGGGTGGTTAGCCCCCTCAAGCCAATGTCTCCACACCTTCAGGGCTTGGACTACAGCCAACAGCTCCCTGTCCCCCACGTCATAATTACGCTCTGCCGGACTGAGCTTCTTAGAGATGAAGTTACAGGGGCGGAGTTTTGGTGGCGTCCCCGAGTGCTGAGATAGTACAGCACCAATCCCAGCCTCGGACGCATCCACCTCAACTTGGAACGCCAAAGAGGGATCCGGATGTGCCAGCACCGGAGCCGAGGTAAACAGGTCCTTCAGATGTCTAAACGCCCTGTCCGCCTCAGCCGACCACTGCAGACGCGCCGGACCCCCCTTTAGCAGGGAGGTGATGGGAGCTGCTACCTGTCCAAAGCCCCGGATAAACCTCCGGTAGTAATTGGCAAAACCCAAAAACCGCTGCACTTCCTTCACCGTGGTGGGAGTCTGCCAATTACGCACGGCTGAAACGCGGTCAATCTCCATCTCCACCCCTGATGCAGACAACCGATGCCCCAGGAAGGAGATGGACTCCTGGAAGAACAGACTCTTCTCTGCCTTCACATACAGGTCATGCTCCAACAGTCTACCAAGCACCCGACGCACCAGGGACACATGCTCGGCGCGTGTAGCGGAGTATATTAGAATGTCATCAATATACACCACTACACCCTGTCCATGCAAGTCCCGGAAAATCTCGTCCACAACGATTGGAATACTGAAGGAGCATTCATTAAACCGTATGGCATGACAAGGTACTCATAGTGACCCGAGGTTGTACTAAATGCTGTCTTCCACTCATCTCCCTCCCTAATGCGCACCAGGTTGTACGCGCTCCTGAGGTCCAATTTTGTGAAGAATCGCGCCCCGTGTAATGACTCCGTCATACTAGCAATCAGAGGGAGAGAATAGCTGTACTTGATTGTGATCTGATTGAGACCACGGTAATCAATACACGGGCGTAAACCCCCATCCTTCTTCTTCACAAAAAATAAACTCGATGACACAGGGGAAGTGGATGGCCGTATGTATCCCTGTCCCAGAGATTCGGCGACATATGTCTCCATAGCCGCCGTCTCCTCCTGAGACAGAGGATACACATGACTACGAGGAAGCGCAGCGCCTACTTGGAGGTCTATCGCACAATCCCCCTGTCGATGAGGTGGTAATTGAGTCGCCTTCTTTTTACTGAAGGCGAGCGCCAAATCGACATATTCAGGTGGAATGTGCATGGGGGGAACTTGGTTCGGACTTTCCACCGTCGTTGCCCCTATGGAAACACCTACACACCGCCCGAAACACTGATCAGGCCATCCCTTGAGAGCCCTCTGCTGCCATGAAATGTTGGGGTCATGTGACATTAACCAGGGGAGTCCCAACACCACGGGAAACACAGGAGAATCCATCAAATACAGACTAATTAACTCCTCATGGCCCTCCTGCATTCTCATCTTGAGAGGTGCTGTGACTTCCCTAATCAATCCTGACCCCAAAGGACAGCTATCTAGGGCATGGATGGGGAAGGGCACATCAACGGGTACAATAGGAATCCCTAACTTATAGGTGAACTGGCGATCTATAAAATTCCCAGCTGCGCCTGAATCTACTAGCGCCTTATGCTGGGAATGAGGAGAGACCTCGGGAAACATAACAGTAATACACATATGCGCACCAGAGAGCTCTGGGTGAGTTGGGTGCCTACTCACCTGGAATGACTCATCAGTGCGCTGCCTACCGCCTCGAATCCCAGGAGACCCTCCCCAGCACCGACCATCAGTGAGTCCTCTGCGGCCACAGTTGGTGCAGGGGACGGCCTCCCTCCTGGCCACTCTCCTGGTCTTCCTAGAACCAGCACCTCCATGCTCCATAGGGGTTGGCTCGGAAGTGCTGGGGGATGGAATGGACGGCCCTGAATCCGGACGTCCGCGGGTAGCCAACAGGGTATCCAGGCGAATAGACATGTCCACCTGTTGGTCGAAGCTGAGGTTGGTGTCCCTGCAGGCCAATTCCCGACGCACGTCCTCCCTCAGGCTACATCGGTAGTGGTCGATGAGGGCCCTCTCATTCCATCCCGCGTTGGCAGCCAGCGTCCGGAAGTCCAGCGCGAACTCCTGTGCGCTCCTTCTCCCCTGCCTGAGGTGGAATAGACGCTCACCCGCCGCCTTACCCTCTGGTGGATGATCAAAAACTGCCCTGAAGCGGCGGGTGAACTCCGCATAGTTGACATTAGCGGTATCTATTCCCCCCCACTCGGCGTTGGCCCACTCCAGCGCCTTGCCGGACAGACAGGAGATGAGGGCGGACACGCTCTCGTATCCCGAGGGCACCGGGTGGATGGTTGCCAGGTAGAGTTCAACCTGGAGCAGGAAACCCAGACACCCGGCAGCTGTGCCATCATAAGCCCTCGGGAGCGAGAGCCGAATCCCACTGGACCCCGGAGGAGAAGCGATGGGTAATGCCGATGGTGGTGGTATCGTAGGAGGAGGTGTAGGCAGACCCCCTCTTTCCCATCGCTCCATAGTGCTCACCACCCGTTCCATGGCGGTGCCGAGAGCCTGGATCATGGCCGCTTGTTGTTCAACGCGTTCCTCCACTGATCCAGCTGGCACCGCCACTCCTGCTGACTCCATGTGTGGTGTGTGATTCTGTCAGGATAAACGTGTATGCGGTGAACGAAGTCAAGCGCAGGACACCGAGAGACTGGCAGATGTACTTTACTAATAAACGTAATGAAAAGTACAAAACAACCAAAACCTCCAAAACAGGGAGGAACAATAATCGCAATACACAGTCCTGCCGAAAACAAACGGAGAACAATCACACACAACAAACGAATGACAGACAGGGGTTATAAAGGGAAAGCATCAACACTAATGGGAAACAGGTGTACACAAAGCAGACCAATCTAGATGATTGCTGAAACCTAGATCGGTGGCAGCTAGTACTCCGGGGACGACGAACGCCGAAGCCTGCCCGAGCAAGGAGGAGGAGCAGCCTCGGCTAAATCCGTGACAGTAGCAGAGGAGTGAAAGTGGAGAGATCAGAGAGTAATATTATTTTCCCATCACAGCATTGG
Organism: Coregonus clupeaformis; assembly: GCF_020615455.1. NCBI lineage: Eukaryota > Metazoa > Chordata > Actinopteri > Salmoniformes > Salmonidae > Coregonus > Coregonus clupeaformis. The sequence continues at coordinate 21,219,266 of NC_059199.1, read as the reverse complement.
TGAAATTGTCAGGTCGATTTGGGGGTCAGGGGCCCCCCAGATAGCATATGAACACGTCATAAGCAATGGCAAAATGTGTAGAAATGCAGGAAATTAGCTTTATTAACAGTCGACTTCGGACACGAAAAACTGTCCAACTCCTCTTTCTCGATTTTCAAAAAGAAATGGGGTGTGCATTTGGTGGTTCATCGATGTGTCATTCTGGTCATGCATGCCTCAACCGACGAAGCTAGTTCGTTAGCTAAGCTAGCCACTTGTAGCTAGCCAGTAACTTCTCCAGTACGTGTTGACGTAATTTCACAGGATTTGTTTTTGGACGGAAGCTGTAGAGATTGATAAGAAATGGCACTTCTGTAGCCAGATATCTTATTTATCCATTTCTGTGTACTACTCCCTTCACAGAACAGTGCAAACTGGCTCTAAACAGAATAGAAAGAGGAGTGGGAGGCCCCGGTGCACAACTGAGCAAGAGGACAAATACATTAGAGTGTCTAGTTTGAGAAACAGACGCCTCACAGGTCCTCAACTGGCAGCTTCATTAAATAGTACCCGCAAATCACCAGTCTCAACGTCAACAGTGAAGAGGCGACTCTGTGATGTTGACCTTGACAGAGTTGCAGTTGAGGTCCTGTGAGGCATCTGTTTCTCAAACTCGACATTCTAATGTATTTGCCTCCCACTCCTTTTTCTATTCTGGTTAGAGCCAGTTTGCGCTGTTCTGTGAAGGGAGTATTATATAGTACCCGCAAAACACCAGTCTCAACGTCAACAGTGAAGAGGCGACTCCGGGATGCTGACCGAGGTAGAGTTGCAAAGAAAAAGCCATATCTCAGACTGGCCAATAAAAAGAAAAGATGAAGATGGGCAAAAGAACACAGACACTGGACCTTTTCTTTGCAACTCTGTCAAGGTTAACATCACGGAGTCGCCTCTTCACTGTTGACGTTGAGACTGGTGATTTGCGGGTACTATTTAATGAAGCTGCCAGTTGAGGACCTGTGAGGCGTCTGTTTCTCAAACTAGACACTCTAATGTATTTGTCCTCTTGCTCAGTTGTGCACCGGGGCCTCCCACTCCTCTTTCTATTCTGGTTAGAGCCAGTTTGCGCTGTTCTGTGAAGGGAGTAGTACACAGCGTTGTACGAGATCTTCAGTTTCTTGGCAATTTCTCGCATGGAATAGCCTTCATTTCTCAGAACAAGAATAGACTGATGCGTTTCAGAAGAAAGTTATTTGTTTCTGGACATTTTGAGCCTGTAATCGAACCCACAGTTGCTGATGCTCCAGACACTCAAATAGTCTCAAGAAGGCCCGTTTTATTGCTTCTTTAATCAGCACAACAGTTTTCAGCTGTGCTAACATACAGTGAGGGAAAAAAGTATTTGATCCCCTGCTGATTTTGTACGTTTGCCCACTGACAAAGAAATGATCAGTCTATAATTTTAATGGTAGGTTTATTTGAACAGTGAGAGACAGAATAACAACAAAAAAATCCAGAAAAACGCATGTCACAATTGTTATAAATTGATTTGCATTTTAATGAGGGAAATAAGTATTTGACCCCCTCTCAATCAGAAAGATTTCTGGCTCCCAGGTGTCTTTTATACAGGTAACGAGCTGAGATTAGGAGAACACTCTTAAAGGGAGTGCTCCTAATCTCAGCTTGTTACCTGTATAAAAGACACCTGTCCACAGAAGCAATCAATCAATCAGATTACAAACTCTCCACCATGGCCAAGACCAAAGAGCTCTCCAAGGATGTCAGGGACAAGATTGTAGACCTACACAAGGCTGGAATGGGCTACAAGACCATCGCCAAGCAGCTTGGTGAGAAGGTGACAACAGTTGGTGTGATTATTCGCAAATGGAAGAAACACAAAAGAACTGTCAATCTCCCTCGGCCTGGGGCTCCATGCAAGATCTCACCTCGTGGAGTTGCAATGATCATGAGAACGGTGAGGAATCAGCCCAGAACTACACGGGAGGATCTTGTCAATGATCTCAAGGCAGCTGGGATCTTAGTCACCAAGAAAACAATTGGTAACACACTACGCCGTGAAGGACTGAAATCCTGCAGCGCCTGCAAGGTCCCCCTGCTCAAGAAAGCACATATACAGGGCAGTCTGAAGTTTGCAAATGAACATCTGAATGATTCAGAGGAGAACTGGGTGAAAGTGTTGTGGTCAGATGAGACCAAAATCGAGCTCTTTGGCATCAACTCAACTCGCCATGTTTGGAGGAGGAGGAATGCTGCCTATGACCCCAAGAACACCATCCCCACCGTCAAACATGGAGGTGGAAACATTATGCTTTGGGGGTGTTTTTCTGCTAAGGGGACAGGACAACTTCACCGCATCAAAGGGACGATGGACGGGGCCATGTACTGTCAAATGTTTGGTGAGAACCTCCTTCCCTCAGCCAGGGCATTGAAAATGGGTCGTGGATGGGTATTCCAGCATGACAATGACCCAAAACACACGGCCAAGGCAACAAAGGAGTGGCTCAAGAAGAAGCACATTAAGGTCCTGGAGTGGCCTAGCCAGTCTCCAGACCTTAATCCCATAGAAAATCTGTGGAGGGAGCTGAAGGTTCGAGTTGCCAAACGTCAGCCTCGAAACCTTAATGACTTGGAGAATATCTGCAAAGAGGAGTGGGACAAAATCCCTCCTGAGATGTGTGCAAACCTGGTGGCTAACTACAAGAAACGTCTGACCTCTGTGATTGCCAACAAGGGTTTTGCCACCAAGTACTAAGTCATGTTTTGCAGAGGGGTCAAATACTTATTTCCCTAATTAAAATGCAAATAAATTTATAACATTTTTGACATGCGTTTTTCTGGATTTTTTTGTTGTTATTCTGTCTCTCACTGTTCAAATAAACCTACCATTAAAATTATAGACTGATCATGTCTTTGTCAGTGGGCAAACGTACAAAATCAGCAGGGGATCAAATACTTTTTTCCTTCACTGTAATTGCAAAAGTGTTTTCTAATGATCAATTAGCCTTTTAAAATGATAAACTTGGATTAGCAAACACAACGTGCCATTGGAACACAGGACTGATGGTTGCTGATAATGGGCTTCTGTACGCATATGTAGATATTCCATTAAAAATCAGCTGTTTCCAGCTACAATAGCCATTTGCAACATTAACAATGTCTACACTGTATTTCTGATCAATTTGATGTTATTTTAATGGACAAAAAATTTGCTTTTCTATCGAAAACAATGACATTTCTAAGTGACCCCAAACTTTTGAACGGTAGTGTATGTTTTATGGCTTTTCAACCTCTGCCATATTGTGGATTCAGAGCTATCTATCTAATATAACTCAAGAGGGTTTTCTTTCATGGAAGCTTCTCTAATGTCAAAATTCTAGGGTTTGATGTACTGCAGGGCAGCTCTCTAGGCCATATACAATTTTCTATTTTTACAAATGACCTGCCACTGGCAATAAACAAAACCTGTGTGTCCATGTATGCTGATGATTCAACCATATACATGTCAGCTGCCACAGCTAATGAAGTCACTGAAACACTTTACAAGGAGATGCAGTCAGTTTTGGAATGGTTGGCCAGTAATAAACTGGTCCTGACCACCTCTAAAACTAAGAGCATTGTATTTGTTACAAATCATTCCCTAAGCTCTAGACTTCAGTTGAATCTGGTAATGAATGGTGTGGCTGTTGAGCACACCATGGTCAAACATATAGATTAAATGGTTGTAAAGATGGCGAGAGGACTGTCCATAATAAAGAGATGCTCTGCTTTCTTCACACCACACTCCTAAAAGCAAGTCCTGCTGGCTCTAGTTTTGTCTTATCTTGATTATTGTCCAGTCATTGTGGTCCAGTGCTGCAAAGAAAGAGCTAGTTCAGCTGCAGCTGGCCCAGAACAGAACGGCACGTCTTGCTCTTCATTATAATCAGAGGGCTAATATAAATACTATGCATGCCAGTCTCTCTTGTCTAAGAGTTGAGGAGAGACTGACTGCATCACTTCTTTTTATGAGAAACATTGTGTTGAACATTTCAAATTGTTTGAATAGTCAACTTACACACAGCTTTGAGACACACACTTACCCCACCAGACATGCCACCAGAGGTCTTTTCACAGTCCCCAAATCCAGAACAAATTCTAGAAAGCGTACAATATTATATAGAGCCATTATTGCATGGAATTCCCATCCATCTCATATTGCTCAAATGAACAGCAAACCTGGTTTAAAAAACCCCCAGATAAAGCAACACCTCACGGCACAACGCCTCTCTCCTATATGTAGGCTATGTGTGCCATTTTTTATTTATATAGTTCTGTCCTTGAACTGTTCTTGTCTATTCATGTTCAGGATTATGTCATGTTTCATGTTTTGTGTTGACCCCAGGAAGAGTAGCTGCTGCCTTCGCAGTAATAAAATACAAAATACGGCCTGCGAAGGAGATTGGCAGTGTGGACCATAGTGAAATGTCTTATTTGGTAAATTCTAGTAGTGGTTTGAAGTTGAACCTGAGCAAGTCATTGTAGCTCTGTTTTTTTTTTTATGCCAAGGTAGGTGAAGGGACCCTTGGTTATTTTAAAGGGAATTCCATCAAATTATGCACTAGATGCTATGTCATTCACTGGGAACATAATGCTTTTGTACAGGTTCAGTTTGTAACCAGAGATCTTGCCGAATCCATTCAGTGTCTCTTTAACCGTGGGGATTGTATTTTGAGGGTCATAATAAACAACAGAAGATAATCCGCATACAACGAAAGTTTGTGATTTATGCCGGCTTTATTTATACCTTTAAAATGTTATTTTGTTCATAGGGATATAGCAAGCGGTTCTATCACAATATTAAATAGAAGGGGCAAGAATGGACATCCCTGTCTCGTGCCTCTAGGGAAAAATAATGATTGTTATAATGTAGTCTGAGAATATTTTGTTTGTACGTACATATGCCATAGGGGATGAGTATAATATATTGATCCATGATTTAAATACGTCACCAAATCAACATTTATCAAGGGCTGTGAATAAGTATTCCCATTCAATTCGATCAAACGCCTTTCAGCGTCCAGCAAGATTAGTACTTCTGGCGATTCTGATGACTGACTAGCATAGATTATATTGAAAAATAATTGTCTGCCTGCTATAATGCTTGTTTGATCTGGGTGAATTATAGTTTGGGACTGTCCACTTGTCTGAAATATCATTACCAATAAATACTTTTTACCCTGACTTTTACACATCTTGGACATTTACTTCTGCTCTGTGGACATAAGGAATGGGAATGGCTTTTGTGTCACGTGTCGACAGTGAACCTTGTATTTGCGTTCACAAAGTGGAGAGAGCTAAATAGCTAAGGGATTCAAAACCGACCTGCTGAAAAGGTAAGACATACTGTGGCTAATATATCTTGCTAAATATACAGTGCATTTGGAAAGGATTCAGACCCCTTGACTTTTTCCACATTTTGTTACATTACGGCCTTATTCTATAATGGATTAAATTGTTGCTTTTTCCTCATCAATCTACACACAATACCCCATAATGACAAAGCAAAAACAGATTTTTAGAACATTTTGCAAATGTATAAAACAAATAAAAACTTAAATATCAAATTTACGTTGTATTCAGACGCTTCACTCAGTACTTTGTTGAAGCACCTTTGGCAGCGAGTACAGCCTCGAGTCTTCTTGGGTATGACACTACAAGCTTGGCACACCTGTATTTGGGGAGCTTCTCCCATTCTTCCCTGCAGATCCTCTCAAACTCTCTCAGGTTGGATGGGGAGCGTCGCTGCACAGCTATTTTCAGGTTATTCTCCAGAGATGTTCGATCGGGATCAAGTTCTGGCTCTGGCTGGGCCACTTAAGGACATTCAGAGACTTGTCCCGAAGCCACTCCTGCATTGTCTTAGCTGTGTCGTTGTCCTGTTGGAAGGTGAACCTTCACCCCAGTCTGAGGTCCTGAGCGCTCTGGAGCAGATTTTCATCAAGGATCTCTTTGTTCTTTTCATCTTTCCCTCGATCCCAACTAGTCTCCAGGTCCAGCATAATGCTGCCACCACCATGCTTCTCCGTAAAGATGGTGCCAGGTTTCCTCCAGACGTGACGCTTGGCATTCAGGCCAAAGAGTTAAATCTTGGTTTCATCAGACCAGAGAATCTTGTTTCTCATGTTCTGAGAGTCCTTTAGGTGCCTTTTGGCAAACTCCAAGTGGGCTGTCATGTGCCTTTTACTGAGGAGTGGGTTCCATCTGGCCACTCTACCATAAAGGCCTGATTGGTGGAGTGCTGCAGAGATGGTTGTCATTCTGGAAGGTTCTCCCATTTCCACAGAGGAACTCTGGAGCTCTGTCAGAGTGACCATCAGGTTATTGGTCACCTCCCTGACCAAGGCCCTTCCCCCCCGATTGCTCAGTTTGGCCGGGAGGCCAGCTCTAGGAAGAGTCTTGATGGTTCCAAACTTCTTCCACTTAAGAATAATTGAAGCCACTGGGTTCTTGGGGACCTTCAATGCTGCAGAAATGTTTTGGTACCCTTCCCCAGATCTGTGCCTTGACACAATTCTGTCTCGGAGCTCTATGGAAAATTCCTTCGACCTCATGGCTTGGTTTTTTCCCTGACATGCACTCTCAACTGTGCGACCTTAAATAGACAGGTGTGTGCCTTTCCAAATCATGTCCTATCAATTGAATTTACCACAGTTGGACTCCAATCAAGTTGTAGAAACATCTCAAGGATGATCAATGGAAACAGGATGTACCTGAGCTCAATTTTCAGTCTCATAGCAAAGGGTCTGAATGCGTATGTAAATAAGGTAAATTTGCAAACATTTCTAAAACCTGTTTTTGCTTTGTCATTATGGGGTATTGTATGTAGGTTCATGACAATTTTTTTTTAAATTACATTTTAGAATAAGGCTGTAATTTAGGAAAATGTTGGAAAAGGGTAGGGGTCTGATTACTTTTCGAATGCACTGTAATGTGATATCTCGGGTTTGCTATTTAGTTGTAAATATGTATTTGAGTGTTATAGCTACTATGGATTGCCTGTTTTGATTGTTGTTGTCAAGCCACATTAGCAGCTAGCTAGCTAGCTAGTTAAACTAGCTTGTTAGCTGGCTGACTGTGCCATGCATAGTTTTTTTCATTTGAACATAAAATGTTGCTTTGCTATTTTGTTGTAACTAGCTATCCCCCCAGAGTTTATGTCCACTTCACAAATATCCCCATCAAAATCATTCTGTTTAAATATGTTTTTTTGCCTGGGCTGCATCTCAATCAACCACATCTGCCAATGACGGCCATCCGCATTGGAAGGTGGCTGAGCTACAGTGGTTTTTGTCAGACGATGAGACATCCCGAAAATCAGTCTTCTCACGAAAACGTCTGTAGCGTCCGAACGGTTTGGCCTACAAACTATATTGAACAAAAATATAAACGCAACATGTAAAGTGTTGGTCCCATGTTTCTTGGACTGACATAAAAGATCTCAGAAATGTTCCATGCGCACAATAAGCTTTTTTCTCTAAAATGTTGTGCACAGATTTGTTTACATCCCTGTTAGTGAGCATTTCTTCTTTGCCAAGATAATCCATCCACCTGAGTGGTGTGGCATATCAAGAAGCTGATACAACAGCATGATCATTACACAGGTGCACCTTGTGCTGGGGACAATAAAAGGCCACTCTAAAATGTGGAGTTTTGTCACACAACACAATGCCACAGATGTCTCAAGTTTTGAGAGAGCATGCCATTGGCATGCTGACTGCAGGAATGTCCACCAGAGCTGTTGCCAGATAATTTAATGTTCATTTCTCTACCATAAGCCACCTCCATCGTCATTTTAGCGAATTTGGAAGTAAGTCCAACTGGCCTCACAACCGCAGACCATGTGTAACCACGCCAGCCCAGGATCTCCACATCCGGCTTCTTCACCTGTGGGATCGTCTTAGACCAGCCACCCAGACAACTGATGAAACTGACGATTTAACCCTAAATTGAGGATTTAACCCTAAACTTAAATGAAGACCAAAGAGCAAATGTTGACTTTGCAGCTGGCCTATCTAAGGGGATGTGTATGTCTTGTATTGGTTCCTCTGCAATGTTGGGATGTTCCCTCCCTCATCAGGTTCCATTCTAGTCCAGTCATCAACGTCAGGTCATGCCTAAAGTTCTCTCTCTCTCACTCACACACACACACACACACAAGGCAGAGTTCACCTCTGAAATCCAATGTATTATTTAGCTCCTTCAGAGTGGTGCTGCACCAAAACAGAGGGTGCCGGTGGAGCTGTACCGCTACATAAAGCCAAACACAGAGTCACTGAGTTTACACTGCACTACACACACACACTCAGAGTGAGGAGAGAGAGGCCAGTCTAAACATAAGTTGACCTGGAAAGGATACACAAAGAGAGAGAGAGCCCAGCAAAAAATTCTAGGGAGAGATAACTTTTTTGTAATGTTACCCGTAATGTTACCCGTAATGTTCCCCTAATGTTTGGGTGCCCAGTTTTCTATTACTTAAGGGAACATTCTATCTATGTCAGCAAAAACCTTCAGAGAACCTTTTTAGCACGTTTTGGTGTTAAAGTTAGGAGAACATTCCCTTGATGTCAAGCAAAACTTCCAGTGCCTTCAGAAACTATGCACACCCCTTGACTTTTTCTACATTTTGTTGTGTTACAGCCTGAATTTAAAATGGATAAAATTGTGATTTTGTGTCACTGGCCTACACACAATACCCCATAATGTCAAAGTGGAATTATGCTTTCTGAAATGTTTACAAATTAATAAAAAATGAAAGGTTGAAATGTCTTGAGTCAATAATTATTCAACCCCTTTGTTATGGTAAACCTAAATAAGTTCAGTAGTAAAAATGTGCTTAACAATAATAAGTTGCATGGACTCTGTGTGCAATAATAGTGTTTAACATGATTTTTGAATGACTACATCATCTCTGTACCCCACACATACAATTATCTGTAAGGTCCCTCAGCAGTGAATTTCAAACACAGATTCAAAACACAGACCAGGGAGGTTTTCCAATGCCTTGCAAAGAAGGGCACCATACATTGAATATCCCTTTGAGCATGGTGAAGTTATTAATTACACTTTGGATGGTGTATAAATACACCCAGTCACTACAAAGATACAGACGTCCTTCCTAACTCAGTTGCCAGAGAGGAAGAAAACCGCTCAGGGATTTTACCATGAGGCCAATGGTGACTTTAAACAGTTACAGAGTTTAATGGCTGTGATAGGAGAAAACTGAGCATGGATCAAAAACATTGTAGTTACTTGGGGAAAAATCCAACACAACACATTACTGAGTACAACTCTCCATATTTCAAGCATAGTGGTGGCTGCATCATGCTATGGGAATGCTTGTAATTGTTAAAGACTGGGGAGTTTTTCAGGATAAAAAATAAATAGAATGAAGCTAAGCACAGGCAAAATACTAGAGGAAAACCTGGTTCAGTCTGTATTCCACCAGACACTGGGAGATGAATTCACCTTCCAGCAGAACAATAACCTAAAACACAAGCCCAAATCTACACTGGAGTTGCTTACCAAGAAGACAGTGAATATTCCTGAGTGGCCGAGCTACAGTTTTGACTTAAATCTGCTTCAAAATCTATGTAAAGACTTGAAAATGGTTGTCTAGAAATTATCAACAACCAATTTGACAGAGCTTGAAGTATTTTCAAAATAATACATCAGCAAATATTGTATAATCCAGGTGTACAAAGTTCTTAGAGACTTACCCGTAAATTATATATTTCTGTATGTCATTTTCAACACATTTGCAAACATTTCTAAAAACATGTTTTCACTTTGTCATTATGGGGTACTGTGTGTAGATGTTTAAAAGAAAAAATATATATCTATCTATTTTGAAATCAGGCTGTCACACAAGAAAATTTTGAATAAATCAAGGGGTGTGAATATTCACTGAACAAAAATATAAACGCAACAAGTGTTGGTTCCATGTTTCATGAGCTGAAATAAAAGATCCCAGAAATTATCCATATGCACAAAAAGCTTATTTCTCTCAAATGTTGTGCACAAATGTGTTTACATCCTATTAGTGACCATTTATCCTTTGCCAAGATAATCCATCCACCTGACAGGTGTGGCATATCAAGAAGCTGTGCTGGGGATAATAAAAGGCCACTCTAAAATGTGCAATTTTGTCACACAACACAATGTCACAGATGTCTCAAATTTTGAGGGAGAGTGCAATTGGCATGCTGACTGCAGGAATGTCCACCAGAGCTGTTGCCAGAGAATTGAATGTTCATTTCTCTACCATAAGCCACCGCCAACGTCTTTTTAGAGAATTTGGCAGTACGTCCAACCGGCCTGACAACTGCAGACCACATGTATGGCATCGTGTGGGCGAGCAGTTTACTGATGTCAACGTTGTGAACAGAGTGCCCCATGGTGGCGGTGGGGTTTGGTATTTGGTATGTATTAGGATCCCCATTAGCCGCTGCAAAAGCATCAGCAACTCTTCCTGGGGTCCACATGAAACATTACATAATACATAGTACAGAGTATTACTAGTCAAAGACTAAAATACATACGTTTCAAAAGTCACATACTGTAGCCTACATATCAGTACATACACACAATATCTAGGTCTAATACATAGTACAGTGCAAATTACAATACAATATATATAAAATGGCTGTGTCTCTTCACAGTTCCCTTTGTGCAGTAAGGTGTCCTTTCCTCTGTTTTTTTAAACTGGTTTTATTGCTATCTTGAGTTACCTGGGGTGGCAGAGAGTTCCATGTAGTCATGGCTCTATGTAATACAGTGCGTTTCCCAGCCTCTGTTCTGGACCTGGGGACTGTGAAGAGACCTCTGGTTGCATGTCTTGTGTTGTACCGATGAGTGTCCGAAGTGTGTGCCAACTGCTTTGGTTCCTTCAACACATCAATACCTCACACAAAGACCAATAGTGATGCAGTCAATGTCTGCTCAACTTTGAGCCAGGAGAGACTGTATGCATTTTACTGACACTTTCCCTCTGTGTACATCTAAGTGCGATACGTGCTGCTTTGTTCTGGACCAACTGTAATTTACCTATGTCCTTTTTGCCGCACATGACCACACAGCTGGGCAGTAGTCTAGGTGCGACATCTTGAGATGTCATGAAGACAGATCAATGCCCTATTATGGACAGACCACTTCCCATTTTAGCAACCGTTGAGTCTATATGTTTTGACCATGGCAGCTTGATATCTAGGGTTACACCCAGCAGTTTAGTCTCCTGAACTTGCTCAAAAGCCACATTATTCAATAATAGATCTAAAGGAGGTTTAGCGTTGAGCAAGTGATTTGTTCCAAGAATTATGCTTTTTGTTTTTGAGATATTTGGTACCTGACTGGAGCTCTATGTTAAGTGTCTCAGTTATTTATTTTACTGTTGCAGCCGACGTGTATACTGTTGAGATGTCAGCATACATAGACACACAGGCTTTATTCAAGGTCAGTGGAAAATCATTTATAAAATACAGAAAACAATAATGGCCCTAGCCAGCTGCCCTGCGGTACACCACACTCAACTGAATTTGCATGAGAGACGCTTCCATTAACGAAAACACTCTGTGTTCTATTAGATAGGTAACTTTCGAACCACAATAAGCCACATGATGCAAATCCATAACACCTACGTTATTTCAGCAATAGGTTATGATCAATGGCATCAAAAGCTGCACTGAAGTCTGACATAACAGCTCCCACAATGTTCTTACCATCAATTTCTTTCAGCCAATCATCAGTCATTTGTGTCAGTGCCGAGCATCTTGAGTGCACTTCCCTATAAGCATGTTGAAAGTCTGTTGTTAATTTGTTTTCTGTAAATTAACTTTGTATTTGAGCAAACATCATTTTTTCCAAAAGTCTGCTAAGCACTTGTAACAGGCTGATTGGTTGGCTGTTTGAACCATTAAAGGGTGCTCTGCCATTTTTGGGTAGTGGAATGACCTTTGCCTCCCTCCATGTCTGAGGGCACACACCGTCTTCTAGGCTTACATTGAAGATGTGGCAAACAGGAGTCACAATGTATTCTGCTACCAACCTCAGCAATTTACCATCCAGGTTGTCGGTACCACATGGTTTGTCCTTATTTATAGATAGCAACAATTAATTCACCTCTTCCACACCCACTTTGTGGAACTCAAAACTACAGTGCTTGTCTTTCTTTATTTGGTCCATTATGCATGAATATGAAGGCTCAGCGTTTGTTGTTAGCATGTCATACCTAAGTTTACTAATCTTGTCAACAAAAAAGTTATTAAAGTGGTTGGCAATATCAAAGGGTTTTGTTATGAACAAGCCATCTGCCTCAATGGAGGATGGAGCAGAGTTTGCTATTTTGGCTAAAATTTCATTTAAAATACTCCAGAGCTTTTTACTATTATTATTTATATAATTTATCTGTGTTCCATAGCATAGTTTCTTCTTCTTTTAGTTTAGTTTAGTTATGTGATTTCTCAATTTACTGTATGTTTGCCAGTCTGCTGTGTTGTCAGACTTATTTGCTATTCCCTTTGCCTCATCCGTCTCAGCCATACAGTCTTTCATTATCTATCCATGGGGATTTGGCAGTTCTAACAGTCAGTTTCTTGATGGGCGCATGCCTATCATTAACCGGAAGAAGCAGTTTCATAAATGCTTCAAGTGCAGTGTCCAGATGTTCCTCATTACACACATCAGACCAACATTTTACATTTTTACATTTTAGTCATTTAGCAGACGCTCTTATCCAGAGCGACTTACAGTTAGTGCATACATTATTTTTTATTTTTTCATACTGGCCCCCCATGGGAATCGAACCCACAACCCTGGCGTTGCAAACGCCATGCTCTACCAACTGAGCTACATCCCTGCCGGCCATTCCCTCCCCTACCCTGGACAACGCTGGGCCAATTGTGCGCCGCCCCATGGGTCTCCCGGTCACGGCCGGCTATGACAGAGCCTGGACCAACAAATATTGTTCTAGTCTTCGACATAGGAATCATTGCAAAACCACTTTCATTTATACACAATTTTAGGTCCAGTCTTTGGATCTTTGGTTTTTCTAGATATGGCTATTACATTATGATCACTACATCGATTGGGTGTGGATACTGCTTTAGCGCAGATTCCTTCAACATTAATAAAGATGTGATCAATACACGTGGATGATTTAGTTCTTGTTCTGTTTGTAAATACCCTGGTAGGTTGACTGATGACTTGAACCATATTGCAGGCACTGGTTACAGCTTGGAGCTTATTTTTGAGTGGGCAGCTTTATGACAACCAGTCAATATTTAGGTCACCCAGAAAATATACTTCTCTGTTGATATCACATACATTATCCAACATTTCACACTTATTGTCCAAATACTGACTTTTAGCACTTGGTGATCTATAGCAACTTCCTACGAAAATAGGCTTTAGGTGAGGCAGATGAACCTGTAGCCATATTACTTCCACATCATCTGACATGAGATCCTCTCTCAGCCTAACAGGAATATGACTCTGGACATACATGGCAACACCTCCTCCATTTGCATTTTTATCTTTCCTATATATTCTATAACCATGTATAGCTACTACTGCATCATCAAAGGAATCATCTAAGTGTGTTTCAGAGATGGCCAGAATATGAACGTTTTCTAATGTTATTAAGTTGTCAATTTCATAAACCTTGTTTCTCAGGCTACAATTTTTAGTCCTTTTCTGGGTTGCTTGTTTGTTTTTAGTGCTATTCTGAGAGGCTTATCCGAGGTAGACATGTCAGTGACTTACGTTTGAGTCAATGGTACTGAGTGGGCTGCCCACAGTGTGCTTTTTCCTAAAGCAGACAGTTTCAGTGCAACAGTGGATATGTGCATATAATTATTGCAGACAATACACTCGGAGCTAACAGTTAAAGGAACATAGATTAGGTTACTTACATTTAATGCACTTCTATTTCTCTGGGATTAAATACAATACTCCATGTCCTCTATTGCTTATTATGACAGGGAGGACTGGAACACTACCAAACCCAGACCGTCAGTCTCTTAAGCAGTTCACTATGTTGATAGAGATAATCCTGGAACCCCTGCGGTTAGAGTGAATCCCATCTCTGTTAAAGAGTGTTGGTTACTCCCACAGCAAGTCAAAAGTGTCACAAAAGGAGACATTCCTGTCTTTGCAGAGTTTCTTCAGGAACTCGTTTAGGGCAGCAAGGCGGCTGTAATGTTCCGAACCCCTTCTATAGCACGGCAGGGGGCCAGATATGACTGTTCTCTTCCCTGTACAAAAAAGGTGTTCAAGAGAATGTTGCAGTCCTTCTTCAGTTCTTCAGATTGCCGAAAGCGAATGTCGTTGAATCCAATGTGAGTGACAATGGTGCCAATGTTAGAGTAGTTGACTAGAACTATGTCCAGGAGGGAGTTGATGTCTTGGACACAGGTGCCTGGGTGACAGTGGACCTTAGTCGGCCCACAGGCTGCAGGCAGGACAAAATCTCTCACCATCTCACCCACGATGATGTTGGTCGTGATGGAATCCGATGGGGAAGGAAGAGGGGGAACAGAACGGGCCTACCTCGGGCAGGGGGGAGGAAGTATGCTTTGACTCATGCCAGCCTGACTCACCGCACATGTACCAAAAGCAGCGTATGGCATCGGAATCCTTGGGGAGATGGAGGAGGGCCCAAGAACTTGTTTCCTTTGGTCAGCGACCGGCTGAGCAGTGGAGGATGCCCCTGGATGGCTGCTGGCTGTTGGTGTACTCCCAGTATCAGAGTTGACTCCGGTATGTCCACCATCAGTGGTGCAAAGCTATTCAATAGCTGGATCTGGTCTTCTAGGATATATGTGGGCCGACCAGACTGCCTCCCACCTCCTTCGCCTTGCCAGTTTCCAGTCTCCCACTGGCTGCGGAGTTGAGCTTACCATCTGTCCAGTGGATTGGAGCAGGTCAGTACCGCCCGACTCATCGACCACTTGGCTGTAGGAGGCATTCAGAACTGAAATTCTGTGTTCCTCGGCTGCATCAAAGTACTTAGAAAGCACATCTTGTTTTTCCTGCAGCTGAGCTAGCAGCGGGATAATCTCTTCCTTAAGCTGCTTGATGATACATTTGGAACAGACAAAGACTTAATGTTAATTTATCAGTTCCACCTTATTTTCCTCCTCTTGCGTAGATATCATCTCATACCTAACACATTTGAGCCAAGATGTAGACACAAATACCCCTGGTGTTTTGACTCTAGCACTGCTAGCGTTATCTTGCTCTGTTAGCATGATGGCTAACCGCTAACTATTGTGTTGTTTTTGCAAGAATCTGGGACACAAACTTGCAGTCCCAGCCAAAATAGCTAACGCGTCGCGTAATCCTTAGCTATCAGAACTTCCGATGGTTAAAGATGTTGTTGTTGTTGACATGATTAAAAACTATTTAATGAAAACTATTTCATAAAAAGAACAGACCAAGTGTAGACAGTACACTGATCTGTTGCGTGCTCTGATGACGTCTCTTGCGTGGTATGGGCAGGCATGAGCTACGGACAACGAACACAACTGCATTTTATCGATGGCAATTTGAATTCACAGAAATACCGTGAAGAGATCCTGAGGCCCATTGTGAGGCCCATTTTTTTTAAGGTGTCTTTGACCAACAGATGCATATCTTTGTATTCCCAGTCATGTGAAATCCATAAATTAGGGCCTAATTTATTCATTTAAATTGACTGATTTCCTCATATTAACTGTAACTTGCATGTTGCATTTATATTTTCTGTTCAGTATACATATATCTAGGAATAAAGTGACAGATACAGCTGTAAACAATAGCAGCAGCATATGTGATGAGACATCCAAATGGCACCCAATTTCCTATGTAGTGCACTACTTTTTGACCAGGGCTCTGGTCAAAAGTAGTGCAGTATATAGAGAATATGGTGCCATTTGGGACGTGAACCTTATTTCCCCTGATAGGAGGCTGGCGTGCTGCTACAGCTGTCTGCTTCATTGCTGTCACCATACACTGGGGAAGACTGGACACAAACACACACACACACACACACACACACACCACAAACCTCCCGAGAGTTACATCTGTCTGTGAGAAAGGTCATGTCAACTTGTCCATGGGGACCCATGATTAAGGAGATTGAGAGATGGAGAGATGGAGAGAGAGAGACAGGAAGAGGGAGAGGGAGAGATTGTGTGTGTATGTGACTGTTTGAGTGACGCACACAGACACTGCCGTTGCTTTATGCAGAATACAGGGGTGCCGGATTGATGTGTGTGTCTGTGTGTGTACAATTTTAAAGTGCACAAGCTCTCTCTCTCTCTCTGCTTTATAAGGCTGAATCACAATGCTGAAGAGGCTGGGGAAATGTGGCAGTAATTCTATACTCGCTCTCCCTCCTTCTCTATATGTCCCCCCTCCTGGACTACCTGAGTCCTAGGACCATCCCTCCGGACTACCTGGCCACCCCTTGGAGCCTGGTTCCTTTCTAGGGACTTTTTCCTAGCAACTGTGCTTCTACATCTGCTTTGCTTGCTCTTTGGGGTTTTAGGCTGGGTATCTGTAAAGCACTTTGTGATAACTGCTGATTGATTGATCAGAACGGCCATTTGACAACAAGCTCGTCATGATCCTGACACATCATAGACTCTTCCTCCTCTGCAGCCAATGAAATTACAGCCTAGAGTGTCACAGGCAATGGCATCACTGCTCAGAGAGAGAGAGAGGAGGTTGAGTAGAATGTGGTTGCCATGGCAACGGCATAAAGGCATCTATCCATGATATTTTTTAAAAGCCACTGGGGGAGCTCGCTCTATCTCTCTCACACACACACACACACACACACACACACACACACACACACACACACACACACACACACACACAACTACCTGAGGATTTAGCCCTGAGCCCCACTGTGCAGCCGCTATAATTTCCAGTATGTGTGTGTTTGTCTCTGTGTGTACTGTATGTGTACCTGTCCTGTTCTATGATTATGATAGGCCAGTATACCCAGGGTGTGTGTGTGTACACATTTTACTATACTTGTGAGTATCCTCATAAGAATAGTAAACCAACTAAAATTCAGAGAAGTGAGGACGTTTTGCCGGTAGGGATTAGGGGTTAAATTTTGAGTGTGTTAGAATTAGGGTTAGGTGTTAGGGTTAGGGTTAGCGTAAGGTTTTGAATGGGAATCAATTGTTGGTCCGCCAAAATTCCTCACAAGTATAGTAAGACATAGCTGCGTGACTGTGTGTGTGTTTGGTGTAGTTGAAAAGTTGTACAGTTCCTCTGATCTGTTACCTTGAGCCTCCTGTTTCCATGGATACCCAGTGCCCTGAGCCTCAGCAGATGGAGGGAGGGAGGGAGGGAGGAGAGAGAGATGAGAGAGGAAAGAGAGAATGAGGGGATGATATGGAGGGAGGTAGGAAGGAAGGGATGAGGGGGGAACAAGGCAGGGGAGGAGAGTAGAGGATGGAGAGATGGATGAACGGAAGAGGGTGGGAGGAGGGTATGGAGAGGGAGGGAGGAGGGATGGAGGGAGGGAGGGAGGGAGGGAGGGAGGGAGCGGTCGTGACTCAGTGAGAGTTCTCTAGGGTTCTCATCTCACTCTGCTTCCCAAATGGCACCCTATTCCCTATGTAGTGCACTACTTTTGATCAGGGCCCATAGGGCACTATGTAGGGAATATGGTGCTATTTAGGACGCAGCTACTGTTTTCTCCAGACGACATGACACATAACACATGCACACAACCACATTGTAAGATCTTCAGTTAGTCCAGAAACCTATACACCACCCTATAAGATCTTCCATTTAAGTACTATTGATTCAATGATCTTAAAAGGGTGCTGTAGGTTTCTAAGAGGAAGAGCGAGAGAGAGAGAGAGAGAGAGAGAGAGAGAGAGATAAAGTGTGGTTTGAAAACTCATGAGATGTTACACACCCTGAGGAGATGGATGAGGAGAACAAAGAAAACTACACAATGGAGGAGAATAACCTTCTCTCCCTCCATCCATCTCAGCGTTCTCTCCTGTGCATCTACTTTTACAACTCTCCTCTCTTTTACCACATCACTCTCCTCCAACACATCTCTGGTTACAACCCTTCATCCCTCCATTCATTCTTCCTCTCTCCCCATCTCTCCCTCTCTCTATCCTCCACCTCTCTCTCCCCATCACCATATCTAAAGTATTCCCAGGGAGCTGCAACCTCTCGCCGAACACCAATTAGTCATTAGTGTTGGGGAAAGTTACTTTTAACAGTAACTTGTTACATTACTGACTATGGAAAGTAACTTGTTACATTACATTTGTATTTATTTATAGGGGGTAGATCAGCTTTAATATTGCATATGGGCAGTACCAAAACAAGTGATCTAATGATGCTGTCTCTTCGCAGCAAAATATGTTGAGGTGGGTTGGTTGTATCCATTTAAATTAGTTTTTTTTTACATTTTAGTCATTTAGCAGACGCTCTTATCCAGAGCGACTTACAGTTAGAGCGACTTACAGTTACAGTTAGTGAGTGCATACATTTTTTCATTACATTTTCATTTTATTTACATTTTCGTCATTTAGCAGACGCTCTTATCCAGAGCGACTTACAAATTGTTGCATTCATCTTATGATAGCCAGTGGGACAACCACTTTTTGGGGTGGGGTAAGGGGGGGTAGAAGGATTAGTTTATCCTATCCCAGGTATTCCTTAAAGAGGTGGGGTTTCAAGTGTCTCCGGAAGGTGGTGAGTGACTCCGCTGTCCTGGCGTCGCGAGGGAGCTTGTTCCACCATTGGGGTGCCAGAGCAGCGAACAGTTTTGACTGGGCTGAGCGGGAACTGTGCTTCTGCAGAGGTAGGGGGGCCAGCAGGCCAGAGGTGGATGAACGCAATGCCCTCGTTTGGGTGTAGGGACTGATCAGAGCCTGAAGGTACGGAGGTGCCGTTCCCCTCACAGCTCCGTAGGCAAGCACCATGGTCTTGTAGCAGAAGCGAGCTTCAACTGGAAGCCAGTGGCGTGTGTATCCCAAATATACAGTGCCCTCTGCTAATATTGGCACCCTGAGCAAAATGGGCTGTGAAATTTTTTATTTGCTGTTTATCCTCTTCGTCTTTCATTGAAAATATTCACAAAAACAAGTAAAATGATTGAAAAAAATAAAAAATATATAAAAAAAAGTTATTGCCACCCCTATAAATTATTAGGAGTAAAATCTAACTTAAGTATAATCCCATTCATATTTTACGTTTTTTAAGTTCACCTGATTGATTAGGAACACTTAAGTTGTAAGCCATGACTTCCTGTTTCACTGGGCTATAAATATGTGGTGACACACAAGCCATCACTATGGGAAAGACCCGAGAATACAGTAATGATGTGCGACAAAAGGTTGTTGAGCTGCACAAATCAGGAAATGGCTATAAGAAAATAGCTCAATGGTTGAAAATGCCCATTTCCACTATCAGGGCAATAATTAAGACATTTAAAGCAACTGGAGATGTTAACAATCGGCCTGGAAGAGGATGTGTGTCTATACTGTCCCCACACACAGTGAGGAGGATGGTTAGAGTGGCAAAAAAATCTCCAAGGATCCCAGCTGGAGAATTGCAGACGTTAGTTGGGTCTTGGGGTCAGAAAGTCTCCAAAACTACGATCAGACGCCACCTACATAACCACAAGTTGTTTGGGAGGGTTGCCATAAAAAAGCCTTTGCTGTCATCAAACAACAAACTCAAGCGCCTACATTTTGCCAAACGTTACTGGAACTTTCAATGGGACCGGGTTCTATGGTCAGATGAGACCAAAATATAGCTTTTTGGAAACAAACACCAGAGGTGGGTTGGCGTAGACAGAAGATAGCCATGCAGAAAAGTACCTCATCCCCACTGTGAAGTATGGTGGTGGATCTTTGATGTTGTGGGACTGTTTGTCTTCCAAAGGCCCTGGACAACTTGTTAGGTTACATGGTATCATGGACTCCATCAAGTCCCAGCAGAAATTAAATAAAAACCTGCCTCTGCTAGGAAGCTTAAACTGGGCCGTGGTTGATTCTTCCAGCAGGACAATGATCCAAAGCACACCTCAAAATCAACACAAAAATGGTTCACTGACCACAGAATCAAGGTTTTGCCATGGCCATCCCAATCCCCTGACCTAAACCCCATAGAAAACCTGTGGGATGAGTTGAAGAGGAGAGTCCACAAGCGTGGACCTCGGAATCTGAAGGATCTGGAGAGATTCTGTATGGAGGAATGATCTCAGATCCCTTGCCATGTGTTCTCCTACCTCATTACGCATTATAGGAGAAGACTCAGAGCTATTATCTTGGCAAAGGGAGGTTGCACAAAGTATTGAATGAAGAGGTGCCAATAACATTGGCACACATATATTTGAGCAAAATATTTGTTTTATGATGAGAATTTAATTTTTCTTTCAATTATTTTACTTTAATTAAATGTTAGATTTTTGTGAATATTTTGAATGAAGACCAAGAGGATTTTTTTCACAGCCCGTTTTGCTCATATTTACCAAGGGTGACAATATTAGTGGAGGGCACTGTATATAACATTCTATTGGTTGCAAGAATTTTGTATAATAATGAAAATAGAAAAACTCAAAGTTTTGAATCCGGCATCGTTTTGTATATCAGTTCATAAACCATGCGTAATGGAATCGGTACATCGGAAATCTCCTCCCAACTATTTTGCAACCTGTGTGGCACAGCTGTCAACGTTTTGGTACTTAAATGAAACTGGTATACTTTTTTATTTATCACAATTTTCTTTAGCCAATT
This sequence comes from Coregonus clupeaformis, assembly GCF_020615455.1. NCBI lineage: Eukaryota > Metazoa > Chordata > Actinopteri > Salmoniformes > Salmonidae > Coregonus > Coregonus clupeaformis. Next base: position 21,198,465 of record NC_059199.1, on the reverse strand, counting down.
TTGGTCTTTAATGAAGGGCCGACAGACAAGATCCTTACCTTTTCCCCTTTCCACTTGCCTCCTCCATTTTTGCGGTAATGCCACAATCAGTTGGTTGTAATTTTGGATAGAGCAGACATTTCCATATATTTTTGTTTACTGCATGTGTGACATAACTCCACCAGTCCTATTTACATTTACATTTACATTTTAGTCATTTAGCAGACGCTCTTATCCAGAGCGACTTACAGTTAGTGCATACATTTTTTTTTTTATACCTACATTGACCCCCCCCCCCTTTGTTTTTACACTGCTGTTACTCGCTGTGTATTATCTATGCATAGTCACTTTACCCCTACCTACATGTACAAATTACCTCGACTAACCTGTACCCCCACCCCCCCCACCCCCACATTGACTCGGTACCGGTACCCCCTGTATGTAGCCTCGTTATTGTTATTTTATTGTGTTACTTTTAATTTTTTACTTTAGTTTATTTAGTACATATTTTCTTAACTATTTCTTAAACTGCACTGTTGTATTCGGCGCATGTGACAAATAAAATTTGATTTGAAAATCTAAAATAAGCCTGGAATTTCAGGCTCTGAAAACCAATTAAAACGTAGAACACAATCAAATAAGAGACATACACTACCGTTCAAAAGTTTGGGGTCACTCAGAAACTTCCCCGTTCTCAAAAGAAAAGCAACCCACCTGTCCATCAAAATCACACCAAACCGATCAGAAATACAGTTATGATATTTATGATATCATTAAAAACGGTGTTCTGATAGCTGTACTTCTGTACAAGGTATCATATTGTCCTATGTTGTCATCTAGTGGCAAAATTGGATACTGTAGCTTTTAATTTGCTAACTTTTGGTTCATCATGGACATCATGAAAATGATCGGAGAGGGTAGAAGAAGTTCAGGAGAAAGAACAAACAAAATGTAATTACTGTAAAATTGACTGTGTCCATAAAATGTAGATAGTGGGTATGGGCTGGAAGTAGAGGCCTAGGCGTTGTTGTTCACTAGTTTACTCCAAGTGGGGAAAGGGTGGCGGGGTTGGAAAGTAATAAAGGGGAATACATATATTTTTTTAAAGGATATGTATGTGTATGTATGTATGTGTGTGTGTATGTGTGTATGTGTGTATATGTGTATGTGTATGTATGTATATACAGTGGGGAGAACACGATTTTGCAGGTTTTCCTACTTACAAAGCATGTAGAGGGCTGTAATTTTTATCATAGGTACACTTCAACTGTGAGAGATGGAATAAATAAAGAAAATCCAGAAAATCACATTGTATGATTTTTAAGTAATTCATTTGCATTTTATTGCATGACATAAGTATTTGATACATCAGAAAAGCAGAACTTAATTTTTGGTACGGAAACCTTTGTTTGCAATTACAGAGATCATACGTTTCCTGTAGGTCTTGACGAGGTTTGCACACACTGCAGCAGGGATTTTGGCCCACTCCTCCATACAGACCTTCTCCAGATCCTTCAGGTTTCGGGGCTGTCGCTGGGCAATACGGACTTTCAGCTCCCTCCAAAGATTTTCTATTGGGTTCAGGTCTGGAGACTGGCTAGGCCACTCCAGGACCTTGAGATGCTTCTTACAGAGCCACTCCTTAGTTGCCCTGGCTGTGTGTTTTGGGTCATTGTCATGCTGGAAGACCCAGCCACGACCCATCTTCAATTCTCTTACTGAGGGAAGGAGGTTGTTGGCCAAGATCTCGCGATACATGGCCCCATCCATCCTCCCCTCAATACGGTGCTGTCGTCCTGTCCCCTTTGCAGAAAAGCATCCCCAAAGAATGATGTTTCCACCTCCATGCTTCACGGTTGGGATGGTGTTCTTGTGGTTGTACTCATCCTTCTTCTTCCTCCAAACACGGCGAGTGGAGTTTAGACCAAAAAGCTATATTTTTGTCTCATCAGGCCACATGACCTTCTCCCATTCCTCCTCTGGATCATCCAGATGGTCATTGGCAAACTTCAGACGGGCCTGGACATGCGCTGGCTTGAGCAGGGGGACCTTGCGTGCGCTGCAGGATTTTAATCCATGACGGCGTAGTGTGTTACTAATGGCTTTCTTTGAGACTGTGGTCCCAGCTCTCTTCAGGTCATTGACCAGGTCCTGCCGTGTAGTTCTGGGCTGATCCCTCACCTTCCTCATGATCATTGATGCCCCACGAGGTGAGATCTTGCATGGAGCCCCAGACTGAGGGTGATTGACCGTCATCTTGAACTTCTTCCATTTTCTAATAATTGCGCCAACAGTTGTTGCCTTCTCACCAAGCTCCTTGCCTATTGTCCTGTAGCCCATCCCAGCCTTGTGCAGGTCTACAATTTTATCCCTGATGTCCTTACACAGCTCTCTGGTCTTGGCCATTGTGGAGAGGTTGGAGTCTGTTTGATTGAGTGTGTGGACAGGTGTCTTTTATACAGGTAACGAGTTCAAACAGGTGCAGTTAATACAGGTAATGAGTGGAGAACAGGAGGGCTTCTTAAAGAAAAACGAACAGGTCTGTGAGAGCCGGAATACTTACTGGTTGGTAGGTGATCAAATACTTATGTCATGCAATAAAATGCAAATGAATTACTTAAAAATCATACAATGTGATTTTCTGGATTTTTGTTTTAGATTCCGTCTCTCACAGTTGAAGTGTACCTATGATAAATAATGATAATATGATAATTACAGACCTCTACATGCTTTGTAAGTAGGAAAACCTGCAAAATCGTCAGTGTATCAAATACTTGTTCTCCCCACTGTAGGTCATCGGTTCTGCAGTAAGTGTGGCAGAGAGCTGCAGTAAATAGGGATTCAGTTAATCAGCCCCTATGGATTTTTTTTACCTCAATCTTGAGCAGAGCACATAGTACATCATAGACATCAAATGTTTGAAATGAAAATAAAGTCTGTGATTCTATTAGTGCATCATTCTCTGCAATCTGTTCTGATGTGACTAGAGGACTCTCTCTAGTGGAATGAGATGAATTTTCGGAGACTATCCTTTCAAACAGGTGACTAGCTGAAGTAACATTGTCATTAAAAGCACCACAAATGTCAATTTTGTCCAGTATGGAACCAGAGGCTGTCAGAGCCTGCTGGGGCAATGAGGGGGTGGAGGTTTGTTTCAAAGATTTGACCACTTTCCAGAAATTAGAGTGATTACCACCACTCTCCAAAACACAATTCAAGAAATATGTTGATTTTGCTTTTCCCATCCAGAGATAGACATCCATTTCTGAAATGTCTGAAGGACTGTCAGACGTATAATCAGTCAGTCTAGCCTCAGCCCAAGCTACAGTTATTTCCTGTTTTTCACAGAGAATTCATGCTTAAACCAAGGATTAGATCGATCTTTCACCCTTAGCATTTTGTGCAGTGCATGTTTAACAAAGTTAAACAGGGAAATAAAACAATTAAGGGCCTGATCCGAGTCAGTGATGGTTGACACAACCGACCAGTCACTCAACCTCAGCTCAGACCCAAAAAGTGTAATAACAAAAATTCTACAAATGTATCTTCGTAATAATGCATGAGCAAGATTTAGGTAGCTTAACATCTCTTATGCAGGCAACAGGTCAATGGTCACTCAACTCATTGGCAAATATCCCATTGGTTGTAAGCTTATGAGGGGTATTTGTTAGAATAATATCTAAGAGAGTCGATTTTTCAGGGTGTTTAAAGTTGGGGCGAGTTGGTTTAGTTATCAGCAGAGTTAGATTTAGCTCAATACAAATATATTTCAGCCCATACTGGCCCATACAGCCAATACTGGAATCAATCAATCCAGATTAAGATCACCCACTATTCATATTTCAGATTTAGCATAGTTAAACAGCAGGTCAGACAATTTGTTAAGAGCCCATAAGGAGGACGAGGGAGGGTGATAAATTCCCACTAGTGTCAAATGGGCATTATTCCCAAGGCCCACATTTAGGACTAGACATTCAAATTGCTTAGGGACAGAGGTGGTAATGGAACAGAAACATTTAAATTGCTCTTTATGTATATGGCGACACCCCCTCCTCTGCCAACTCTATCAGATCTAAAAACATTATAACCAGTCAAACACACAAAGTCCGGTTTTGACTTCTTTAGCCAAGATTCGGTTATAACCAGAAAGTCTGCGTTGGTTTGAGAAGCCAGAGTTCCAATAAAATCCATTTTTGAAATGAAACTTGTAGCATTTACATGAATCAGTACAAGACCGCACCTGCGGGATTTCAGATCAGACAGAGTCTCTAATACGAACATGCCATGTTCAGCAGGTAACCCCCTATTAGAACACACCATGGGGTTGGCTTGAATTGGAATATATACAATCAATGTTCCCCTCGGACTGCTGCGCAGAGTAAATATCAGTCCATTCAGAGAAGCACGAGATTGAACTTCACTCAACTTTCTAGAGTTTTCCCCTTTAGTTAACACGATTAATGTTTCGCTCTACTGTGGGAATTGTGCTTGAATCATCGTAATATTAGCCACTTTCAATGTAACATACCAAAACAAAACAACCTATGCAAGACTTAGTATGCAAAACTAACTGTGCAAGAGATTTTCATGTAGGCAGAGCGCATTGGAGTAGGATTCTATTGCATTGACAGGAAAAACTCAGGCCCGAACTCTACACAGACCGGTGCGCCATAACTAATCAGAGCTGCAGTAGGCCTACAGTATTTGCAAATAGCCATTGTCATATATGGATCTGTGCCATTCTCTTTGAACTGGACTGTGTTTACAGCATGAGCGGTCGCGATTTAGATGTGCTTGTTTTGTAGTTAGTGAGTTATTAGCCCTGTGATAGCTAATTTCTAGTCAACAATGGGGGAGTGGTTACTTCCTACAAGAGCACAACATGTGTGCATTTCTAGCAATCTTTGAAAAGCAACTCAGGTAAAGAGCTTTTTTATGTCTTAAAGGGGCAGTGTTTATTTTGAGACGGTCTTGAATAAACTAAGTAGACAATAGGCAGAGGGTAGCAGAATTTGTCTGATTCTCTGTAATAATTGCATCAAACACCACAACATTTTCAGTCACTTCCTTGTCTGAAGGACAAGTGGATAAACAGGTTAATGTCAAGCAAGCCCTGCATGTTTTTTTCAAAAGTCTCATGGAATGCAGGCCTACATTGAACACCACACATTTTCTGCTACTGTAGGCTGAATGATAGAACAGCTATTTCCATGTTAAAATGTTATAGGATGCATTTTTCTCCATTGTTTTTGATGGTAGGCCACTCTGGTGGGCCTACATTATAATCAAATAGCCACAGTAGCCTACTTGGCCACTGTTAAAACTGTAGCTTAAAGCGGGTACAGCCTCAGTGTTCACAGTAAACATGCGCTGGAAGTTGCACAGAATTTTCACAACGTTCAAGTTTGCACTCAGTAGACCTGAAATTTGCTCAGTGCCGAAATGTTTTTGAGGGAACATTGGATACAATATTGCCTAGACCTCAGCCATTAGGACTATGCCTTGAACGAGGACATGGATTAAAACAAGAGTCAATGAGGATCACCTGTTGCAGGCAAGGACTGATATCCCATCATTTTTGTAGTACCTCTTCGATATTAGCACAGCATCCTAGCTCCTCTCCTGTTCGGGTGCAAGCTGTCCCTTTTTAAGAACTGAGGACTTTCCCAAAATAAGTCTAAATGTGACCGACCGGCTTGATTTGGTCTTATGGAGCAAAATTTGAAATTGTGTTTTATTTACATTGGATAGAAGTAGAGACTCAGAGCTAGAAAATGTTATATCATACACTACAGTTGAGGAACAATGGGAAAGCAATTCTGCTTTGAAAGTTGATAAACTTGTAACCTCACTTTTGAGAAAATGGCCCTTGAATGTTTTGGTACACCTACTGGAGAGCTCTTTGTCTACACCCATTCAACATCGTTCACACCCTCTTAAGCTTTAGCCCCACCCATCTCTTTAAGGATTCACAAGTGAGGCCATGTACTAAACAACCAAAGATTTTAAGACTAAAGGCTGGTCTATACTACGGGTGTGTTCGTAAATTGGAGTGCCAGAGTGTGCTCTGGACATTCGTAAACTCAGAGCGTTGTCAGATTGTCCGTTCGTAAATTCAGAGCGTTTCGCTCTCAGAGCGTTCAGAGTACACATTGGATGCTCTGGCCGAGGAGCTGGGTTGATCCGAGCGTTCTGACCTAACAACAGCAGTCAAGCACCCAAGCTAACTGGCTAACGTTGGCTAGCTTGCTAGCTACTTCCAGACACAAATGAGAGAACATCTCACTCTGACCATTTTACTCGCCATAGCAGGGCTGGTTAGGCTGTTTTTATGTTATCCAGAGTGTTGGTGACTGCAACTGTGCTGCTGGCAACAATTTAATTATGCTTTTTTGCAAACGTTTACTGACACCGGCCATATTCAACAGCTGTTGCGCGTTCATAAATTTGTCAGTTATTCTGCACTCTGGCACACTCTGACGAGAGAGTGGATTTACCAGCTACGTCTATCGACAGTTGTCGCAGTGACATCATGAACATTCTATTGAAATGGTTACTTGCATAGTGGAGTCTTTTGTTTAGACTTGTAGCTAGCTAGCTAGCTAAACTATAAACCATAATCCTAACTCATAACGTTACTACACTGCATGAATCTGCAGGTAGCTAACCAACCAGGTTCAGTGTTAGTTAAATAACCTTAGGCCATAACTAGCAATGCAAATGGCTCTGAGATACGAATAATATTACTACACAGATCATACACGTAACGTTAGCTAGCGAGCCAGCCAGCCAGCCAACGTTAGCTAGCTAGCTAACAGTACACTTTAACTTGAAATGAAAACGACTTTCTGACTAAATCAGAAACGTGTAATATCTGAAAATGTAGCTAGCTAGACTATCTTACCTGTATACATGGATGGACGCTTCTCCCTCTTTGTCACGGATGCCATGGTTGCCCTTAGCATGAAGATGTAATCCGGAGACAGGTGTTTTATACAACAGCCTTCTGTGTGTTCTCTTTTCGACTCTGCCTGCATATTTGCAATCAAACGCCAGAATACTCTCCATCTCCTTAGCTATCATACTCTAATCCACTGATTTCAAAACTCGGTCTTCCAGAAAGTGGAGAGCAACTCCTATGCAGTTCTATTACGTGATATCTTTCAAAAAAAGCCTTGTTAGAAAGGATTACCTACACATACTGACCAGCTCATGTTATAGACAGAAGCGTGCTACATGGCAGACCAATCTGAACTCATCTCTCGGCATGTCCAGCCCACTCATTATCTCAGCCAATCATGGCTAGCGGGAAGGTTGCTGTCTTTTTCCGTGGCTATACCAACTAGGCTCGTAATTTAACAATTGTATTTGTATTTACAGATGGCATACAAGTTTGTTATTAAGGCACATGAAAGTTTACATGTTCCAGAAGGCATTTCTGCCAAAAAACGCATTTTGATAAAAAAATTAAAAGGTTTACATTGAAATGGCTCTCCTCTGAAGTAGTGACGCGTGATATATGCCTAGTTTCCTGAAAAGAGTCACAAATTGTCAATAAAATCCGATGCTCTTTCAGGGCGGAGTTTTAACCTCATCCAAGAGTTTAACGAAAATAGCCGGGAGAAACTATCAACTCCACGATCGTGTGTAGGAATAGGGCCAGAAAAGAATCCCAGAAAAGAATCCGCTTGCCAGTATTCACTAGCCTGTCCCTAAGAAATTAGAAATCCCGTCTCAGCTCCCCAAATTGCCGCAGCCAGATGTCATTAGTACTGGCATGCACGACCAAGGTGTGCAGCTCCGGGATTTGGTCTAGAATGACCGTAAACTCCCGGGTATTGTCACACAACCTGGTTAAAGGAAAGCAGAAAGTATTTGCCCTGTGTGTAGCTTAACTTTCAATGTGAAGTAATTGGTTGCTTGGTAAACTATTGTTTCAGAGTACAGTGAGGGAAAAAAGTATTTGATCACCTGCTGATTTTGTACGTTTGCCCACTGACAAAGAAATGATTAGTCTATAATTTTAATGGTAGGTTTATTTGAACAGTGAGAGACAGAATAACAACAACAAAATCCAGAAAAACGCATGTCAAAAATGTTATAAATTGATTTGCATTTTAATGAGGGAAATAAGTATTTCACCCCCTCTCAATCAGAAAGATTTCTGGCTCCCAGGTGTCTCTTAAAGGGAGTGCTCCTAATCTCAGCTTGTTACCTGTAGAAAAGACACCTGTCCACAGAAGCAATCAATCAATCAGATTCCAAACTCTCCACCATGGCCAAGACCAAAGAGCTCTCCAAGGATGTCAGGGACAAGATTGTAGACCTACACAAGGCTGGAATGGGCTACAAGACCATCGCCAAGCAGCTTGGTGAGAAGGTGACAACAGTTGGTGCGATTATTCGCAAATGGAAGAAACACAAAATAACTGTCAATCTCCCTCGGCCTGGGGCTCCATGCAAGATCTCACCTCGTGGAGTTGCAATGATCATGAGAACGGTGAGGAATCAGCTCAGAACTACATGGGAGGATCTTGTCAAGGCAGCTGGGACCATAGTCGCAAGAAAACAATTGGTAACACACTACGCCGTGAAGGACTGAAATCCTGCAGTGCCCGCAAGGTCCCCCTGCTCAAGAAAGCACATATACAGGCCCATCTGAAGTTTGCCAATGAACATCTGAATGATTCAGAGGAGAACTGGGTGAAAGTGTTGTGGTCAGATGAGACCAAAATGGAGATCTTTGGCATCAACTCAACTCGCCGTGTTTGGAGGAGGAGGAATGCTGCCTATGACCCCAAGAACACCATCCCCACCGTCAAACACGGAGGTGGAAACATTATGCTTTGGGGGTGTTTTTCTGCTAAGAGGACAGGACAACTTCACTGCATTAAAGGGACGATGGACGGGGCCATGTACCGTCAAATCTTGGGTGAGAACCTCCTTCCCTCAGCCAGGGCATTCCAGCATGACAATGACCCAAAACACTAGGCCAAGGCAACAAAGGAGTGGCTCAAGAAGAAGCACATTAAGGTCCTGGAGTGGCCTAGCCAGTCTCCAGACCTTAATCCCATAGAAAATCTGTGAAGGGAGCTGAAGTATCGAGTTGCTAAACGTCAGCCTCGAAACCTTAATGACTTGGAGAAGATCTGCAAAGAGGAGTGGGACAAAATCTTTCCTGAGATGTGTGCAAACCTGGTGGCCAACTACAAGAAATGTCTGACCTCTGTGATTGCCAACAAGGGTTTTGCCACCAAGTACTATGTCATGTTTTGCAGAGGGGTCAAATACTTATTTCCCTCATTAAAATACAAATCAGTTTATACAATTTTTGAAATGTGTTTTTCTGGATTTTGTTGTTGTTATTCTGTCGCTCAAATGTCGCTCAAATGTTCAAATAAACCTACCATTAAAATTATAGATGATCATTTCTTTGTCAGTGGGCAAACGTACAAAATCAGCAGGGTATCAAATACTTTTTCCCTCACTGTAAGTATTCCCAACCCTTTGCTATGACACTCTAAATTGAGCTAAGGTGCATCACATTTCCTTTGATCATCCTTGAGATTTCACTACAACTTGATTGGAGTCCACCTGTGGCCAATTCAATTGTTTACATTTACATTTACATCATTTAGCAGACGCTCTTATCCAGAGCGACTTACAGTTAGTGAATACATTTATTTTTTATTTTTATATATACTGGCCCCCCGTGGGAATCGAACCCACAACCCTGGCATTGCAAACGCCATGCTCTATCAACTGAGCTACATCCCTGCCGGCCATTCCCTCCCCTACCCTGGACGACGCTGGGCCAATTGTGCGCCGCCCATGAGTCTCCCGGTCGCGGCCAATTGCGACAGAGCCTGGATTCGAACCAGGATCTCTAGTGGCACAGTTAGCACTGCGATGCAGTGAGAACGAAACACCTGTCTAATACTGTACGAGGTCCCACAGTTAACAGTGCATGTCAGAGCAGAAACTATACCATGAAGTCCAAGGAACAAATCCAGTGATTGTCATGAATTTTGGGTTGACAATAACAGTTGCTATATTTTACTGTCAAAATAAGACTCCAGAAATGTCAGATCTTTTTTGTCCAATAGAGATTAATTACAAACATCTTTATGTGCACTAATATCATAAAGCTATTAATTTGGGTTTAGCTAGATCACTAACTCTAAATATAATCCTCACTTCTAGTAGCCATGTAGTCATCCAACAGTAAATTGTATGTCCTCAAAAAAAACTTTGCAATAGTAGGCTACTACACATAAGACGTATAGGCCTTTGCCCTCGCAATGGCAAATGCGCATTTCGTGTGCGCCGCTCCATAGGTCAGAGCCATAGACTATAAAATATCATGATTGTAAAATGGTGCATACATTTAAATAAATAAAACTCCTACAGAAAGCTGAGACCCTCCTCTCTTCGACAGGGACTAGGGGACGAAGCTTCCAAAGCTGTGTTTTGTTTTGCAATTGCTTTTTGACATGTTATAGGCCTACAATCAGATGGCATTTCTCTCCTGGAGCACTTGGGGGGAGAAGAGAGTAGCTCACACGTCACAGAAGCAGGCCCCAGCAAAACAGGCACAAGAGCAGGGCAGACACTTTCATTACAGGAATCATGAGTATAATGCAATTTACTGTTTGACCAAATCATGGTTTTAACCGCCCAAAACTAGGACGTTTTGAGTGAGGTGACAATGTAGAAGGTGCTATTTCTACCTTTATTGGCACCAACTTTCCGTATTTTACGATCTATGATATTGGCTGTCTAACTGATGACAGAGAGTCGGAGCAGTTCTCTTTGCTGATGCCACATTTTACTTTGAATAGGAGTTTGCGTGACCTCAGCTCAGCCCTTCAGAATACTAGGCCGGGCCATCTTATAATAATAATATAATATGCCATTTAGCAGACGCTTTTATCCAAAGCGACTTACAGTCATCTTGGTGGGGGCGTTGCCCACGGATCAGCCAAAGGCTTATTGTAGATTATTATATGCCATGTCACCTTTTCTTAAATATATTTTTTATAACAAAATATATTTGTGTGAGTTAATTTCGACCAGCCCAACCAAGTAAAAAATGGTCCAGCCCATCTGGCATTTGCCAGAATTGCCAGATGGCCAATCCACCCCTGTCAGTGACTGTGTTTGTTATCTTAACCCCCATGGATTTCTCCTCTGGTTTTCCCAGAATGTCCAGAAAACCCAGTTGGATGCCCTTTTACAAAAGGTCCCACTGTACCTAACATCATTACTTAACTTTAAACAAACAACTTACCACACCCGGTCTCAGGGATGGCTAACTCTGGAAATTCCTTTGGTCTCTACTGAGTTAGGTAAATCAGCTTTTAGTTTTCTTGCACCTTATTTGTGGAAAAATCTTCAAAATGTTCTTAAATGTGATGTTCTGGTGCCTCTAGGGCAATTCAGAACGCTGATTGAGGACCTTATTACTGATGAATGTGTTTTTTATGACCATGTTTTTCTTTCCGCTTGCATTTTGTATTTTATATTTTGATGTGTGTATTTTCAGTAATTTATGCAATTCAGGGCTCATCTGTAAAAGAGCCCTTGGTCTCAGTAACGTTAAATAAAATAGAAAATAAATTGTAAATTACACACACTCACTGTGTAGCCTACTCCAAGTAGGCCTAGATTAGATTAATAAAACTGCTTGGATTCGGTGGACTGATATAGTTTACACCGTTTTGAGATTATAATTTAGACTAGATGAATACAATAAAATGGCCCGCCATGTTCTCCATTCACAATTGGTGATTAGGCCTATATAATTATGCATCTTTCGCTTCGCCTCGCTCATCAACTCACCCATTCTCCCCCTTTATACTATACTTCATTTATTTAATCTGCAGTTATACAGTGCATTCGGAAAGTATTCAGACCCTTTGACTTTTTCCACGTTTTGTTACATTGCAGCCTTATTCTGAAATGGATACAAAACATTTTTTCCTCATCAATCTACACACAATACCCTATAATGACAAAACGAAAACAGGTTTAGACATTTTTGCTGATTTATAAAAAATCAAAAAACGGATATACCTTATTTTCATAAGTATTCAGACCCTTTGCTATGAGACTGCAATGCTCAGGTGCATCCTGTTTCCATTGATCATCCTTGAGATGTTTCTACAACTTGATTGGAGTCCACCTGTGGTAAATTCAATTGATTGGACATGATTTGGAAAGGCACACAACTGTCTATATAAGGTCCCACAGTTGACAGTGCATGTCAGAGCAAAAACCAAGCCATGAGGTCGAAGGAATTGTCCGTAGAGCTCTGAGACAGGACTGTGTCGAGGCTGTAATCGCTGCCAAAGGTGCTTCAACAAAGTACTGAGTAAAGGGTCTGAATAGTTGTGTAAATGTCATATTTAATTTGTTAAAAAACAGTTTTTGCTTTGTAATTATGGGGTATTGTGTGTAGATTGACAGGGAGAAAACTATTTAATCCATTTTAGAATAAGGCTGTAACGTAATAAAATGTGGAAAAAGTCAAGGGGTCTGAATACTTTCCGAATGCACTGTATGTGTGCATTTAGTTTCGGTATAGTTTAGGTTCAGTTGAGGCAATTATCGGCGTGATTATCAACTGGGCATGGCACATTCAACTTAACTATCAGAGATGGAGCGGAACAGGCCTGGGAAAACCATTTTTTTTAAATTACATGCCCAGTTATGACAACGACATTGTGTTTTATAGACTTTTTTAGGAAAAGTCAAGGTTGAGGGGGACATGACTTTACAAATGGCAGAGTAATTAATCATTTAAATTAGTTTTGAGTCATTATGAGGCTCTCTGCCTTTCTAGTGTTAATATACACAATCACAAAGAAATTCATTAATATTTAACTTAGGAAGGTAATAAAATGAACATGATACAAGGCAATTTATTTCAAAATAACAGAATAGCATGTTTAGAGTTTTATTTATATGTGTTTAGTAGCCAAGGCTATGGCTGCGCCATAGCAATCTATTGTTGCTCCAATGAAATCAAATTGTTCATTTAGCAGACTTTTACATTTTACATTTTAGTCATTTAGACTTCACAGGCTCTGCCCTACCATAGTCAACATATATTTTACAGTAAGAATATAATGGAATATAACAGAAGAAAATAAAAAGGATATTTTTCCCAAATGGCTATTGCTGAGTGTCACCAGTAGCCTACTCACATGAGGAATGCACGGAGCCAAGGTTATTCTAGGAAAAAGTCATATTTTGAAACCGAGACCATCTCCGCAATTTGTAGAGTTGTTTGGCAAAAAAAATGGTTAATTAGAAACCTTGATCTGCTCTTTCTGATATAGCATAGCAATCAAAATGTCTGGCCTGCATGGACCTTTGTAGGATGATATAGAAGTAGTGCTATTTGGTAAGCTCCTCGCTTCTTTGTCAATGCACACTGTCAATGCGTAATGTGCAAGTCATCAGTTTCTTCATTTTCTATTTGACAATTGATAATATTGTCACCCAGGCCACATCTATCATTATTATTGTATGTGTGAAATTATTTTTTATATAGTTTAGGTGTAGTTTGGACAGGTCAGCTGGACAGGCAACTGTTGTCTTACACTATCGCTTCTGCATCAATCAATACATTTTCTGACTGATTACAATTTACATTTGGTGTCCGGAGATTTCTTATGACCCATTTTAACATACTAAATGTATTCATTTAGCAGTGTATTATTTATTATGGAATATATATACACAATTCTAGTAGTTAAATACGCAGAATGAATCTAACTCAAGAAATCTGTAATTAATTTTGAGGATGTTTTAGTTGTACATCTAACTAAGGTGTTTGGTGCAGTATTTCTCAAATTAATAAAATGTGCGACGTGTTGTGTTATGTAAACAAAGTCGGAGCTGCTGGTCAGGTTTGTCTCAATGTCTATGCTATTGGATAGAGCGCAATCACCACAGCTGTTCACCTCATGTTAGAGGGCAAATGGACATCTTCAAATCAAAACCCAACCTTCATTTACCCGTTGTGACACACAGATGTTTTCCAAACTGCAGTTTTAGACTAGACTGACTTTGACCATAATTATCTTATTTACACTTTGTAGTCAATTTTTACATTAGAATAACTCTTTCTGACTCATATCGATCCCACATAGGCTGTTTTATACGACAGTCGCTCTTTAAACATTGAGAACAGAAGTGAAAATTTAGCCTGTTCTAGTAACGTTTATTTTTAGGTTGCAGGGAGGTTCCGAGAACATCTGGTTCCTTAAAAGTTTTCCTGGGATTTTTCATTAAAAAGGCCCACCTCAGGAAGTTGCCACACCTACAGTATTTCAAGTAATTCCTGTCCTAGAGTGGAAATTCTCATTTAGGTTCCACCTTGAAGACTGAAGCAGGCTGCTAATACATATTCAGGAATTGGGGGTGGGAACTTTGTGGTGATCTCCACGTGTAGCAGAGAAATAACAACAAATAAGGCACTGACTGACAGCTGTCAATGTAACTAGCTAGCATGCTAACCTTAGCTAACTAATGAAAGTTAGGTGAGCACCATTTCAGTTAAGACTTAGTCAGGTGATTTTATTTTATTACTTGTTTAAGACTACCAGCCTACCTGTCAAGAGATAAATCTCAGCTGAACCGTGCCTGTTGAGGGGTTGACGTTTGTCTGACTCTTGCCAATTGATAATTCCAGTGGTCAAAACCATTAATCTTGGGGCGACGGGGGAAGCGGGGTTCACACAATTTTACGATTTATAAAAAGGTCTGATTTTTTTATGCAGACTAGCTCAAAAATATGTGGATTATGATAATTTGCTGGTAAAAAAGGGGAGGTGCAAAAACATTAGTTTGCACCCCTATTTTAATTTGTTCCATGGCTCAGGCAGCCAACTGTAGGCTATGGTGAAAAGCTGTAGCCAGAGCCGGAAGAGGAAGAGAGACACCCCACTCTATGTATTTTTCTGGTTCAATTAAAGTAAATGAACTAAGTAGACCAGACCAAGCTGCTATTGCATTGGTGTCTATGGGAGACCCACCCGTTAATTAGACCAGAACTGACCATTTTTTTCAATGTTAAACGGCCTGAGTGAAGTTATTATTTATCCACCATCTTTGCTGTAGCCAAAGATGATCTATCATATTGCTCAGCTCAGTCGCGAATCGCAAACTTTGCAGCTGTTTCAGATAAATAAACAATGCCATGCTGGTGTGTGGTACCATGTAAATAAAACCCAGAACTTGAAGACCAAATATATCATACTTTGACTAAAACGATGACTTAAGCTCCCTTTCGACTGGCGCTTAAAATTCGGGCCAAATTCGAGCTGGCTCAAATGGAATTCTCAAAATCGAGCTGGGTCGAGGGAAACCCAGGCCAGCGCATCCCAGTTTCACAACTGGTGCCAGCTCGATTAGAATTTGGGCTGGTGATGCCGTTACTATTCAACCACCAAGCTGATCACTGCTGGATGCTGACAACGTTTAGCTAGCTCATCTGGGCTTATTTCTGTTAGCTAGCATATGGACAATCTAGCTAGCTACAGCATATCAAACCTGTCGTCTGGTTTGCTTGGTTAGCTAGCTAGCTAATAGCCAATGCCATGGCAAGCAAGGTAGGAATTAAGATAGCTAGCTAACCTATTAGCTAGCGACGACGCTAACTGTTTAGCTAGCTAGCTAAAGTCAGCAAGCTAAATACATGACGAGTCTGGCTGCCACTGGCAGGAGTATAGGGTAACGTTAGTTACAGCATGGTGAGGGTGAATTCAATTATTCAACATCTTGCTATCTAGCAACATTAGTGAAGCCAGCTGCAGTCACATATTGGTTACCTAGCAACATGACATCATTTCTAATTTCTGGAGGCAATGGAAACGCAATTTGAGCTAGCACACCAAGGCCAGCCCAACCTGGGTTGACTTCAAAGTGCCAATGGAAAAGGGGCTTTATTGACTTGCAGTTCAAGTCGGAAGTTACATACACCTTAGCCAAATACATTTAAACTCAGTTTTTCACAATTCCTGACATTTAATCCAGGTAAAAAGTATCTGTCTTAGGTCAGTTAGGATCACCACTGTATTTTAAGAATGTGAAATGTCAGAATAATAGTAGAGAGAATGATTTATTTAAGCTTTCATCACATTCCCAGTGGGTCAGAAGTTTACGTACACTCAATTAGTATTTGGTAGCATTGCCTTAAAATTGTTTAACTTGGGTCAAATGTTTCGGGTAGCCTTCCACAAGCTTCCCACAATAATTTGGATGAATTTTGGCCCATTCCTCCTGACAGAGCTGGTGTAACTAAGTCAGGTTTGTAGGCCTCCTTGCTCGCACACGCTTTTTCAGTTCTGCCCACAAATGTTCTATAGGATTGAGGTCAGGGCTTTGTGATGGCCACTCCAATACCTTGCCTTTGTTGTCCTTAAGCCATTTTGCCACAACTTTGGAAGTATGCTTGGGGGTCATTGTCCATTTGGAAGACCCATTTGCGACCAATCTTTAACTTCCTGACTGATGTCTTGGAGATGTTGCTTCAATATATCCACATAAACATTTCCTTCCTCATGATGCCATCTATTTTGTGAAGTGCATCAGTCCCTCCTGCAGCAAAGCACCCCCACAGCATGATGCTGCCACCCTCTTGCTTCACGGTTGGGATGGTGTTCTTCGGCTTGCAAGCCACCCCCCTTTCTCCTCCAAACATAACGATGGTCATTATGACCAAACAGTTCTATTTTTGTTTCATCAGACCAGAGGACATTTCTCCAAAATGTACAACCTTTGTCCCCATGTGCAGTTGCAAACTGTAGTCTGGCCTTTTTGTGGCGGTTTTGGAGCAGTGGCTTCTTCCTTGCTGAGCGGCCTTTCAGGTTATGTTGATATAGGACTCGTTTTACTGTGGATATAGATAATTTTGTACCTGTTTCCTCCAGCATCTTCACATGGTCCTTTGCTGTTGTTCTGGGATTGATTTGCACTTTTCACACCAAAGTACGTTAATCTCTAGGAGACAGAACAAGTCTCCTTCCTGAGCAGTATGATGGCTGCGTGGTCCCATGGTGTTTATACTTGCGTACTATTGTTTGTACAGATGAACGTGGTACCTTCAGGCATTTGGAAATTGCTCCCAAGGCTGAACCAGACTACATTTTTTTTTCTGAGGTCTTGGCTGATTTCTTTTGATTTTCCCATGATGTCAAGCAAAGAGGCACAGAGTTTGAAGGTAGGCCTTGAAATACATCCACAGGTACACCTCCAATTGACAAAAATTATGTCAATTAGCCTATCAGAAGCTTCTAAAGCCATGACATCATTTTCTGGAATTTTCCAAGCTGTTTAAAGGCAGAGTCAACTTAGTGTATGTAAACTTCTGACTCACAGTGCATTATAAGTGAAATAATCTGTCTGTAAACAATTGTTGGAAAAATTACTTGTGTCATGCACAAAGTAGATGTTCTAACCGACTTGCCAAAACTATAGTTTGTTAACAAGACATTTGTGGAGTGGTTGAAAAACGGGTTTTAATGACTCCAACCTAAGTTTATGTAAACTTCCGACTTCAACTGTACCTCATTGTGCAACATAATGGGTAAACTCTGGCCATCTTCTTTCAGCTCGAACAACGTGGGTTTCTACACTCTGAGAACGGAAATTATAATGTTATTTAATTGCCTTCAAATAACCTGAGAACATACTCTAAATGTTGAGAAGGTTTTGTTAGTTATTATCGAATGTTTTGTAAAACACTCTAACAAAGGAATTTAACCTTTTCACGCACGAGTTCCATATATCTCTAATGGTCGCCCCAGCAAGAGTTTTTTATGGCGTGATGTCAGAAGGCATTAACTGTTCAAAAATGTTGTTGTTACGCAACAGGACAGTTAACCCGCGCTGCCCTCTTGCGGACAATTTACGTTTGAGTCGGACAAACTTCTCTTCAACGAGAGCCCAAGCACTTCCCCAGTGTTTTCCCAGATCAAGTATGTAGACATTTGCACATCTCCAGTCAGAACAGACCTTGCACAAATGTTCCCGCTGGCGCCTACATTGCCTTCATTGTTGTTTTCCTTACTAATAATAACTTTGGACATGTGTGCATCCCAATCAAGGTAAGTGCCTTATTACGTTATCATTATAGTTTCTGTATATCGTGTTGTCGTTTCTACTGTAGCACACCGTATGTATGTATGGAGCATAATTTATTTACCATTTTATTCACATTTTCAAGTACTGGTGACATTCTTGCTTGTAATGGACAAGTGTGTTAAAATAATTTTTTGAAGATTGTACTGATTATGATTGCCAGCTATGTGTGGCGCCATGTTTGTTGACATCATATAATGCATTCTGGTTGTCATGTAAATGTTTGTCAGACCAAAGATGTTCTAACAAAACGAGGTGAAGGGATGGTTCACTCGTCTTGAGTACATTTCCGGAAGTGAATGATGGAAGTTAATGATGGTAGATAACACAACCTCTTCAACACGCATACTGCAAACAGACCCAACTCATCTTGTAACCTCTTATCTTTGGTTGACGTGAAGAAGAAAAAAACGTAGCGACGCGCACAAACTACCCATCGTCGGATTACTTTCGATTTTTAGAAAGTGTTTTACTCAATTATTTCGATCACTGGTGAGCTCAGCTGTGATGAATTGTAAATAGTAATTGCTATTAGCTAAGTCATTTTATGGTTTCTGTCAGCTAAATTTGACCACTTGTGTTAGGTCACTCTTTCCTCAGTTAGCACTATTTTATTTTATTTATTTCACCTTTATTTAACCAGGTAAGCCAGTTGAGAACAAGTTCTCATTTACAACTGCGACCTGGCCAAGATAAAGCAAAGCAGTGCGATTAAAAACAACAACATAGAGTTACATATGGGGTAAAACAAAACATAAAGTCAAAAAATACAACAGAAAATATATATACAGTGTGTGCAAATGTAGCAAGTTATGGAGGTAAGGCAATAAATAGGCTATAGTGCAAAATAATTACAATTAGTATTAACACTGGAATGATAGATGTGCAAGAGATTATGTGCAAATAGAGATACTGGGGTGCAAATGAGCAAAATAAATAACAATATGGGGATGAGGTAGTTGGGTGGGCTAATTTCAGATGGGCTGTGTACAAGTGCAGTGATCGGTAAGGTGCTCTGACAACTGATGCTTAAAGTTAGTGAGGGAGATAAGAGTCTCCAGCTTCAGAGATTTTTGCAATTTGTTCCAGTTATTGGCAGCAGAGAACTGGAAGGAATGGCGGCCAAAGAAGGTGTTAGCTTTGGGGATGACCAGTGAGATATACCTGCTGGAGCGCATACTACGGGTGGGTGTTGCTATGGTGACCGATG
Organism: Coregonus clupeaformis; assembly: GCF_020615455.1. NCBI lineage: Eukaryota > Metazoa > Chordata > Actinopteri > Salmoniformes > Salmonidae > Coregonus > Coregonus clupeaformis. The sequence goes on along the minus strand of NC_059199.1, from coordinate 21,179,126 downwards.
AGCTAAGACAAGGCGGGGATTTGCCTAGCAGTGATTTATAGATGGCCTGGAGCCAGTGGGTTTGACAACAAACATGTAATGAGGACCAGCCAACAAGAGCGTACAGGTCACAGTGGTGGGTGACGAATGGAAGACAGCGTTTAGTACCACGTCTGGTCATTTCGAATATCTCGTCATGCCATATGGGTTGATGAATGCTCCATCAGTCTTCCAATCCTTCGTAGATAACATTTTCCGGGATATGCAGGGACAAGGGGTGGTCGTATACATTGATGACATTCTGGTGTACTCGTCTACCCGAGCCGAGCATATAACCCTGGTGCGGCGTGTATTGAGGAGGCTGTTGGAGCAACGACCTATATGTCAAGGCAGAGAAATGTCTGTTTTTCCAGGAGTCGGTCTCCTTTTTGGGTTATCGGTTGTCCGCGTCAGGGGTGAGAATGGAGGTGGATCGTGTGTCCGCTGTGCGTAATTGGCAAACCCCAACTACTGTAAAAGAGGTGCAGCAGTTTTTGGGCTTTGCGAATTACTACCGGAGGTTTATCCGGGGCTTTGGACAGGTGGCAGCTCCCATCACGTCCCTTCTGAAGGGGGGTCCGGTGTGCCTGCAGTGGTCAGCCGATGCGGACAGGGCCTTTAGGAGACTGAAGGACCTGTTTACGTCGGCTCCGGTGCTGGCGCATCCGGATCCCGCATTACCCTTTCAGGTCGAGGTAGACGCGTCTGAGGCTGGTATAGGGGCCGTTCTCTCTCAACGGTCCGGCACGCCACCTAAACTCCACCCCTGTGCCTTTTACAGTAAGAAGCTCAGCCCGGCGGAGCGTAACTATGACGTTGGGGACAGGGAGCTGTTAGCTGTAGTTCAAGCCCTTAAGGTGTGGAGGCATTGGCTTGAGGGGGCTCAACACCCTTTCCTCATTTTGACTGACCATCGGAACCTGGAGTACATCCGGGCAGCGAGGAGACTGAACCCTCGCCAGGCTCGATGGAGTATGTTTCTCACCAGGTTCGTATTTAAAATCACGTACATCCCTGGGTCCCAGAATGGTAAGGCAGATGCGCTGTCCCGGCGGTATGACACGGAGGAGAGGTCCGTTGAGCCCACTCCCATACTACCGGAGTCTTGCCTAGTGGCACCGGTGGTGTGGGAGGTCGATGCCGAAATCGAGCGAAGCGTTGCGTACCGACCCCAGCCCTCCACAGTGTCCTGAGGGTCGGAAGTACGTTCACGCGAGATTCGGGATCGACTCATTTACTGGGCTCACACGTCACCCTCCTCTGGACATCCGGGTATCGGCCGGACGGTGCATTGCCTCAGCACTAAATACTGGTGGCCCACTTTGGCTAGGGATGTGAGGGTTTATGTCTCCTCCTGCTCGGTGTGTGCCCAGTGTAAGGCGCCCCGACATCTGCCCAGGGGTAAGTTACAACCCCCTGCCCGTTCCACAACGACCATGGTCCCACCTCTCGGTGGATTTTGTGACAGACCTTCCCCTCTCTCAGGGGAATACCACCATCCTGGTCATTGTGGACCGGTTCTCTAAGGCCTGTCGTCTTCTCCCTATGTCGGGTCTTCCTACTGCCCTACAGACCGCTGAGGCCCTATTTACCCATGTCTTCCGGCATTACGGGGTACCCGAGGATATAGTGTCTGATCGAGGTCCCCAGTTTACCTCTCGTGTTTGGAGAGCGTTCATGGAGCGTTTGGGGGTCTCGGTTAGCCTTACCTCAGGGTACCACCCGGAGAGTAACGGGCAGGTAGAACGTGTCAACCAGGATGTGGGTAGGTTTCTGAGGTCGTATTGCCAGGACCGGCCGGAGGAGTGGGCACGGTACATTCCCTGGGACGAGATGGCCCAGAACTCTCTCCGCCACTCCTCTACTAACCTAACCCCCTTCCAATGTGTGTTAGGGTACCAGCCGGTTCTGGCACCTTGGCAGCAGAGCCAGATCGAGGCCCCTGCGGTGGATGATTGGATGAGGCGCTCGGAAGAGACGTGGAACGCTGCCCACGTCCACCTGCAGCGGGCCGTCCTTCGTCACAAGGCGAGCGCCGATCTCCACCGCAGTGAGGGGCCGGTGTACGCACCCGGAGATCGAGTCTGGCTCTCTACCAGAAACCTACCCCTCCGCCTGCCCTGCCGGAAGCTGGGTCGGCGGTTTTTGGGGCCCTTTAAAGTCCTGAGAAGATTGAACGAGGTATGTTATAGATTACATCTACCTGTTGAGTATAGGAATATTAACCCCTCGTTCCATGTGTCTCTTCTCAGGCCGGTGGTAGCTGGTCCACTCCAGGACAATGAGATAGGGGAGACTCCTCCGCCCCCACTGGACATCGAGGGGGCTCCGGCGTACACCGTTCGGTCCATCTTGGACTCTAGACGCCGGATGGGGGGTCTTCAGTATCTCGTGGAGTGGGAGGGGTACGGCCCGGAGGAGCGGTGCTGGGTGCCGCGGAGGGACATCCTAGACCCATCTCTCCTGTCGGAGTTCCACCGGGACCATCCCGCGCGCCCTGCTCCGCGTCCTCCTGGTCGTCCCCGAGGCCGGGGTCGGCGCACGGCTGGAGCCGCGCGTCAAGGGGGGGGTACTGTCACGGTTTCGGCCGAGGCTGCTCCTCCTCCTGGTTCGGGCAGGCTTTGGCGGTCGTCGTCCCCGGAGTACTAGCTGCCACCGATCTATGTTTCATGTTCGATTGGTTTTGTCTGGATGTTGTACTACTGTTTCGTGTTTTGGAGCTACATTTTCCCTCCAGTGTTTGAGAGGGTTGTTTGCACATGTTTGTGCGTCATTCGTTTTGTCGCCTGTGTGCGTCGTGCATTTTGCCTTCGGGCTTATTTTGCTTCGGTTGGATATATATTTATTGCACTAAAGCCTTTGGACTGAGCCTCTGTGTCCTGCGCATGATTCCTACACCACACCCACCTTCAGCACGCCTTGACAGGCCAGCTCAAAAGCTTACTGGACGTTCTAAATAAGTGTTCTAATCACACCTGTTTGAGTGCACGCTGCAGGGACCACTGTAGAATGATCACACCCGTGGGTTCATAAGTGTCAAAGGGTTAAAGGTTATTTGGAGGTTTAGTTCCTTAAATCTTTCAGTAAGACTTGGTAACACTGCTAGCTTATTTGGGGTAAACATTTTTGAACTGCAAGCACAGATAGGACACTTGGAAATTCACTTGCTTAGGCATTAATCATACAAACACACTTCTTTATTGTTACCCTGTATCAGTGAGATTCAAACCAATGATCTTCGGTTTTCTATCCATAGAATTAATTAATTTCGCCACCAGGATGGAGCTAGCATGCCATGTTTTTTTTATGCATACCCCAGCTAACAACAAGCGTTCCCACAACTTTAGAGAACGTTCCTTTAAGAGTCTAATTTGGTCATTAACTAACGTTTTCATAGGAATGTTCCTGTGATGAGCAAGAGACCATTCCATTAATGTCAAATAGAACTTACGCAGAACATGGTTACGATGTTGTCAGACCTTAAGATATTAATGTTCTAGACACGTTTCAGAGAGTGGTCACTAGTTGGCACAGCCACTAAGACCCTAGTGACAAGATGGCGTATTGAACGCACACCTCAAGATAAAAACGTAATATTCAATATCAGTAAGTTAGACTAAGTAGTAGCACTTCATATACTCATGAATAATAACATACAATCTGGATAATAACACAAAACAAATCATAAGGCTGGAGAAATGTATTGACAAATATTACAACAACAAGCAACACTCGAACATGACGAAGTGTAAACGAGGAGAATCAATCTCCAAGAGAAAACGTGACTCCTCGACGGATACAGATGATTTATGCTTTTTACCACTGGCACTGGTAAGTGTGGAAAGCGATATGTTGAAGTCGATAAATGACAAACTGGGCATACTAGAGTTGGATCAGTAAGGATGTAAAAGAGTTGAAGGCGAGTCTTGAAATGAGTGGCGCAGTGGTCTAAGGCACTGCGTCGCAGTGCTAGCTGTGCCACTAGAGATTCTGGTTCGAATCCAGGCTCTGTCGTAGCCGGCCGCGACCGGGAGACCCATGGGGCGGCGCACAATTGGCCAAGTGTCGTCCAGGGTAGGGGAGGGAATGGCCGGCAGGGATGTAGCTCAGTTGGTAGAGCATGGCGTTTGCAACTCCCGGGTTGTGGGTTCAATTCCCACGGGGGGCCAGTATGAAAAATAAAATAATGTATGCACTCACTAACTGTAAGTCGCTCAGGATAAGAGCGTCTGCTAAATGACTAAAATGTAAAATGAGTGACGATAAAGCTGCGATAATAGAGAAAAATACAAAAAAGCTAAAAGGGACAGTCACTAAGATAGAAACAGACGTTAAGGAACTTAAAAGGGAGAACAACTTTCTGATAGAAGCCTTACTAGACATACAGACTAGATCGATGAGAGAAAATCTAGTACTTACGGGTATCCAAGAAAAAGAAGGAGAGGTTACTGAAAAAATTGTGAAGGACTTCTTTTTTACAGCGCTTCAAATCCCACTCGATGCTGTCGATAAAATCCAACTCGAACGGGTACACCGTTTCAGACAAAGAGGACAGAGATATGAGCGTCCAATCGTTGCCAAATTTGCTTTCTTTAAGGATAACGTAATGGTTAAAAGCCTAGGTAAAAGACTTGCTGAAAATAGGCATGAATGATTAGTTCCCGGGGGAGATTGCAGAACGGCGCAAAGTTCTGTACCCAATCTTCAAGGAAAATAGATTAAAAGGGAAGCGTGTTGCTCTCGTAGTTGATAAACTGTATATTGACAACCAAATGTTCCGCGACACAAAAACTACTCCATGGCTATTCTGAATGTTCTAATAGAGGAGTCGAATAATGTAACACCCAATACTAGCCATGGTAGGGATTGTAATAGTAAAACACATTATAGTATTTTATAAAGGGATAAGACGGTATTACAAGAAAGGATAACATGCGAAATAATACATCTTGAAATATAACTAATTAGAACACAAGTACGCAATCAACATAGTGGAGATAAAAACATAGCAAACAGAAGACATAGAATGCACAGTATGTGGGTATGGATGTATTGTGATGGAAGGTGTTTTTGTGTTTGGAAAAGTGTGGCGTTAAGTGAGTGAGAAAGGAAATGGTTGCATATCCCAGAACCAACGTGTGTCTGTGAGCAGGGGTTGTGAGAGAGAGCTTTCAATTTTGTGCAGATGAGGGATATACATTTTAAAATAAAGTATACATCTAATCTATTATTTTATTGTCCTATCATGATGGAACGGTCCCCAACCCTATACCCTAGACACCCAACTGAGCAACCCATACACCAAAGAGAAGTCCCCATCCGTTTTATGGCCCTGCTGTAAGTTACGTATATGCAGCCAAAACTGAAAGATAAATGCAGTCAGAGACCTACTAGAGAAGCACCACCCACTCAAGATTCTGAGACTGCCTGGCAGGGTTGGTTCAACAAAGCCAGAGCCCCCTGATGGGAGAGCATAATATACAAGGAAATGATCAAAGCTGCTAATTAGAACCTTGACGACCTTGTACCTAGCCGGTGGGGATTCAGATGGGGTACCCCCACCCAGGTAGTGGCACTGCTGGCAACACTGGCTGCAGTAACCCATGGGGAGGGGGTCACACTCGGACAATCAGAGAGGGGGCATATTATTGTGGCCCTGGTGGCACAAAATAATCAAAGGTCTGACTGCTCGGAGACTCTTGGGAAAAATGGTTACAACGGGGGACCAGAGTGTTTGTGTCTCAGGGAAAGCGGGTGGATCTGATCTCCATCACCTAGGACTTGACATAGGTTAATCAAATCTCAATTTTTTGTCATTTTTGCTAAATCTTGCATACTTTCTCAAACATCTGTAACTTTATATGCATTCGTAAATCAGGTCCTTTCTTGAGTTGGGCTCTGGGATGTAACAACTGTTGAGCGTCTGAGCTTATGATTGATTGTGGAGGAAAGGGGTTGAGTGTGTTAGAGTATGTGTGTGTGTGTGTGTGTGTGTGTGTGTGTGTGTGTGTGTGTGTGTGTGTGTGTGTGTGTGTGTGTGTGTGTGTGTGTGTGTGTGTGTGTGTGTGTTTGTGTTTGTGTGTATCCCACATCTGTTGCAAGGGGGTAAGCTTGTTAGGGAGAATATAGGATGAACCACAATAATTGTTTGCTAAAATAAGAATTGCTTGACAAAAATGTAATGTAATACAATGGCAATCCGGGTTATAGGTAACAATCCTTCGCACGAATTGCCGACATTATTACCCCAATTCATTGATAATGATGGAAATTAAGATATGCAAGATATTTGAAAATATATGTATTTTTAATAGCTATATATATATATATATATATATATATATATATATATATATATTATATATATATATTGAGGTGAGAGCACTGGAAATGCTTGGCAGTTGACCTGCTTCTGTTTTGTGGGTGGCACTGTGTGCTGTTTTCGAAGGATGGGTCCTGGCCTCTCGGGGGGCCTAGGGATCAGGTGGGAAGGGATGGTATGCCGATCGCTGGGATGACAACCCAACTATGGGTGAGGAGGGGCTTTAGCGGGGGGAATAGTGGAGAACAATTTAAGGGTTACTTAGTAGCAATGCAAATATGATGGTACAGCTATATGGACACTCAATCACTATGGTATTTTTTATTGGTAAATTTACAAACATATATTATGATAAATAGATTTTAAACCTGTATCTCATTATGGTATGTGGTGAAATAAGTATAGCCAGTTATAATTGTAATGGCTTAGCAGATAATAACAAAAGAGGAACAATATTTACATGGCTCAAAGAGAAGGAATATTATACAGTGGGGGAAAAAAGTATTTAGTCAGCCACCAATTGTGCAAGTTCTCCCACTTAAAAAGATGAGAGAGGCCTATAATTTTCATCATATGTACACGTCAACTATGACAGACAAATTGAGAAAAAAATATCCAGAAAATCACATTGTAGGATTTTTTATGAATTTATTTGCAAATTATGGTGGAAAATAAGTATTTGGTCACCTACAAACAAGCAAGATTTCTGGCTCTCACAGACCTGTAATTTCTTCTTTAAGAGGCTCCTCTGTCCTCCACTTGTTACCTGTATTAATGGCACCTGTTTGAACTTGTTATCAGTATAAAAGACACCTGTCCACAACCTCAAACAGTCACACTCCAAACTCCACTATGGCCAAGACCAAAGAGCTGTCAAAGGACACCAGAAACAAAATTGTAGACCTGCACCAGGCTGGGAAGACTGAATCTACAATAGGTAAGCAGCTTGGTTTGAAGAAATCAACTGTGGGAGCAATTATTAGGAAATGGAAGACATACAAGACCACTGATAATCTCCCTCGATCTGGGGCTCCACGCAAGATCTCACCCCGTGGGGTCAAAATGATCACAAGAACGGTGAGCAAAATCCCAGAACCACACGGGGGGACCTAGTGAATGACCTGCAGAGAGCTGGGACCAAAGTAACAAAGCCTACCATCAGTAACACACTACGCCGCCAGGGACTCAAATCCTGCAGTGCTAGACGTGTCCCCCTGCTTAAGCCAGTACATGTCCAGGCCCGTCTGAAGTTTGCTAGAGTGCATTTGGATGATCCAGAAGAGGATTGGGAGAATGTCATATGGTCAGATGAAACCAAAATATAACTTTTTGGTAAAAACTCAACTCGTCGTGTTTGGAGGACAAAGAATGCTGAGTTGCATCCAAAGAACACCATACCTACTGTGAAGCATGGGGGTGGAAACATCATGCTTTGGGGCAGTTTTTCTGCAAAGGGACCAGGACGACTGATCTGTGTAAAGGAAAGAATGAATGGGGCCATGTATCGTGAGATTTTGAGTGAAAACCTCCTTCCATCAGCAAGGGCATTGAAGATGAAACGTGGCTGGGTCTTTCAGCATGACAATGATCCCAAACACACCGCCCGGGCTACGAAGGAGTGGCTTCGTAAGAAGAATTTCAAGGTCCTGGAGTGGCCTAGCCAGTCTCCAGATCTCAACCCCATAGAAAATCTTTGGAGGGAGTTGAAAGTCTGTGTTGCCCAGCGACAGCCCCAAAACATCACTGCTCTAGAGGAGATCTGCATGGAGAAATGTGCCAAAATACCAGCAACAGTGTGTGAAAACCTTGTGAAGACTTACAGAAAACGTTTGACCTGTGTCATTGCCAACAAAGGGTATATAACAAAGTATTGAGAAACTTTTGTTATTGACCAAATACTTATTTTCCACGATAATTTGCAAATAAATTCATGAAAAATCCTACAATGTGATTTTCTGGACAAAAAAATCTCATTTTGCCTGTCATAGTTGACGTGTACCTATGATGAAAATTACAGGCCTCTCTCATCTTTTTAAGTGGGAGAACTTGCACAATTGGTGGCTGACTAAATACTTTTTTCCCCCACTGTATCCTGAAAGCATGATGTTGTACTTACTACATGCACATGCTAAAATAAAGGAATGGGGTGGGTAGATAACTAAGTGTGTAATTGTAGCAAAGTATTTATAAAACAAAAATCTGATCTCTTATTTTATTTTGTTTTTGTTCTATTATCTATACAATAGGCCATAATTGATTTTGGCCCAATAGGCCTGGCATATTCCCAAGTTCAAGAACCTTTCCGTTTTGATTGGGTTATTTTGCCAACAAACTGCAGGCCTACCTATAGAAAAAAGAAAAAAAAACTCTGCATCTCTGCCCAGCCTGTCAAGAATGGCCAAAAGGATGTTTAGCATCCCCAGTGGCTCTGGAAGTGTGGACAGGATATTCTCCGCTACTGGCCTTCCCCCCAGGCACCATCGCATGAGCCTGAAGCCACAGACTGGCCAAACTCATGTTTCTAAAATTGAATTCTAAAAATAAATTCAAAGGCACTAATAAGTAATTTTTCATATAATATGTATTTAATTCTAAGTAAGTCACAGCCTATATGTGAAATGTATAAATGCTGAGCGCTTTGTCCCTACCAGCCTATTGTGTCGCACTCTCAAATGCTTCACAATGTATTTCTTTGTAGGTTATAGCCTTGAAATGATTGACATAATATAGCCTAAATAATTCATTTTCGTTCCTTCTTAGGCTCCCTGTCTGGCTCCTGAGCTATTTAAAGTGTTTATTTGCTGTTTAATATGACATGTAGCCTATTTGAAATGATGTGCGCTTCTTACATTCACCTTTTCATGTTTATTCAAACACTTTTCATTCAAATCACAAGGTTTGGTTTCAATACTTCAAAATCAAATGGTACGTCCAGGTAGTCACAAAAATAGATGGGTGTTGGTTAAATTGTGATTTTAATGAATGGAGCGAATTTGGAGTGGCAGTTTCTTTTCCTGTGTGTACGGAGCGGTTTTTAGCGGAACGGTTGGAAAAGACATGGAACGCTGGAGTACAGGAACTCAGGTCCCTTTGTTCTCCCGATCTGAAATACCTCACCATCAATGCCGACCGCATTACCTCCCAAGATAATTTTCTTCAGTCATTGTCACGGCCGTGTATATTCCCCCCAAGCTGACGGCTCTGAAGGAACTACACTGGACTTTGTGCAAACTGGAAACCGCATATCCTGAGGCCACATTTATTGTAGCTGGGGACTTTAATAAAGGAAATCTGAGCAAAACGCTACCAAAGTTCTATCAACACATCTACTGTGCTAGTCGCTCATCGAGCACTCTTGACCATTACTACTCCCCCTTCTGGGACGGCTACAAGGCCCTCCCCAGCCCTTCTTTCAGCAAATCAGATCACACCTCCATTTTGCTCCACCCCTTCTATAAGCAAAAACTTAAACAGGAAGTTCCGTGGTAAGGACTGTTCAAAGTTGGTCTAAGCAATCGTAATCAATGATTCAAGATTATTTTGATCATACAGACTGGGAAATGTTCCGGGTTGCCTCTGAGAATAGTATTGATGTATAAACTGACTCGGTGACTGAATTCATCAGCAAGTGCATAGAGGATGTTCTTCCCACTGCGACTATTAGAACTTATCCAAATCAAAAACGCGGCTAGATGGCAGCATTCGCACAAAATTGAAAGCTTGAACCACCGCATTTAACCACAGAAAGGTGACTGGGAACATGGACGTGTACAAACAGACCAGCTATGCCCTCTGTAAGGCAATCAAACAGGCAAAACGACAGTACAGGGACCAAGTGGAGTCGCAATTCAATGGCTCAGAAACAAGACATATGTGGTAGGGACTCCAGACATTCACAGCTTACAAAGGGAAAGACAGCCATGTCGTGGATACCGACGCCTCGCTCCCGGACAAGTTAAACACCTTCTTCATCTGCTTTGAGGAAAACACTGAGCAACCAATGCTGTCCACCATCGGTCATGAGTACTGTGAGCTCTCATTCTCCGTGGCCGACTTGAGTAATACATTTAAGCGTGTTAACCCTCGCAAGGCTGCTGGCATCCCAAGTCGCGTCGTCAGAGCATGTACTGACCAGAACCGCCACATTTCAGTTTAGGCCGCACTTGGCAGGCCGTATAAAAAAACTCCCCAAGTGCGACAGAACAATCAAATTACCGCAATGCGCAGCCCAGACAAACATCTTTGAGATGCCCTAGCCCATTGCAGATGTCAGAATAAAATTCTGCTGGAGGTGTCCATCAACCCGCGTGGATCCATCCGACGAACCATCCACAGACACAGAGCCCAAATGCAGACAGCACGCAGCTCCCAAAACACGACTCTTGGCAAGCTCCAGAAATAAACTGTAGGTCATAAAACTGTTTGTTACATGCAATATGCTTTGTGGACTTCACCAGACAGATGTTGCGCTCCGGTTTTGTGATGAAACAAACGTGTGGTTGAATTTATTCTGCCACTGTTGTGTTCTTGATGTCTCTGCTTTTTATATCACAGTGGCGTATGAACTAACGGGTTATAGAGCAAACAATGCAATTGTCACAACACATACAGTGGGGAGAACAAGTATTTGATACACTGCCGATTTTGCAGGTTTTCCTACTTACAAAGCATGTAGAGGTCTGTAATTGTTATCATAGGTACACTTCAACTGTGAGACACGGAATCTAAAAAATCCATAAAATCACATTGTATGATTTTTAAGTAATTAATTTGCCTTTTATTGCATGACATAAGTATTTGATACATCAGAAAAGCAGAACTTAATATTTGGTACAGAAACCTTTGTTTGCAATTACAGAGATCATACGTTTCCTGTAGGTCTTGACCAGGTTTGCACACACTGCAGCAGGGATTTTGGCCCACTCCTCCATACAGACCTTCTCCAGATCCTTCAGGTTTCGGGGCTGTCGCTGGGCAATACGGACTTTCAGCTCCCTCCAAAGATTTTCTATTGGGTTCAGGTCTGGAGACTGGCTAGGCCACTCCAGGACCATGAGATGCTTCTTACGGAGCCACTCCTTAGTTGCCCTGGCTGTGTGTTTCGGGTCGTTGTCATGCTGGAAGACCCAGCCACGACCCATCTTCAATGCTCTTACTGAGGGAAGGAGGTTGTTGGCCAAGATCTCGCGATACATGGCCCCATCCATTCTCCCCTCAATACGGTGCAGTCGTCCTGTCCCCTTTGCAGAAAAGCATCCCCAAAGAATGATGTTTCCACCTCCATGCTTCACAGTTGGGATGGTGTTCTTGGGATTGTACTCATCCTTCTTCTTCCTCCAAACACGGCGAGTGGAGTTTAGAACAAAAAGCTCTATTTTTGTCTCATCAGACCACATGACCTTCTCCCATTCCTCCTCTGGATCATCCAGATGGTCATTGGCAAACTTCAGACAGGCCTGGACATGCGCTGGCTTGAGCAGGGGGACCTTGCGTGCGCTGCAGGATTTTAATCCATGACGGCGTAGTGTGTTACTAATGGCTTTCTTTGAGACTGTGGTCCCAGCTCTCTTCAGGTCATTGACCAGGTCCTGCCATGTAGTTCTGGGCTGATCCCTCACCTTCCTCATGATCATTGATGCCCCACGAGGTGAGATCTTGCATGGAGCCCCAGACCGAGGGTGATTGACCGTCATCTTGAGCTTCTTCCATTTTCTAATAATTGCGCCAACAGTTGTTGCCTTCTCAGCAAGCTGCTTGCCTATTGTCCTGTAGCCCATCCCAGCCTTGTGCAGGTCTACAAATTTATCCCTGATGTCCTTACACAGCTCACTGGTCTTGGCCATTGTGGAGAGGTTGGAGTCTGTTTGATTGAGTGTGTGGACAGTTGTCTTTTATACAGGTAACGAGTTCAAACAGGTGCAGTTAATATAGGTAATGAGTGGAGAACAGGAGGGTTTCTTAAAGAAAAACTAACAGGTCTGTGAGAGCCGGAATTCTTACTGGTTGGTAGGTGATCAAATACTTATGTCATGCAATAAAATGCAAATTAATTACTTAAAAATCATACAATGTGATTTTCTGGATTTTTGTTTTAGATTCCGTCTCTCACAGTTTAAGTGTACCTATGATAAAAATTACAGACCTCTACATGCTTTGTAAGTAGGAAAACCTGCAAAATCGGCAGTGTATCAAATACTTGTTCTCCCCACTGTAGGTTGTAATATGGCTTTTTGCCTGGCTTCCCCAGTGATTGAAAGCTATATCTGTTCTGTTTTTCCTCCATCCATCCATTTCTCTTTTCCTCTCTCTGTTATTTACCTCTCTATCCCTTTTTCCATCTCCACCTCTCCTTCCCTCCTCCTCTGCCCCCCTCCTCTCCCTCTCTCCTTCCTCCACCCCTATCCCCTTAGTGGCTTTCTCAAGTCTCCATCCGCCTGTATCTCTCTCTCTCTCTCTCTTTATGGAGGTGACGTGAATCCTATTTATATTTCATGTCTCCATCTCTGATTCTGCTGAACAAGTCTGGTGCACTGGGAGCTCGACGTGCTTAATCTTATTATAGACACACACACACAGAAAGAGAAAGAGAGAGAGACACATCCTGCAACAGTGATATCATTATGAGCAGTTTATGGCAGGCACATTCATCACGTCACCACGGCTAGTTTGTGTGTGTGTGTGTGTGTCCCCTCCATCTCTCTCTCTCTCTCTCTCTCTCTCTCCCTCTTTCTCTCTCTGTCTCTCTTTTTATGAGTAACAAGCACCTCAGAGGGAGGAGGGAGAGAGAGAGAGAGAGAGAGAGGGGGGATAGAGAGAGGGGATAGAGAGAGAGAGAGAGAGACGATGGCTCACCACTCATCGTACTGGGTGACTTCAACCTCCCGACGTATGCCTTCGAGTAGTCCTTTCCTGCAGTCAAATGACCTGGTGGCCTCATGGGTGGAATGTTATTACTATTTTTCATAATGAATAATGAATACAAATATATATTTACACGCCAAAAATTCTGTGTTTCTATGTCAAACAGTTCTGTTATATTTCAGTCTCTGCATATAAAGTCTAATATTGGGATGCAAACTCAAAATTTAATACATTTCAGCTCTATATCTGACATGGTACAGGTGTCTTCTTTTTTGTAAGCCCAATGTGTGTGATGTGTATACTTTTGTTTCAAAGTAGATTTGTTTAAGACTACAAAGAGACACTGTGTGACCCACTGCAGTAAAGTTTAAATTATTTTCACCTCTTTATTTCCACTCCTTTCCTGGGGTGGAGGAAAGGAAGGCTATAAATACACAGAGAGGGTACTCTGCATTATTGCCTACCCAGCTAGCACATTTTGGTTCCTTGGAAGTTGTGGGAACGTATGTTTTTGGTTTCACATTGGTTCACATTTTTTTAACATTCTGTGAACAGAAGTGAAAATTTAGCCTGTTCTGGGAAAGTACATTTTTAGGTTGCAGGGAGGTTCTGAGAACGTTTTACTATGGTTCCCTGAAAGTATTCCTGGGAGGTTTTATTAAAGCTCTGTGAACGGAAATTATAGGTTATTTTAAGGTAATTAAATAACATTCTGAGAACATTCTCTAAATGTTGTGAAAGTTTTATGGTTATTCTTAACACTCAAAGAACAACATTTAAAGGTTATTGAGAAGGCTATTTCACTGACTTTTAATAACACTGCTTATTTTAGGTTACATTTTTTGAACTCCAAGCACAGATACAGTAGCACACCTGGAAATGAATTTGCTTTGGCATTAGTCATGCAAACAGTTTTATTGTGACACTGCATCAGTGAGATAAGAACCTATGATCTTCTGTTTACTATCCCTGGAATTAATTCACTGATCCACACGGATGGAGCTAGCATGCAATATGTTTTACACATGCAAAGCTGTTCATTTTAGTCTAGTCAAACAGACCAAATTTCAAAGGAAAGAAGCACTCATTAAGAACACACTTAAAAAGATAAGAGGATAGAGAGAGTTTGGTTGACGGAATAACGGAATGTACAGTCGTGGTCAAAAGTTTTGAGAATGGCACAAATATTAATTTTCACAAAGTCTGCTGCCTCAGTTTTTATGATGGTAATTTGCATATACTCCAGAATGTTATGAAGAGTGATCAGATGAATTGCAACTAATTGCAAAGTCCCTCTTTGCCATGAAAATGAACTTAATCCTCCAAAAACATTTCCACTGCATTTCAGCCCTGCCACAAAAGGACCAGCTGACATCATGTCAGTGACTCTCTCATTAACACAGGTGAGATTGTTGACGAGGACAAGGCTGAGATCACTCTGTCATGCTGATTGAGTTAGAATAACAGACTGGAGGGTGGTGCTTGAAATCATTGTTCTTCCTCTGTTAACCATGGTTACCTGCAAGGAAACACATGCCGTTATCATTGCTTTGCACAAAAAGGGCTTCACAGGCAAGAATATTGCTGCTAGTAAGATTGCACCTAAATCAACCATTTATCGGATCATCAAGAACTTCAAGGAGAGAGGTACAATTGTTGTGAAGAAGGCTTCAGGGCGCCTAAGAAAGTCCAGCAAGCGCCAGGACCGTCTCCTAAAGTTGATTCAGCTGCGGGATCGGGGCACCACCAGTGCAGAGCTTGCTCAGGAATGGCAGCAGGCAGGTCTGAGTGCATCTGCACGCACAGTGAGGCGAAGACTTTTGGAGGATGGCCTGGTGTCAAGAAGGGCAGCGAGGAAGCCACTTCTCTCCAGGAAAAACATCAGGGACAGACTGATATTCTGCAAAAGGTACAGGGATTGGACTGCTGAGGACTGTGGTAAAGTCATTTTCTCTGATGAATCCCCTTTCCGATTGTTTGGCGCATCCGGAAAAAAGCTTGTCCGGAGAAGACAAGGTGAGCGCTACCATCAGTCCTGTGTCATGCCAACAGTAAAGCATCCTGAGACCATTCATGTGTGGGGTTGCTTCTCAGCCAAGGGAGTGGGCTCACTCACAATTTTGCCTAAGAACACAGCCATGAATAAAGAATGGTACCAACACATCCTCCGAGAGCAACTTCTCCCAACCATCCAAGAACAGTTTGGTGACGAACAATGCCTTTTCCAGCATGATGGAGTACCTTTCCATTAGGGAAAAGTGATAACTAAGTGGCTTGGTGAACAAAACATCGACATTTTGGGTCCATGGCCAGGAAACTTCCCAGACCTTAATCCCATTGAGAACTTGTGGTCAATCCTTAAGAGGCGGGTGCAAACAAAACCCCACAAATTCTGACAAACTCCAAGCATTGATTATGCAAGAATAGGCTGCCATCAGTCAGGATGTGGCCCAGAAGTTAATTGACAGCATGCCAGGGCGGATTGCAGAGGTCTTGGAAAAGAAGGGTCAACACTGCAAATATTGACTCTTTGCATAAACTTAATGTAATTGTCAATAAAAGCCTTTGACACATATGGAATGCTTGTAATTATACTTCAGTATACCATAGTAACATCTGACAAAAATATCTAGAAACACTGAAGCAGCAAACTTTGTGAAGACCAATACTTGTGTCATGCTCAAAACTTTTGACCACGACTTCAGAAAGCATTCATACCCCTTGACTTATTCCACATTTTGTTGTGTTACGGACGGAATTCAAAATGGATTAAATGTTTTTTCTCACCCATCTACACACAATACCCCATACTGAGATTGTGAAAACATGTTTTTAGACATTTTTGCAAATGTATTGAAAGTTAAATAGAGAAATATATAATTTACGTAAATATTCACATCCCTGAGTCAATACATGTTAGAATCACCTTTTACAGCGATTACAGCTGTGAGTCTTTCTTGGTAAGTCTCTAAGAGCTTTGCACACCTGGATTGTACAATATTTGCACATCATTATTTTTAAGCTCTGTCAAGTTGGTTGTTGATCATTGCTAGACAGCCATTTTCAAGTCTTGCCATAGATTTTCTAACCAATTTGAAAATATGAAGAGTGGTCCTCAATGATGTGTTTTGTTGGATTTGCCTCAAACAAAACGCTTTTTATTCAGTTCATATCTTTGCCACATTTTTTGCAGTTTTACTTTAGTGCCTTATTGCAAACAGGATGCATGTTTTGGAATATTTTTTATTCTGTACAGGCTTCCTTCTTTTCACTCTGTCATTTAGGTTAGTATTGTGGCGTAACTACAATGGTGTTGTTGATCCATCCTCAGTTTTTTCCTATCTCAGCCATTAAACTCTGTAACTGTTTTGAAGTCACCAATGACCTCATGGTGAAATCCCTGAGCGGGTTCCTTCCTCTCCGGCAATTGAGTATAATAATATGCCATTTAGCAGACGCTTTTATCCAAAGCGACTTACAGTCATGTGTGCATACATTTTTACATATGGGTGGTCCCGGGGATCGAACCCACTACCCTGGCGTTACAAGCGCCATGCTCTACCAATTGAGCTACAGAGGACCACTGTATCTTTGTATGTTGTATCTTTCTAGTGACTAGGTGTAATGATACACCATCCAGAGTTAAATTAATAACTCCACCATGCTCAAAGGGATATTCAATGTCTTATTTTTTCATTTTTACCCATCTACCAATAGGTGTCCTTCTTTGTGAGGCATTGAAAAACCTCCCTGGTACTTGTGGTTTAATCCGGTTGAAATTCACTGCTCGACTGAGGGACTTTACAGATTATTGTATGTGTGGGGTATAGAGATGAGGTAGTCATTCAAAAATCATGTTAAACACTGTTATAGCACACATAGTGAATCCATGCATCTTATTATGTGACTTGTTAAGCACATTTTTACTCCTGAACTTATTTAGGTTTGCCATAACAAAGGGGTTGAATACTTATTGACTCAATTCATTTCAGCTTTTCATTTTTGTATTTATTTGTAAACATAAAAATAGAAAAAATCACTTTGACATTATGGGGTATTGTGTGTAGGCCAGTGATACAAAATCTCAATGTAATACATTTTAAATTCAGGCCGTAACACAACAAAATGTGGAAAAAGTCAAGGGGAGTGAATACTTTCTGAAGGCACCGTATATTTTTTCAAATAACATTCTTAGAACGTTTTCTGAACGTTATTAATGTGATGAGGTGATGTTGAAGGAGTCAGGCGCTGGAGGGTAAATCACAGAATAACAGGCTTTAATCCGCAAAATACAGGTTTACGCAGAAATGCGTCAAACACACTGGCGCACTGGAAAAATACAAGGCACACGGGAAAATACTACCGTCGATACAAAATACACGAGCTTCACTAACCTCCACAATAAACAATCACCCACACACTTATACAATGACTAATGAGGGAATAAGGACCAGGTGTGTGTGATTGAAGACAAGACAAATGGAGTGATGAAAAATGGATCGGCAGTAGCTAGTAAGCTGAAACCTGCCCGAACAAGGAGGGGAGTCAGCCTCGGCAGAAGTCGTGACAATTAAAGTTTTGTATTTTTTATGGGAAGTTTTGTTCATGTTATTAGAACGTAATGTATATGTTTTGAAATAACATTCTTGGAACATTTTCTGGAAATGTATTTGCTTAGGCTTTAATAATGCAAACACATTACTTTTTTATTGAGGTATACCGTCAGTGAGATTCAAATCTATGATATTTTCTTCTCTATCAATGGAATTAGTCCACTGCTCCACCAAGATGGAGCTAGCATGCCATGTTCTTTTTAACTCATACAAAGCTGTTCATGTTAGTCTATTCAAACAGACCCCATTTCAAAGGAAACAAGCACTCATTAAGATCAGGTGTAGCCTGGGAATTGTTTTAAGAAGGTCATAACAAGGATTATTTAGCTATTTTATTTTGAATTTTAAAACCCCTTGAAGTATCAAAATAAATATTTACAAATGATTGGATTCAAAATGTAATTTGGGTTTACTGCTATTAGCCCATATGCATTGAATAACAGATAGTCCCCCCAAAAAATCTAAATGAAGTTTGTTCTGAAGTGTCTGTCCTATATCTGAGAGGTACTGTATAAGTAAGATCAGGAAACTTTATTATTATTAAATGTTTTGCATGCATTTAACCCCTTATTTTTGGCACTAAACAGTGTCCATACTGTATATACTGTACTTCCATAAATTTTTTCAACTGGTACCTGGGGACCTTCAGACGAGTCTTGTGAGGCCTGTGGGCGTCCTAGAGCAAAACAACCAACATGTACCTGTTCGTGAGAGTCTCACTTTTCCACACAGGGGTATTATTGTGTAGCCCAAACTGTTCGGACACTACAGACAGAAGTTGGCAGATCGGATTTACCAAATTCAAACTTCGCTTGTGGGGGTCCAAAGACGCGTGTGGGGGTCGTAGAGCAAAACGGAGAACACCATAGTGTTTGCGAGAGTCTCATCTTTCCATAGAGGGGTCATAATAGTTTGTAGGCCAAATCGTTTCTGAGAAGACCAATTTTCGGGATGTCTCATGCTCTAACAAACATCGCTCTAGCTCTGTCAACTTTCACCGCAGATGCGGAAGTGCGACATCGGCAGATGCAGTGGATTGAGACACATCCAATGCATCAGTTTAAGGTAGATATCTCTAGATTACAATTATGGATTTTTATGGGGATTTTGTTATTATGCTAATTCGATTTCCACGGGGCTGCGGAAATTGACTCTAGGAGTTTTTAAATAGAACCATGAGGAAACCTTTAGGAAACTTTATGCTGAAGTACTGAAATTCCCACAGAAGAACATTGTTTATTAACCCATAAGAGTCTAAGCCCTGGCTAAGCCGGGTAAGGTCATTGTTAATGTTAGGGTTAAGGTTAGGAGTTAGGTTAAAGGGTTAAGGTTAGAGTTAGGGAAAGGGTTAGCTAACATGCAAAGAAGTTGCAAAGTAGCTATAAAGTAGTGGCAAAGTTGTCTGTGATGAGATTCAAACATGCAACCTTTGGATTGCTAGATGTTCACGTTATACACCCATCCATCCATTCATCCACCCTGACTAACCACCTTCTTTTTGTTTTTGCCTTAAGTAACCTTCTGTCTTATGTAACCATAACATAACCATAACGTAACATATCATACTAATTTGAATGTCCTGGATTTCCATTTACTATGTTACGTCTAGTCTATGAGACCAGGCTGGAAATCAAGGAAAGACTTAATGGTCTGTCGGTGTGCTTGCGTGGGTGGCTGGGTGCGTGTGTATGTGTGTGCATGCGTGCTCACCTCTTCAAAATTGACAATAAATTGCATAGAGCTGTTTTGTCTTAATTTAGCACTGAGGTTAGAGGTACGTTGAGGCATGGAGATCCTTTAATTCATATAATAATACAGTGGGGGGAAAAAGTATTTAGTCAGCCACCAATTGTGCAAGGTCTCCCACTCAAAAAGATGAGAGAGGCCTGTAATTGTCATCATAGGTACCATCAACTATGACAGACAAAATGAGAAAAAAATATCCAGAAAATCACATTGTAGGATTTTTAATGAATTTATTTGCAAATTATGGTGGAAAATAAGTATTTGGTCAATAACAAAAGTTTCTCAATACTTTGTTATATACCTTTTGTTGGCAATGACACAGGTCAAACGTTTTCTGTATGTCTTCACAAGGTTTTCACACACTGTTGCTGGTATTTTGGCCCATTCCTCCATGCAGATCTCCTCTAGAGCAGTGATGTTTTGGGGCTGTCGCTGGGCAACACGGACTTTCAACTCCCTCCAAAGATTGTCTATGGGGTTGAGATCTGGAGACTGGCTAGGCCACTCCAGGACCTTGAAATACTTCTTACGAAGCCACTCCTTTGTTGCCCGGGCGGTGTGTTTGGGATCATTGTCATGCTGAAAGACCCAGCCACGTTTCATCTTCAATGCCCTTGCTGATGGAAGGAGGTTTTCACTCAAAATCTCACGATACATGGCCCCATTCATTCTTTCCTTTACACGGATCAGTCGTCCTGGTCCCTTTGCAGAAAAAACAGCCCCAAAGCATGATGTTTCCACCCCCATGCTTCACAGTAGGTATGGTGTTCTTTGGATGCAACTCAGCATTCTTTGTCCTCCAAACACGACAAGTTGAGTTTTTACCAAAAAGTTATATTTTGGTTTCATCTGACCATATGACATTTTCCCAATCCTCTTCTGGATCATCCAAATGCACTCTAGCAAACTTCAGACGGGCCTGGACATGTACTGGCTTAAGCAGGGGGACACGTCTGCACTGCAGGATTTGAGTCCCTGGCGGCGTAGTGTGTTACTGATGGTAGGCTTTGTTACTTTGGTCCCAGCTCTCTGCAGGTCATTCACTAGGTCCCCCGTGTGGTTCTGGGATTTTTGCTCACCGTTCTTGTGATCATTTTGACCCCACGGGGTGAGATCTTGCGTGGAGCCCCAGATCGAGGGAGATTATCAGTGGTCTTGTATGTCTTCCATTTCCTAATAATTGCTCCCACAGTTGATTTCTTCAAACCAAGCTGCTTACCTATTGCAGATTTAGTCTTCCCAGCCTGGTGCAGGTCTACAATTTTGTTTCTGGTGTCCTTTGACAGCTCTTTGGTCTTGGCCATAGCGGAGTTTGGAGTGTGACTGTTTGAGGTTGTGGACAGGTGTCTTTTATACTGATAACAAGTTCAAACAGGTGCCATTAATACAGGTAACGAGTGGAGGACAGAGGAGCCTCTTAAAGAAGAAGTTACAGGTCTGTGAGAGCCAGAAATATTGCTTGTTTGTAGGTGACCAAATTCTTATTTTCCACCATAATTTGCAAATAAATTCATAAAAAATCTTAGTAGTTGACGTGTACCTATGATGAAAATTACAGGCCTCTCTCATCTTTTTAAGTGGGAGAACTTGCACAATTGCTGGCTGACTAAATACTCCCCCCCCCCCACTGTATATATAACAATGTATGTTCTACTTAATTCAATACATTTAGAGCAGTGGTCCTCAAACTTCTCTTAAGGGAACCATAGTTTTTTTCACGATTTTATTGTAGCCTTGAACTAGCTAACTTGATTCACTTTTTTTTTTTGTCATTTAGCAGACGCTCTTATCCAGAGCGACTTACAGTTAGTGAGTGCATACATTATTTTTTTTTTTCATACTGGCCCCCCGTGGGAATTGAACCCACAACCCTGGCGTTGCAAACGCCATGCTCTACCAACTGAGCTACATCCCAACTGAGCTACATCCCATTCACCTAGTGACGGGTTAGATGACAAGTTGAAGCAGTTGTGCTAGCTCTGAAATAGTTCAAATACATGAACAGCTGGAGGTCCCAGAGGAGTGGTTTGAACACCACAAATTAAGTGTTCGTGAATGTTTATAAGAAATACAGTGTTGCATTTAGAGAGACGCGGTGTAAAGAGGCGACATTGGTACAAACTTAACAATCACATCTACAAATACCTGTGTACCGTACATTCAAAGTTGAAATAGACTGACAGAACTCTCTGACAAATCAATACTATCTTCCAGTACTATCGTCCAGACAATCTCTTCTAGAAGACTAGAATGTGGGAGTACTAGAATGTGGGTGTCTGTATATACACATACACACACACACTCACACACATACACAAACACAGGAGAAAAGAGAGCAGAGGGAGAAAGATGTTGAGATGAACAAAAGAAGAGAGAGGGAGAGAGAGAGAGAGAGAGAGAGAGAGAGAGAGATGGAGAAAGGTAGAGAGAAAGGGGAGAGGGGTAGAGAGAGAGGGGGTGGGGAAGAGAGGAATGGCCCAGAAAAACAGGGTTCTCTTTTAGTAGGCTTCAGTGTAAGTGGAAAGCTACTCTGGCGTGTAACTGAGTCTTGGCAGAGGAGAGGAGATTAGTACTGATAGGATAAGAGCTCTGACTCATAAATCATTAGCATAGGCAAATATGAGACAGATAGTGACTCACACACACGCACTCACACCCACGCAAGCACACACACACACGCTTGCATGAACGCACACACTCCTCCTGTACAGTCGTGCATAACCAAAAGAGAATGGCAAGGATCATTCTAAATTGCCTCCATCTATTCACTTAACAAATAGAACACACACACGCACACAACCACCTACCTGCCTGACTAGAGAGAGAGAGAGAGAGAGAGAGAGAGAGAGAGAGAGAGAGAGAGAGAGAGAGAGAGAGAGAGAGAGAGAGAGAGAGAGAGGAGATAAATAGGGAGAGATGGATACGGAAGGTAGAAAGAAGAGAAAGGTCAAGAAAGAGAGGGCATAAAAGTGTGTGTGTGCCTGTGTGTGCGTGTGCGTGTGTGTGTGTCTATAGATCTGTCTGTGTCAGTGCGTCATGGGGCCCTATACTTCGGGCTATCAGGGTTTAATGGAGTTCTGGGTTTTATGGCAGTAGGAGGACTGTTCTTTACCTTCAGCTGGAGCACACACCTCTTCTCTATCACCAGCGGTTAGGACACACCTCTTTTCTATCACCAACGGTGTGACATACTCTTCCACCCCATCCCTCTCCTCCACCACATCCCTCACTCCTCTCCATCCCTCGCTCCTCTCCAGTGAATGCATTTGATTCCTGTAATCTGGTAATCCTAAAATCATTGTGTAACTTGATTTTATTTCATTGTTTCTACAACACACACACACACATACAGTGGGGAAAAAAAGTATTTAGTCAGCCACCAATTGTGCAAGTTCTCCCACTTAAAAAGATGAGAGAGGCCTGTAATTTTCATCATAGGTACACGTCAACTATGACAGACAAAATTAGAAAAAAAAATCCAGAAAATCACATTGTAGGATTTTTAATGAATTTATTGGCATATGATGGTGGAAAATAAGTATTTGGTCAATAACAAAAGTTTCTCAATACTTTGTTATATACCCTTTGTTGGCAATGACACAGGTCAAACGTTTTCTGTAAGTCTTCACAAGGTTTTCACACACTGTTGCTGGTATTTTGGCCCATTCCTCCATGCAGATCTCCTCTAGAGCAGTGATGTTTTGGGGCTGTCGCTGGGCAACACAGACTTTCAACTCCCTCCAAAGATTTTCTATGGGGTTGAGATCTGGAGACTGGCTAGGGCCACTCCAGGACCTTGAAATGCTTCTTACGAAGCCACTCCTTCGTTGCCCGGGCGGTGTGTTTGGGATCATTGTCATGCTGAAAGACCCAGCCACGTTTCATCTTCAATGCCCTTGCTGATGGAAGGAGGGTTTCACTCAAAATCTCACGATACATGGCCCCATTCATTCTTTCCTTTACACGGATCAGTCGTCCTGGTCCCTTTGCAGAAAAACAGCCCCAAAGCATGATTTTTCCAACCCCATGCTTCACAGTAGGTATGGTGTTCTTTGGATGCAACTCAGCATTCTTTGTCCTCCAAACATGACGAGTTGAGTTTTTACCAAAAAGTTATATTTTGGTTTCATCTGACCATATGACATTCTCCCAATCCTCTTCTGGATCATCCAAATGCACTTCAGACGGGCCTGGACATGTACTGGCTTAAGCAGGGGGACACGTCTCGCACTGCAGGATTTGAGTCCCTGGCGGCGTAGTGTGTTACTGATGGTTGGCTTTGTTACTTTGGTCCCAGCTCTCAGCAGGTCATTCACTAGGTCCCCCCGTGTGGTTCTGGGATTTTTGCTCACCGTTCTTGTGATCATTTTGACCCCACGGGGTGAGATCTTGCATGGAGCCCCAGATCGAGGGAGATTATCAGTGGTCTTGTATGTCTTCCATTTCCTAATAATTGCTCCCACAGTTGATTTCTTCAAACCAAGCTGCTTACCTGTTGCAGATTCAGTCTTCCCAGCCTGGTGCAGTTCTACAATTTTGTTTCTGGTGTCCTTTGACAGCTCTTTGGTCTTGGCCATTGTGAAGTTTGGAGTGTGACTGTTTGAGGTTGTGGACAGGTGTCTTTTATACTGATAACAAGTTCAAACAGGTGCCATTAATACAGGTAACGAGTGGAGGACAGAGGAGCCTCTTAAAGAAGAAGTTACAGGTCTGTGAGAGCCAGAAATCTTGCTTGTTTGTAGGTGACCAAATACTTATTTTCCACCATAATTTGCAAATAAATTCATTAAAAATCCTACAATGGGATTTTCTGGATTTTTTTTTCTCAATTTGTCTGTCATAGTTGACGTGTACCTATGATGAAAATTACAGGCCTCTCTCATCTTTTTAAGTGGGAGAACTTGCACAATTGGTGGCTGACTAAATACTTTTTTGCCCCACTGTAGTATGTAATTCCAACTGAATGTAGCAGTGAGGAGATTGTTCATGATAGGGGTTGAGGCTAGTTAGCAAGGCACAAATCTATCACCATTATGTAAATCAGACACAAATACCTCATCCATAGACTGGGTCTGCGTCCGAAGTGGCACCCTATTCCTTATATAGTGCACTACTTTTGACAGGGTCCCAAGTGGGAAAAAATAGTGCCCTACGTAGGGAATAGGGTGCCATTTGGTGCATAGCCATCATCAACATCAAAGAAGAGCAGTGTCTGCTGTTCACATCAGATACCCTGTGTGTGTGTGTGTGTGTGTGTGTGTGTGTGTGTGTGTACATTTAACGTACAATGGTACATTAATTCTCTTCTTTGCCCCCCAGCCTTCCTCTCTCCATATGCTGACATCGCCCTGAGCAAGGTCCTTGGAACGGTGAGTCTACACAGGGGATAACGACTTCCCCCTCTCATTGAAGCCACAAAAGTTCAAGGCTGACAGTTGGCATCGTTAGCAGAAAACAAGATCCTCCATTATAGTGAATAGAAAAATGTCAATCTTCATGGTCAAACTTTATGTAAATAAAAAAATGTTTAGAAAACAATCATGGAACCAATAATTGCTTCTAATACACCAAATGTATGTCCTTGAACCAATCATTTAAAAATCGCAACAGAAGAAGTCATAAGGATAATTGAATTGCTAATAGCAGCCAGCAGTACCCCTCTCGGCCTTCAACTTGAGTTACTCAATGAGTGGGGGCGTCACATCCTGGAGTAGCTCAATCTGCGCATGTTTTGTCTGCATGAGACGTTATCTTAACCGACTTCATTTGGCTTCAATGCGTTATTGAGTCTTCACATAGGAATGAATTGTGCCACGTGATTGATGGCTTTGTCCATTCATACAGTGCCAAGTGAAAGTCTACACACCCCTTGCACAGTCTTCACATTTTGCTGCCTTAAGGCCAGGCACCACAACCTAATAGGGGGGATTTTTTTCCCTTAATCATATCACAATCAACTTCTACCAGTTGAATGTAGATACAAATATGACATATATATATATATATATATTTTGAGAATACTAATTTTACAACATATCAACAATTCCCACTGTGCAAGTCTCGAATATACACTACCGGTCAAAAGTTTTAGAACACCAACTCATTCAACGGTTTTTCTTTATTTTTTTATATTTTCTACATTGTAGAATAATAGTGAAGACATCAAAACAATCAAATAACACATATGGAATCATGTAGTTGTCAAGGTGCTGTGTATAGGTGTGGTGGAGAATCAGGCGCAGGCAGCAGAGGGTAAGTCCAACAAGACTTTACTCAGCACAAAAATAATCCAAACAGCCCGGAGGCAAAAAGACGCACACAGGCGTAAACAAGCGCACACACAGGTGCGTAAATCTCTCCTAACAACAAGGAGGAAGCTACGGAAAATAGCGTACCGACACTGGTAGCGCAACCACGACATGAACAATTACACACAACACTAACCTAACAACAAGGAAACTAAATAGGGTGCTAAATGAGACCTAACACAAAACAGGTGTGACTAATCAGACAAAACCAAACAAACACGAAACATAGAGCGGTGGCAGCTAGAACTCGGAGACGACGACCGGCGAAACCTGCCCGAACAAGGAGGAGGAGCCGCCTCGGCCGAAACCGTGACAGTACCCCCCTTGACGCGCGGCTCCAGCCGTGCGCCGACCCGGGGCCTCGGGGACGACCAGGGGGACGCGGAGCAGGGCGCGCAGGATGACCACGATGGAATTCGGTCATCAGGGACGGATCCAGAATGTCCCTCCTTGGCACCCAGCACCGCTCCTCCGGACCGTACCCCTCCCACTCCACGAGATATTGGAGACCCCCATCCGGCGTCTCGAATCCAGGATGGTCCGAACCGTATACGCCGGAGCCCCCTCGATGTCCAACGGGGGCGGAGGAGTCTCCTCAATCTCAAAGTCCTGGAGTGGACCAGCTACCACCGGCCTGAGGAGAGACACATGGAACGAGGGGTTAATATTATTGTAATCAACAGGTAGTTCTAACCTGTAACTCACCTCGTTCAATCTCCTCAGGACTTTAAAAGGCCCCACAAACCGCCGACCCAGCTTCCGGCAGGGCAGGCGGAGGGGCAGGTTTCTGGTTGAGAGCCAGACTCGATCTCCAGGTGCGTACACTGGCCCCTCACTGCGGTGTAGGTCGGCGCTCGTCTTCTGTCGACGTATGGCACGCTGCAGATGGACGTGTGCAGCGTCCCACGTCTCCTCCGAGCACCGCACCCACTCATCCACAGCGGGGGCCTCGATCTGGCTCTCATGCCATGGTGCCAGAACCGGCTGGTACCCTAATACACACTGAAAAGGGGTTAGTTGGGTGGAGGAGTGGCGGAGAGAGTTCTGTGCCATCTCGGCCCAGGGCACATATCTCGCCCACTCCTCCGGCCGGCCCTGACAATATGACCTCAGAAACCTACCCACATCCTGGTTGACTCGTTCAACCTGCCCATTACTCTCCGGGTGGTAACCCGAGGTAAGGCTCACCGAGACCCCCAAACGTTCCATAAATGCTCTCCAGACTCTGGAGGTAAACTGGGGGCCTCGATCGGACACTATATCCTCGGGCACCCCGTAATGCCGGAAGACGTGAGTAAATAGAGCCTCAGCGGTCTGTAGGGCCGTAGGAAGACCCGGCAGGGGAAGGAAACGACAGGCCTTCGAGAACCGATCCACAACGACCAGGATGGTGGTATTCCCCTGTGAGGAGGGAAGATCGGTAACAAAATCCACCGAGAGGTGAGACCAGGGTCGTTGTGGAACGGGCAGGGGCTGTAATTTACCCCTGGGCAAGTGTCTGGGCGCCTTACACTGGGCACACACTGAGCAGGAGGAGACATAAACCCTCACATCCCTGGCTAACGTTGGCCACCAGTACTTCGTACTAAGGCAGTGCACCGTCCGGCCAATACCCGGATGTCCAGAGGAGGGGGACGTGTGAGCCCAATAAATCAGCCGATCCCGGACCTCGAGCGGGACGTACACCCGACCCACCGGACACTGTGGAGGACTAGGCTCGGTGCGTAACGCCCGCTCGATCTCCGCATCGACCTCCCACACCACCGGTGCCACCAGACAAGACTCCGGTAGTATGGGAATGGACTCCACGCACCTCTCCTCCGTGTCATACCGACGGGACAGAGCATCTGCCTTCCCGTTCTGGGACCCAGGGATGTAAGTGATTTTGAACACAAACCGGGCGAGAAACATAGTCCATCGAGCCTGGCGAGGATTCAGTCTCCTAGCTGCCCGAATGTATTCCAGGTTACGATGGTTGGTCAGAATGAGGAAAGGGTGCTGAGCCCCCTCAAGCCAATGCCTCCACACCTTTAGGGCCTGTACTACGGCTAACAGCTCCCTGTCCCCTACGTCATAATTCCGCTCCGCCGGACTGAGCTTCTTAGAATAAAAAGCACAGGGGCGGAGCTTAGGTGGTGTGCCGGACCGTTGAGAAATAACTGCCCCGATACCGGCCTCAGACGCGTCCACCTCAACTTGGAAGGGTAAAGTGGGATCCGGGTGCGCCAACACCGGAGCCGAGGTAAACAGGTCCTTCAGTCTCCCAAAAGCCCTGTCCGCCTCAGCTGACCACTGCAAGCGCACCGGACCCCCTTCAGAAGAGGCGTTATGGGAGCTGCCACCTGTCCAAAACCCCCGGATAAACGTCTGGTAGTAATTCGCAAAACCCAAGAACCGCTGCACCTCTTTAACCGTAGTTGGGGTTTGCCAATTACGCACGGCGGACACTCGGTCCACCTCCATTCTCACCCCTGACGCAGACAACTGGTAACCCAAAAAGGAAACTGACTCCTGGAAGAACAGACATTTCTCAGCTTTGACATACAGGTCATGCTCCAACAGTCTCCTCAATACCCTGCGCACCAGGGCTACATGCTCGGCCCGAGTAGCACTGTACACAAGAATATCATCTATGTACACCACTACTCCCTGCGCCTGCATGTCCCGGAAAAGTTCGTCTACAAACGATTGGAAGACGGATGGAGCATTCATTAACCCATATGGCATGACGAGATACTCGTAATGGCCGGAGGTAGTACTAAATGCTGTCTTCCACTCATCGCCCTCCCTAATGCGCACCAAGTTATATGCGCTCCTGAGATCCAATTTTGTGAAGAACCTTGCCCCGTGTAAGGACTCCGTCATGGTCCCAATCAGAGGAAGTGGATAGCTGTACTTCACTGTCACCTGATTGAGACCGCGGTAATCAATACACGGACGCAAACCTCCATCCTTTTTCTTCACGAAAAAGAAGCTTGAGGACGCGGGAGAAGTGGAGACCCGTATGTATCCCTGTCTCAGAGACTCGGCAATGTAAGTCTCCATTGCTTTTTCTCCTCCTGTGACAAAGGATACACATGGCTCCGCGAAGCGCTGCTCCTGTCTGGAGGTTTATCGCACAATCCCCCTGTCTATGAGGTGGCAACTGTGCCGCTCTGGTCTTACTGAACACGAGCGCCAAATCCTCATACTCAGGAGGAATGTGCAGTGCTGGCATCTGGTTCGGACTCTCCACCGAGGTCGCCCCGACGGAAACACCCAGACATAACCCCTCACACTGAGCAGACCACCCTTTAAGAGCTTTCTCTCGCCACGAAATAGTAGGATCATGGGTCATCAACCAGGGAAGCCCCAGTACCACCGGATACGCAGGAGAGTCGATAAGATAGAGTTGAATCGTCTCCCAATGACCCCCCTGCGTCATCATCCTAAGTGGCGCTGTGACCTCCCCAATCAACCCAGATCCTAACGGACGACTATCTAGGGCATGTACAGGAAAGGGTTTTTCGACTGGAAGGAGGGGAATCCCTAACTTAACACAGAATCTCCGGTCTACAAAATTCCCAGCTGCGCCTGAATCGACTAGCGCCTTATGCTGGGACCGAGGTGCAACCTGTGGGAAACAAACAGGCAAGGTAAAGTGAACGACAGAAAGCTCTGGGTAAGTAGGGCGCCTACTCACCTGGGTGGACTCCCCACTGTATGACCTGCTCTCTCCCTCACCAGGGGACCCTCCCCAGCACCTAGCCGCGGTGTGCCCTCCGCGCCCACACTTGGTGCAGGAGACTGCCCCCCTCGGGCTCCTACCACTTCTCCCTCTAGCGCCAGCACCTCCAAGCTCCATCGGACACTGCTCGGAGGCGCTGGAGGGTGGAATGGGAGGCCCCCACCTGGGACGTCCGCGGGTCGCCAGCAGGTTGTCCAGGCGAATGGCCATGTCCACCAGCTGGTCAAAGGTGAGTGTTGTGTCCCTGCAGGCTAACTCCCTGCGGACGTCCTCCCGAAGGCTGCATCTGAAGTGGTCTATGAGAGCCCTCTCATTCCACCCCGCATCAGCCGCTAGAGTCCGGAACTCCAGCGCAAACGCCTGAGCGCTCCTCATCCCCTGTCGGAGGTGGAATAGACGTTCCCCCGCCGCTCTCCCCTCTGGTGGATGGTCGAAGACCGCACGGAAGCGACGGGAGAACTCCGCGTAGGTGACTGTGGCGGCGTCTATTCCCCTCCATTCGGCGTTGGCCCACTCCAACGCCTTGCCGGTGAGACAGGAGATGAGGGCGGAAACGCTCTCGTATCCCGAGGGCGCCGGGTGTATGGTGGCAAGGTAGAGCTCCACTTGTAGAAGGAACCCCTGACACCCGGCAGCGGTGCCGTCGTACGCCCTCGGGAGCAAGAGCCGAATCCCACTGGGTTCCGGTCGATGGACGGGCTGGCTGTCCGGTGGTGTCCGCTGGTCTCCCATCGACGAAGGGTGTCCATGACGCCCTCCAGGGCGTGCCCGATACGGTGGATCCGGTGCTCTTGTCCAAGGAGACGCTCCTCCATGGTGTCGACGGGTGCTCCTGCTGATTCCATTATGTGGTGTGTAATTCTGTCAAGGTGCTGTGTATAGGTGTGGTGGAGAATCAGGCGCAGGCAGCAGAGGGTAAGTCCAACAAGACTTTACTCAGCACAAAAATAATCCAAACAGCCCGGAGGCAAAAAGACGCACACAGGCGTAAACAAGCGCACACACAGGTGCGTAAATCTCTCCTAACAACAAGGAGGAAGCTACGGAAAATAGCGTACCGACACTGGTAGCGCAACCACGACATGAACAATTACACACAACACTAACCTAACAACAAGGAAACTAAATAGGGTGCTAAATGAGACCTAACACAAAACAGGTGTGACTAATCAGACAAAACCAAACAAACACGAAACATAGAGCGGTGGCAGCTAGAACTCCGGAGACGACGACCGGCGAAACCTGCCCGAACAAGGAGGAGGAGCTGCCTCGGCCGAAACCGTGACAGTAGTAACCAAAAAAGTGTTAAACAAATCAAAATATATGTTATATTTGAGATTCTTCAAATAGCCACCCATTGCCTTGATGACTGCTTTAAACACTCTTGGCATTCTCTCAACCAGCTTCACCTGGAATGCTTTTCCAACAGTCTTAAATGAGTTCCCACATATGCTGAGCACTTGTTGGCTGCTTTTCCTTCTCTCTGCGGTCCGACTCATCCCAAACCATCTCAATTTGGTTGAGGTCGGGGGATTGTGGAGGCCAGGTCATCTGATGCAGCACTCCATCTTGGAGGTGTGTTGGGTCATTGTCCTGTTGAAAAACAAATGATAGTCCCACTAAGCCCAAGCCAGATGGGATGGCGTATCGCTGCAGAATGCTGTGGTAGCCATGCTGGTTAAGTGTGCCTTGAATTCTAAATAAATCACAGACAGTGTCACCAGCAAAGCACCCCCACACCATTACATTTTACATTTACATTTTAGTCATTTAGCAGACGCTCTTATCCAGAGCGACTTACAGTTAGTGAATACATATTTTTATTTTTTATTTTTTTTATACTCTCCCCCCGTGGGAAACGAACCCACAACCCTGGCGTTGCAAACGTCATGCTCTATCAACTGAGCTACATCCCTGCCGGCCATTCCCTCCCCTACCCTGGACGACGCTGGGCCAATTGTGCGCCGCCCATGAGTCTCCCGGTCGCGGCCGGCTGCGACAGAGCCTGGATTCGAACCAGGATCTCTAGTGGCACAGTTAGCACTGCGATGCAGTGTCTTAGACCACTGCGCCACTCAGGAGACACCATAACACCTCATCCTCCATGCTTTACAGTGGGAAATAAACATGCATAGATCATCCGTTCGCCCACATAACTATTCAGACCCTTTACTCAGTACTTTGTTGAAGCACCGATTGGCTGCGATAACAGCCTCATGTCTTCTTGGGTATTACGCTACAAGCTTGGCACACCTGTATTTGGGGAGTTTCTCCCATTCTTCTCTGCAGATCCTCTCAAGCTCTGTCAGGTTGGATGGGGAGTGTCGCTACACAGCTATTTTCAGGTCTCTCCAGAGATGTTTGATTGGGTTCAAGTCCGGGCTCTGGCTGGGCCACTCAAGGACCTTCATAAACTTGTCCCGAAGCCACTCCTGAGTTGTCTTGGCTGTGTGCTTAGGGTCATTGTCCTGTTGGAAGGTGAACCTTCGCCCCAGTGTGAGGTCCTGAGCGCTCTGGAGCAGGTTTTCATCAAGGATCTCGCTGTACTTTGCTCCGTTCATTTTTCCCTCGATCCTGACTAGTCTCCCAGTCGCTGAAAAACATCCTCACAGCATGATGCTGCCACCACCATGCTTCACCGTAGAGATGGTGCCAGGTTTCCTCCAGATGTGACGCTTGGCATTCGGGCCAAAGAGTTCAATCTTGGTTTCATCAGACCAGATAATCTTGTTTCTCATGGTCTGAGAGTCCTTTAGGTGCCTTTTGGCAAACTCCAAGCGGGCTGTCATGTGCTTTTTACTGAGGAGTGGCTTCCGTCTGGCCACTACCATAAAGGCCTGATTGGTGGAGTGCTGCAGAGATGGTTGTCCTTCTGGAAGGTTCTCCCATCACCACAGAGGACCTCTGGAGCTCTGTCAGAGTGACCATCGGGTTCTTGTTCCCCTCCCTGACCAAGGCCCTTCTCCCCTGATTGCTCAGTTTGGCTGGGCGGCCAGCTCTAGGGAGAGTCTTGGTGGGTCCAAACTTCTTCCATTTAAGAATGATTGAGGCCACTGTGTTCTTGGGGACCTTCAATGCTGCAGAAATGTTTTGGTACCCTTCCCCAGGTCTATGCCTAGACACAATCCTGTCTCGGAGCTTTACTGAGAATTCCTTCGACCTCAAAGCTTGGTTTTTGCTCTGACATGCACTGTCAACTGTGGGACCTTATATAGACAGGTGTGTGTCTTTCCAAATCATGTCAATTCAATTGAATTTACCACAGGTGGACCGCAGAGAGAAGGAAAAGCAGCCAACAAGTGCTCAGCATATGTGGGAACTCCTTGAAGACTGTTGGAAAAGCATTCCAGGTGTAGCTGGTTGAGAGAATGCCAAGACTGTGCAAAACTGTCATCAAGGCAATGGGTGGCTGTTTGAAGAATCTCAAATATAAATATATTTGGATTTGTTTAACACTTTTTTGGTTACTACATGATTACATATGTGTTATTTCATAGTGTTGATGTCTTCACTATTATTCTACAATGTAGAAAATAGTAAAAATAACGAAAAACCCTTGAACTAATAGGTGTTCTAAAACTTTAGACCGGTATTGTATACACACACACACACACACACACACACACACACACACACACACACACTATAACTCATTAAGCACAGTTCTACTTTTTTTCTCTTAAGAATATCTAATTCCTAGTTTCTCCATCTTTCATCACTCTTCACTCCACCTGTCTCTCTTTCACTCTTTTCCGCTGTCACACACCCTTTACCTCCCCTTTCTCCCTCTCCTTACTCTCCCCCTCATTCTACTCACTCTCTCTCTACACCACCCCCCTCTCTCCACTCCCCCACCCCCCTCTCACACACACACACACACACACACACACACACACACACACACACACACACACACACACACACACACACAGACACACACACAACACTGAACTGCCCTGGTCTAGTGGCAACTTTTCCCTACTGCCATCTCCCTAAACCGAGGAGGCGATAGCATTAACAGTTGTAACTTTGAGCTCCAGCTTTTAAATCCATGACGGGAGTGCAAGTGCACACTTGAGATGGAGATTGGGATGTAGCCTTTATCTCTTCACTGGGCCTATAAAGGGAGAGATGTCTTTGACTCTGTTGTACAATGCATTCTGATGAAATATTCCATTCTGTCCTGACTAATTAACTTCATTTGAGTCAATTGGAGTTGTACCTGTGGATGTATTTCAAGGCCTACCTTCAAACTCAGTGCCTCTTTGCTTGACATCATAAGAAGATCCTTAGAAATCAGCCAAGACCTCAGAAAAATAATTGTAGACCTCCACAAGTCTGGTTCATCCTTGGGATCAATTTCCAAACGCCTGAAGGTACCACGTTCATCTGTACAAACAATAGTACGCAAGTATAAACACCATGGGACCATGCAGTCGTCAT